>NC_059157.1:84726795-85072508 GCF_019923935.1 Bubalus bubalis
ACCCTGTTCCACAGTGGCACAAATCTAAATGACCACAACTGGGTCAATCAGTGATCAAAGAGAGAAAGACATATAGCAAACTTATACAAACACATAGGTGCAATGTTCAAAAGAGGATTTTATTTCAATGTCATTTACAGAAAAAATTTAAAGAGCTTCATTTAGAGCTTTTAATATCAACATGCTTTAGTAAATACATTCATTCATGTTCATTTCCAGGACCTCAACAGGACAAAGTCTGTCACAGAACTAGAATATACTAAGCAATGTTGAAGTCAACATGTTATTTATTTATTAAGGTTGAGCTTCAAAGTACTCAGTCATTTATTTAAACCAGTGTGTGTGTGGATTTTCTGTGTAATTTAAAATACTTCCAACTTGTGATTTAGGAATAGAAATCTTCACAGTAAATCTATATATTATCTATATAGGTTTACAACATTGCATTTGATAGCATTTTACAAAATAAATGTAATATATTCCAGTGTCATCTGAATTATAAGCAATTAGCTAGCATCTGATTTTCACATTATGGGAAGTGACTAGCACTGTGTTCTTTACACTAAGTCATCTTTTGTGGTTGGTCAAAGGTAGACATTCATGAGCATGCATATCTAAACCTCAGTAAGTGGTTTAATGTTTATAGAAAAATCATTTTAGGTGGGGTAAGACTTGAATTATGGTGCTTGACTGTTACATAGAAAAATCATGACAATAAATTTTCCAGGTGCCATTGGTTTTTATTTAAAATGCTAAAAAAAGATGTTAAGAGCAAAAAAGACAGAGGGTCATTTTTTAATGAACCATGTATTATGGTTGACATCTCTTAAAAAAGGGAGTAACTTTGTTATCAATTCAAGAATTACCGTAAAAGTGAGACTCTATGCACTTAACCTTTACAAAATGTATATAATGGAGAAGACATCTATTTTTTTACGATTTTTGTGAAATATCAGCTTTGAAGTTATAGCTGTGCAAAATGCCAACCTGAAATGTTGGGTTAAATGACAGCAAACAATGTAACTTGACAGCATTTCCCTTTGCAACACCAGACGCACAGCTAAGCATTAATCTCTAAATCAGATCGAAAGAGTAAAGAAGAAATGTGAACTTTCTGAGGGTTTTAAACTACTTGACCATATCCTGATATGCTTAGAAATGAACTGATTTTTATCACATGAGTGGTTTCAAAAAGTTAGTAGCAGAAAAATTTCTTAAACCCTATGAAATACCCCAATATGTGTTTAAGTGAGATGGAATTCCAGAACCTCCAACCTTCTTCTCCCTAGTTATTTTTCTCTGCCAAACAACAAGGGAACTTTCTTGGGAACCCCTGAGACTACACTGCTAGCCATGAGATCAACTTTCAGTTTTAAAACTTTCTCCATATCCTCAGCTCCCAAATGTTTTCCTGTATTTCTACCAATGAAAATACCTTTTTCAACTTATGCTGCTGTGAGGTCCATGACAAATGTTTGATACACATTGTGGAAAAGATTTCTGAAGACGCTAGAGGGAGACTGAGGGTCTTGATGGATGTCTCTTGTAAAATACCCTCAGTGAGGTGATCAGAAGGTGTCTTTGGATTTACAAAGGGAGGCAATCCTTAGCTCTGAGCCAGTCTCTGACACAAAGTCTAAGGTATACTACTGAAGCTGAGAGGATGGATCTCCAAATGTTCCCCTCCAACTGACTTAAACTATATTAATACTCAGTCTAAGATTAAAGTTGGAGGAATGCAATTTTAAGTGACTGCTCTCAATGAATCCAGTTCTGAAATTCAAATAACCATTAGGAGCATTGTTAAAGCTTCAGCCAAAGGAAGTGAGCTATCCTATAAAAAGACAATCTTAAGATCTTCAGGTTGGAGAAGTCACATATAGACATTCTGACTGACAACCTGGCCCAACGGCCATTTGGGAGTGAGTCACCTTGAATGTGCAAATGAGGCAAACCTTCAGACTTCAACTCCATTGACATCTTATGACAATTTTATGAGAGGCCTCAAGTGAATACTTCCTGCCCAACTTTTCTAAAGTTCTGACCTACAAAATTTTGAACTTAATAAAGTAGTTATAAGGCACTGAGATTTGAGGTAATTTGATATATACATTCGGGCTTCCCTGGTCATGGCATCCAGTCCCATCACTTCATGGCAAATAGACAGAGAAACAGTGGAAACAGTGGCTGACTTTATTTTTTTGGGCTCCAAAATCACTAAAGATGGTGACCGCAGCCATGAAATTAAAAGATGCTTACCCTTGGAAGAAAAGTTGTGACCAACCTAGATAGCATATCAAAAAGCAGAGATATTACTTTGCCAACAAAGGTCCATCTAGTCAAGGCTATGGTTTTTCCAGTAGTCATGTATGGATGTGAGAGTTGGAATATAAAGAAAGTTGAACATCGAAGAATTGATGCTTTTGAACTGTGGTGTTGGAGAAGACTCCTGAGAGTCCCTTGGTCTTCAGGGAGATCCAACCAGTCCATCCTAAAGGAAATCAGTCCTGAATATTCATTGGAAGGACTGATACTGAAGCTGAAACTCCAATCCTTTGGATACCTGATGAAGAGCTGACTCATTTGGAAAGTCCCTGATGCTGGGAAAGATTGAAGGCAAGAGAAGGGGGCGGCAGAGGATGAGATGGTTGGATGACATCACCAACTCAATGGACATGAGTTTGAGTAAACTCCGGGAGTTAGTGATGGACAGGGAGGCCTGGTGTGCTGTAGTCCATGGGGTCACTAAGAGTCTGACACAGAGCAAGTGAACTGAACTGATATATATCAATAAAAATTGGAATGGCAATTTTCAGTCACACTTGCTTACATGAGCATAAGAATTATATATATATATATATATAATCAGATAGTTGATCACAAATGAGTTAATACCAATTCTGAATTTGATTATATTTCACTTTAAACCCTATAGTTTATGTAAGTTGAAGTCAAGATGTCAAATTTGGTTTTTATAACTTGATTTAGGGAAGCACGCCATTCAAGAGGAACAAAAATCTCTTGGTTCTACACTGAGGAAAACTGATTTACATCAAGCATTAAATAACAGAATTTGAGCAGTGTGCATTTAGTTATTCAGCAACTACTTTTGAGGACTGTTAAAAGCCAGGCATTATTTTAGTAACTTTAAAATGAACAGTGTCCTTTTATATTAGAGCTTATATCTTTTGAATTATGTGTGTAAGAATTCATTTCTCCAATCTCTTATTTTTCAATTATCCAGACAGTGAAAAATTGGAAGTATAGCATAATGAACCTACATTTATTAAAAACTGTCTCTTTTATGTTTGTGAATTAGTATTCTATTAAATTGCTTTCTTTCTTTTTCATAAATTCTCTCCCTCTTTGTTCCCTTCATATCTCTTCTTTCTTTTCCATTCTTTTTTCTCTTTCCTCCACTCCCCCAATTTTAAAGGTATGGTATGGGAATAAATTCTAAGCAGGTTGCTTCTACCAATTAATGGGGTAGACATTTAAAAGTTAGATCAAATGTAAAAAGGTCCACAAATTAGGCTATTTTTCAAGATATTAAAGGGATAATTTAATGGGAGACCAATTCAAATTTTGTGGTCAGGGGAGCCCTATCTGAGGAATTGAAATAAACTAAGATGAATAAGAAAGCATCCTGGTTAAAGAGGCAAGTGGGAGGATAAGAGAGTGTGCTGTGCTCAGAGATTTAGAATGTGATTGCCAACATGTATAGAGCAAAATGCAAGCTTGATTCATATGACTTTGGAAAGTTAGGTAGAAGTAAGATCATATGTGGTCTTCATGTTTATTTTATAAAGATTGCTTTCCATCCCAGATGTGACAGTCACTGAAATGTTTTTAAGCATTCATGTGATGGGATTTAATTAACATTTATTTAACATGCACTTGAATGCTGTGTATAAAGATCTTGGAATAGCCAAGAATATAAGTTAAAAAATACTAGGAAAAAAAAAAATACTAGGTTATTACAGTATGAAATAAAATAGGATAGTGGATTGGACTGTGCTATGGATAGAAAGAAACATATTTTAGATATATTTTTAGCAGTTTTGAGATAGAATTCACTTTATAATTTACCAGTTTAAAACATGCAACTCAGCTGTTTTTAGTATATTCACAGATATGTACAATCATCACCAGAGGTAATTTGAGAGCATTTTACTATGCCCAAAAGAAACCCTGTAAGGTTAGCACTGACCTTCTGTACCTCACACTACCTCCCTCACCCAGCCATAGGCAGCCGCCAATAAACATCTTTATAGATATCCAAGTTCTGAACATCTCATACGAATGAAATCATATGTGATCTATTGCTACTAGCTTTTTTTTCATTTAGCATAACATTTTCAAAGTTCATTTATGATGTACATGTATGTATTAATGTTTTATTCTTATGCCTAGATAGCACTCCACTGTATTTTCATACCACATTTTGCTTCTTTATTTATTCATTGATAGACATTTGGGTTGTTTCCACCTTTGGCTACTATAAGTAATTCTGCTATAACAGTTACATAAAAATTTTTATGTTGATTTGATTTTGTTTCTCTGGAGTTTATATCTGGGGGTGGAATTTCTGGGTCTTATGGTAACTATTGAATTGTTTGAGTGACTGGCAAACTCTTTTCAACAGAGTAGTATCACTTTATATTCCCATCAGTGGTGCATGAGGGTTCTGATTTCTTCACATCCTCAGGAACACTTGCTACTATCTGACTTTTTGATCTTACCTACTCTAGTGAGTGTAAAGTGGTATTTCATTGTGGTTTTGATTAGCATTTTCATGATGAATTTGACCATCTTTTCATGTGTTTAGGATCAATTTGTATGTTTTCTCTGGAGCCTGTTTGAATAAATACAGACATGATTCCATTAATAAGTGGGAAAAAATCAAAAGATACAGTCACTAAAGAGAAATCCCTAATATAGAAATAAGTAGAACATAGTAGATAAATGAAGGAATGGAAGGAAAATATGTATACCACAACTATAAATATTTTATGAATTTGATGGCAGAAAGATGCCATCCCTCAGACACACCAGCTGAAAGTGAGATGGGAACAAGAGATTTGAGGAATGTTTTGTGGCTAGCTGGTAAAGAATCCGCCTACAATGTGGGAGCCCTGGGTTCGATCCCTGGGTTGGGAAGATTCCCTGGAGAAGGGAAGAGCTACCCACTCCAGTATTCTGGCCTAGAGAATTCCATGAACTGTGTAGTTCATGGGGTCACAAAGAGTCAGACACTTGCACTGAGTAGAATGAAATTGATGTTGTACTGTTGGAAGAGCATAGTTACTAGGAACAACAAAAACAAAAACTAAGCAGGTGTTCTGGGTAATGTAGAGTGACAATTTAAAGATAGTGATCATGAAATAAAATAAGGAAAGAATAACAAAAGGATAGTAAAGATTAGAAAGTTATCATGATACTAATAACAGTGTTTGTTAATATTTAAAGCACATCTGGAATGTTCCAGGAATTGTAAGCATTTTCTTAATAAATTAAAAAAAAATATTTATTATATTTTGGCCATAGTGAATCTTTGTTGCTGCGTGGACTTTTCTCTAGTCACTGGGAACAGGGGCTACTCTCTTGTTGCGGTGTATGGGCTTCTCGTTGCAGTGACTTCTCCTATTGTGGAGCATGGGCTCTAGGGTGCATGGGCTACAGTAGTCGTGTTGCGTGGGCTCAGTAGTTGTGGTTCCCAGGCTCTAGGGAACAGGCTTAACAGCAGTGGCATGTGGCCTTAGGTCCTTTGCAGAGTGTGGGATCTTCTTAGACCAGAGATTGAACCCATGTCTCCTGCATTGGCTGGTAAATTCTTTACCATTGAGCCATGAAAGAAGTCCCTGTTTGAAGCATTTTATAAGAATTAACTAACTTATTACTTATGTCTATATATTAAAAGAACGATCATGTTTATTTAACATGTGATGAACAGATGTCAAATAGCCTACTGAAAATCAGATAGCAAGATCTGCAAGATCACTATATTTGACTTTCTTGATGTTGAGAACATATTATAGTAGGAAGTTTAAATTAGTTATTCAAGAGAATTTATGATAATGTCGGTATGCAGAGTGTGACAATGATAAGGTAAAGTAAAGGAAAAGTCTTTGGAGTTGAATATGCTAAGGAGCAAGCTGAGATACACAAAGATTACTGAAGTAACATAGAATAAAGTTGAAGTTAAGTTCCATGGACTACCAGGTAAAGTCTATAAAAAAGGGAGTAATGCCTGAGACTTTGGTTGAGAATCATTTAAAATAATAGAGCAGTATGAAGCTAAAAAGCTAAATGTTGAGAGCTTCCATGACAGAAGAAATAGTTATCTGGAAGAAACAATGGAGAGCAAAGAGGATACCAGTCCTGGTCTCAAGTGTATGATATATGGCATGTGAAAAAGTAGCTTCTTATTGAAAGGACTGCAGGGAATGTTATATCAAAGAGGAAAACTATTTCACTGAAGGAATATGTGAAGGGAAAATTCAGAAATGAGTTTGAGAATATATGGTATTTGATGAGCAGACAATCCAGAGAACAAAGTAGGGGAAGAGGCTGGGGAGAGGAGACTAATCAGCTCCAATGGTGAGTTAGACAGATGGGAATGAGAGCTCAGAAATGAATGGGTGAGCAGAGAGGTTGTTTACTCTCATGCTGACAAACAAGTAAGGATGACGTGACATTTGGTGGATTTCATTTTGCTTGTATCTGTGGATGCGGGTGGGCATTTTAAGGCCTATAGCAAAAGGGTATTGGCCTGGACAATAGGGCCTATGGGTATAATCATTTTTAATCTCTCAAATGGAGAAAAATATCTTAATATGGTGAAAATTACATTTGTATTGGATATCTCACTTTATCATCCTCCTTCCAAATATTCTGACTTTTACTCCTATTGGATAGTAGAAACAATATTAGAGTTTCCTGGGCAATGTGAGTTCAGATTTTAGTGAGTTTTCCTGAAGAATCAGAGCACCTAGTGCCTCATAGTTCATTTTTAGAATTGTCATATTGCAACCTAATAACTGGTGCTTTAAGTATTAGAAATAGAGTTCAGTTCAGTTCAGTACAGTCGCTCAGTCGTTTCCGACTCCTTGTAACCCTATGAACCACAGCACACCAGGCTTCCCTGTCTATCACCAACTCCCGGAGTTCACCCAAACCCATGTCCATTGAGTCGGTGATGCCATCCAACCATCTCATCCTCTGTCATTCCCTTCTCCTCCTGCCCTCAATCTTTCCCAGCATCAGGGTCTTTTCCAATGAGTCAGCTCTTTGCATCAGGTGGCCAAAGTATTGGAGTTTCAGCTTCAACATCAGTCCTTCCAATGAACACCCAGGACTGATCTCCTTTAGGATGGACTGCTTAGACCTCCTTGCAGTCCAAAGGACTCTCAAGAGTCTTCTGCAACACCACAGTTCAAAAGCATCAATTCTTCGGTGCTTAGTTTTCTTTATAGTCTAACTCTTACATCCATACATGACCACTGGAAAAAATATAGCCTTGACTAGACCACTGGAAAAAATATAGCCTTGAATAGACCTTTGTTGACAAAGTAATGTAATGTCTGTGCTTTTTAATATACTGTCTAGGTTGGTCATAACTTTCATTCCAAGGAGTAAGCGTCCTTTAATTTCATGGCTACAATCACCATCTACAGTGATTTTGGAGCCCAGAAAAATTAAGTCTGACAACTGTTTCCACTGTTTCCCCATCTATGTCCCATGAAGTGATGGGACCGGATGCCATGATCTTAGTTTTCTGAATTTTGTTTGAGAATCATTTAAAATAATAGAACAGTATGAAGCATAAAGCAAAGCAGTATGAAACTTTAAGCCAACTTTTTCCCTCTCCTCTTTTACTTTCATCAAGAAGCTCATTAGTTCTTCTTCACTTTCTGCCATAAAGGTGGTATCATCTGCATATCTGAGGTTATTGATATTTCTCCCAGAAATCTTAATTCCAGCTTGTGCTTCTTGCAGCCCAGCTTTTCTCATGACGTACTCTGCATATAAGTTAAATAGGCAGGGTGACAATATACAGCCTTGACGTACTCCTTTTCCTATTTGGAACCAGTCTGTTGTTCCAGGTCCAGTTCTAACTGCTGCTTCCTGACCTTCCATACAGGTTTCTCAAGAGGCAGGTCAGGTGGTCTGGTATTCCCATCTCTTTCAGAATTTTCCATAGTTTATTGTGATCCACACAGTCAAAGGCTTTGGAATAGCCAGTAAAGCAGAAATAGATGCGTTTCTGGAACTCTCTTGGTTTTTTGATGATCCAGCAGATGTTGGCAATTTGATCTCTGGTTCCTCTGCCTATTCTAAAACCAGCTTGAACATTTGGAAGTTCACAGTTCACATATTGCTGAAGCCTGACTTGGAGAATTTTAAGCATCACTTTACTAGCATGTGAGATGAGTGCAACTGTGTGGTAGTTGGAGCATTCTTTGGCATAGCCTTTATTTGGGATTGGAATGAAAACTGACCTCTTCCAGTCCTGTGGCCAGTGCTGAGTTTTCCAAATTTGCTGGCATATTGAGTGCAGCACTTGCACAGCATCATCTTTCACGATTTGAAAGAGCTTCACTGGAATTCCATCACCTCCACTAGCTTTGTTCGTAGTGATGCTTCCTAAGGCCCACTTGACTTCACATTCCAGGATGTCTGTCTCTAGGAGACTGCTCACACCATCGTGATTATCTTGGTTATGAAGATCTTTTTTGTACAGTTCTACTGTATATAGGAGAACTTCCCTTGTGGCTCAGCCTGTAAAGGATCTGCCTGCAATGAGGGAGACCTGAGTTCAATCCCTGGGTTGGGAAGATCCCCTGGAGAAGGGAAAGACTACCCACTCCACTATTCTGGCCTGGAGAATTCCATAGAATGTATAGTCCATGGGCTTGCAAAGAGTTGGACATGACTGTGTATAGGGGACTGGAATGCAAAAGTAGGAAGTCAAGAAACACCTGGAGAAACAGGTCAATTTGACTTTAGAGTACAGAGTGAAGCAGGGCAAGGGCTAATAGAGTTTGGCCAAGAGAACGCACTGGTTATAGCAAACACCCTCTTCCAACAACACAAGAGAAGACTCTACACATGGACATCACCAGATGGTTGACACCAAAATCAGATTGATCATATTCTTTTCAGCCGAAGATGGAGAAGCTCTGTACAGTCAGCAAAAACAAGACCGGGAGCTGACTGTGGCTCAGATCATGAACTCCTTATTGACAAATTCAGACTTTAATTGAATAATGTGGGGAAAACCACTAGACCATTCAGGTATGACCTAAATCAAATCCCTTATGACTATATAGTGGAAGTGAGGAATAGATTTAAGGGACTAGATCTGATAGAGTGCCTGATGAACTATGGACAGGGGTTTGTGACATTGTACAGGAGACAGGAGTCAAGACCATACCCATGAAAAAGAAATGCAAGAAAGCAAAATGGCTGTCTGAGGAGGCCTTACAAATAGCTGTGAAAAGAAGAGAAGCATAAAGCGCAGGAGAAAAGGAAAGATATAGGCATCTGAATGCAGAGTTCCAGAGAATAGCAAGGAGAGATAAGAAAGCCTTCCTCAGTGAGCAATGCAAAGAAATAGAGGAAGACAACAGAATGGGAAAGACTAGAGATCTCTTCAAGAAAATTAGAGATACCAAGGGAACATTTCATGCAAAGATGGGCTGGATAAAAGAAATAGAGTAGTCTCTCAAAAAAATCTTAATTTCTGCATCTGCCAACCTACCTCCTTTTTCTTATTTTTGTATCTGGCTGCTTTTGGACTTTATTACACAGGGAGTTCAGCCATCAAATCTTCAACTGAATGAGAGACATTGATTTGTTTTACTAATTTTTAGGTTGATAGCTAATAAATGAGAAATAATGCCAAGGTTTTTATTTTATTTTATTTTTAAACTTTACAATATTGTATTAGTTTTGCCAAATATCGAAATGAATCCACCACAGGTATACCTGTGTTCCCCAAAATAGTACTTACCTTGTGAGTAAATTAATTATTGGGTAACACAGCATGTTGGTTTTAGTAAAACTTTGTAGTTAAGTCAGTCCTGTTATGACTACCATGTTTCTTTTTTCTTTTTTATTAAAAATTAAGAGAAAAAGAAAAAGAGTTTAAGGGTATTTCAGAAATTGCTTATAGATAGAAAAAAATATTTTTTAAAACTGTCAAGCACAGCAATGCAACAGAATTCATGTGGTGAGAAGCACTTCTCACAATGCACAAGCTGTGAAAGTCACACATTTCATTAAAAAAAGCATCTCTGAGCAAAGCACCAAGTCACACAAGCAAACATGGGAGGGAGAAAGGAGTCTCTGGAAAAGCAGTTATTCCCTAGAGATCCTGAATCAGCTGCTCTCAGCTGTAAAAATTCCCTATTCTTAATGTTTTGTTATCCTCAGGTCCCCTGAGCTTCCATTAAGTAATGGAAACTCTTGGAACTTTGAAAAAGGATTTTAAAATTTTTGTGTGTGTGTGTGTATATATATATATATATATATATATATATATATATATGTATGTATTTGGGATGGAGTGGAAGGAGCAGAGATGGGAAATGATGAAGTGAATAATATTGACCTTATACCAAGATAACTTCATCAGGGGTTATGTAATGAGCCCACTCCACCATAGATTTAAGAACTCAGGCAGAAGGGACTTGAACAAAAATTGAGGCAGCAGATGAAGAAGAAATTTTCTTTTCAAAATATTTGCAAGAATTATTTAAAAGCACACACAGCCTTTTTCTGCTTGTAAAGTTAAAACATGTTTCTTATTGAAATGTATATTCAGTTCAGTTCAGTCTCTCAGTTGTGTCTGACTCTTTGCGACCCCATGAACTGCAGCACACGAGGCCTCCCTGTCCATCACCAACTCCCGGAGTTCACCCAAACCCATGTCCATTGAGTCGGTGATGCCATCCAACCATCTCATTCTCTGTTATCCCCTTCTTCTCCAGCCCTCAATCTTTCTCATCATCAGGGTCTTTTCAAATGAGTCAGCTCTTTGCATCAGGTGGCCAAAGTATTGGAATTTCAGCTTCAACATCAGTCCCTCCAATGAACACCCAGGACTGATCTCCTTTTGGATGGACTGGCTGGATCTCCTTGCAGTCCAAGGGGCTCTCAAGAGTCTTCTCCAACATCACAGTTCAAAAGCACCAATTCTTCAGCGCTCAGCTTTCTTCACAGTCCAACTCTCACATCCATACATGACTACTGGAAAAACCATAGCCTTGACTAGACGGACTTTTGTTGACAAGGAATGTCTCTGCTTTTTAATATGCTGTCTAGGTGGGTCATAACTTTCCTTCCAAGGAGTGTCTTTTAATTTCATGGGTGCAATCACCATCTGCAGTGATTTTGGAGCCAAAAAAATAGTCAACCACTGTTTCCACTGTTTTTCCATCTACTTGCCATGAAATGTATGTAAAACCAATACAATATTGTAAAGTAATTAGCCTCCAATAAAAATAAATAAGTTTAAATTAAAAAAATAAATTAAAAAAGTGCAGAAAACTATAATAACAAAAATAAAATGATCCATAATCCTATACCAAGGTATGTAAATATTAATATTGAGGTGAATTTATTTCAGAAATGGGAGTGTGTATTATCTCTGTAAGTTTACACTTTATATACATAAAAATAACCAGATATAATGATGAGTATCTGAATATATATATAAATATATATCAAATATATACTTTTAAACTTGCTTAAATTATTCAAATACTCAGCTTTACACATGTGTAGTGACTGTGTTCTAGGTAAAATGATTAATTTTGCAAATTTAGTTTTATTGACAAAGAAAGGAAAGAGAAATCTAATGATGAATATTAAAACCTTTTATAAAACATTTTTACATTGGTTTTATAATAATTATGAATATTATACTATATCTAACACAGTTCATTATTTAGTATCTCCCATTGGATAACTCATTTCCCCCCATTCAGCATTTATTTTGTTTAATATCTGTTTCAGCAGAATTCTATATAAGTAGCTATTTTAAAAGTATAAAAGAGATGTTATGTTTTCTAAAAATTTACCTATGTAATTATTTTTCATTGTCATCACACACACAAAAATAAACCTTATGGATTTTTAAGTTTGTAGATGAGACAGTTTTCTAATGTAAAAATTCAAAAGGTGCTCTATTCTTTTAAGCATTAATGTTTTATTTTTTATTGTTTTATTTATACATCAACTACTGAAGTATAGTTGATGTACAATATTATGTAAGTTTCAGATGTATAATAAGTTGAGCCATGAGTTTAAAGATTGTACTCCATTTATAGGTATTCAGAGAAGGCAATGGCACCCCACTCCAGTACTCTTGCCTGGAAAATCCCTTGGAAGGAGGAGCCTGGTGGGCTACAGTCCATGGGGTCACTAAGAGTCGGAAACAACTAAGTGACTTTGCTTTCACTTTTCACTTTCATGCATTGGAGAAGGAAATGGCAACCCACTCCAGTGTTCTTGCCTGGAGAATCCCAGGGATGGGGGAGCCTGGTGGGGTGCTGTCTAAAGGGTCACACAGAGTCGGACACAACTCAAGTGACTTAGCAGCAGCAGCATCCTAGTTACTCCAAAATATTGACTATATTCTTGTTTTGTACAATATATCCTGTAGCTATTTTATACATAATAGTTTGTACTTAACCCCCTAACCCTACATTGCCCATCCCCCTTTCCTCTCTTCACTGGTAACCACTAGTTTGTTTTCTATATCTGTGGTTCTGCTTCTTTTTTTTTATTATATTCATTAATTTATTCTATTATTTAGATTTCATGTTTAAGTGATATCATATTTGTCTTTGCCGGATTTATGTCACTCAACATAATACCCTACAAGTATATTTATGTTGCTGCAAATGGCAAAATTTCATTTTAAGGTTGATATTGGATGGCATCACCAAGTTGATGGACTTGAGTTTGAGCAAACTTGGGAGTTGGTAATAGACAGGGAAGCCTGGCGTGCTGCAGTCCATGGGGTCACAAAGAATCAGACATGACTGAACAATAGAACTGAACTGTACATTCCACTGTGTGTGTGTGTGTACTACATGTTTGTGTGTGTGTGTATATATATATATATATATATATACCCCACATCTTTTTTATCCACTCCTCTGTTTATGGATACTTAGGTTGCTTCTATGTCTTGGGAATTGTAAATAATGCTGCTATGAACACTGGGGTGAATGTATCTTTTCAAATGAATGTTTTTGCTATTTTTAAGATACCCAGAAATGGACATGCTGGGTCATACCATGATTCCATTTTTAGTTTTTTGGGGAACCTCCATAATGCTGCAATAATTTACATTCCCATCAATGGCTTGCACAAGTTCCATTTTCTCCACAACATTGGCTATTTGTATTCTTTTTGATGATAGTGATTCTGATAGGTGTGAGGTGATGTCTCATTGTGGTTTTGACTTGCATTTCCCTTCTAGCATTAATGTTAAAGAATAAACCTAAGGACAACACCCTTTAAAAAGAGACACTAGTTCTTTTAAAGGAAAAATTGCAAAAAAAAAAAAAAAAAAAAAGTTGGCAGCATTCTTTTTCCTGCTTCCCTCCCTTATTCTCATGTCTAAGTTAACGGAAGACAACTGTGACATATTCAGTGTAGACTACTGGCTGTGAAAAATCCATTGCTGATGATAACCCACAGGAGATACTAAATTTGCCTTGCCTAACCCACCTCTGAACTTCCTTCCTTAAAGCTAAAACAGACAATATATAGAAAAATGTAAGCAGCTTATTGTATCAGCTTGTGATATAAAGTCTAAATTTAAGGCTGATAAAATGTACTACCTTGTTATTTGGTAAAATCGGGAGGACTTTGAGTGACCTAATCACACATTCTCCTTCCCTCTGCTCCTGCAGAAAAGTCCCCTAACCAAACAGGCCTCCTTACTAAAAGGACAAAGCAAGATATACCTATTTATGCCTGAGGAGTGGGTTTCAGCCCACCAAATTATTCAAATAACAGCAATCAGTTCCTCCTGTGGGGACCAGGGAGAACCCCACTTTATCAGTACTCCAAAGTTTACCTTCCCCAGACCCTAGTTCACTCTCTTCCCAAGTGTAACCCCTATGTCTCCTTTGTGGTGTTTGGTGTCCTCTCCCTTTGGTTGTGGCATGCATGTCTTTCCAGGGTCAGGTATAGTGTGTTTGGCCATCCCACAACCCCTTGGGCAGGGATCCCTCCCTCATTAATGGGGTGAATAAGCTGTGATTAAACATTGGTCATTCTTATAATTCAAAACCATTTTCAGGATTTACCACCTATGAATCTTTTTTTTTTTTTTGGTAATTTTAAATGGAATCTTATAATTCCCTCTGAATTCCTTTTGAATCATTTTTTCATGCCTTCTAATCTCCCTTCTGTTCTAAAGTTTTCCTTAATTTAAATTTTTATTGAGCAACTATTTTATACTAGACACTTATCAAGGTACTGATAAAATAGTAGTGAATAAGGAAAGACAAAAATGAACATGCTTATTGAGCTTTTATGGTAGAGAATATATAGTGTATGAGATAGCACTGTGGGTCATAGAGAATGGAGATAGGAGCTGAATGTGGTAGCTACAAGTTTAGTAGGGTGATATTACAGCTCTTACC
This sequence comes from Bubalus bubalis, assembly GCF_019923935.1. Taxonomy (NCBI): domain Eukaryota; kingdom Metazoa; phylum Chordata; class Mammalia; order Artiodactyla; family Bovidae; genus Bubalus; species Bubalus bubalis. The sequence goes on from NC_059157.1 coordinate 84,741,465, forward strand.
TGGAAAAGTGAAGGGAAAATCACATGGATATTCAAGGAAGAAGAGTTCCAGGCAAAGGGAATAGTGTGTACAAAATATTGAAAGTGAAAGAATGTGTCTTTTCATCTTGAGTACTTAAATGATTGGTTTGATCTCCATTTCTTTGCATCAGAGCTATCTACATAGGTATGATCTTTTATCACTACTATTAATTCTTTTTTCCCTCCCCAAGTGTATGGATAGGTTCTTGACATGACAGAAAATTGTTAAGGCTAGGGAAATATTTTTCAGAGTAAATTAATTTTACCCTCTTTTCTCTCAGAACCTTCTCAAGGGGCAAATATGCATTTTATGCAGGCATCTTACACATTTTATATGCCCATTCATGGCTGTTTGAGAGAATACATGGTATTAATGGAATTAATGAGTAACTGTCTTTGTACAGATGCTTAATACATTTAATATAAAATATACAGACATGTAGGTTTGGCCCTGGAAAGTTTTGTACACTCATTTACATGACAACCCTCCCACTCTAATACAGGGATTATGGAAAACTCTAATTTCAATCTAGTTAAATTCAGCTATTGACTTTGGAACTATATTCAGTGTGGTCAGAGACCTCTAAATAAACCTAAGTATTTGAAATTATTGTAAAATCAAATTTAATTTCTCCTGTGTGACTTTGGGCCAGTCACTTAACCTGTAATACTTAGATTCTCATCTGAATATAGTAACAAATTTTACACTTTCTTGTTAAAATACAATAATGCATGGGAAACAGATTATATAAACCAGCAAAAACAAGCTTGCACTTATTACACTGTATACATTATGCCTGTATAAATGTCTCACATTCGCTCACCTCTGGAGAAAATTATGCAGAGCATAAAAGTGTGAGAGAGTGAAAGGATTTTATTATATATGTTTTTCAAGAGGAGAAAAAGGAAGATGTAAATTTCACACCTGTATATTTTCTCAGTGAGTTGTTGATATGTAAGGGCATGCTGGTATTTGGAACTATAAGAGTGAAGAAAACAATTAGAAAATGTGCCATAGGAATTCAAAATAATTGAATTGTATAAAACAATTGAACTAAAAGGGGAAAAAAAAAAAAAAAAACTAGAAGCAGGAAAAGTGTTTAAGAAACTATTTTCTTGAATATAGGAAAAAAAGTCCTTGACAGTCTGCTCAAGAACAGAGTTAAAAATCAGAATATTTCATGAATGTTGGTTTTAAAGTCTTCCCTTGTAAACAGTGGTAGCATAAATGGAAATTAATTCTTGTTAGTTTATTAACCTAAATTTGTTGTAATACAAAGTTACTTGATGCAAAACTAACAGACTAAAGGAAACTACAACCTTATAAGTTAGCATACCTAATGAAAGACAAATCAGTTAAAATGCCCATCAATTAAGTTAACTGTTATTTCATGCCAGTATAGCAGGTAATTAACATGCTATAACCTTACAGAAATTGCTTTTACTTCTGCCCATTCATCCTCACCCCAGTTTATGATCTCATTTATCTACACCTGTGAGTGTCAAATTAGATTGTACTTGGGAACATATTTCTGTTTTTACTAAAATATACTTAACCCTGAAAAGATGTGGGGCTTGGCATTTAGATAGCAATATAATGTGTTTTATTAGATACACTGAGTTTTTTTTTCTGGGGTTTTCTTGACAATTTGAAACTCCAATACTTTGGCCACCTCATGCGAAGAGTTGACTCACTGGAAAAGACCCTGAGGGATTGGGGGCTGGAGGAGAAGGGGACGACAGAGGATGAGATGGCTGGATGGCATCACCAACTTGATGCACATGAGTTTGGGTGAATTCTGGGAGTTGGTGATGGACAGGGAGGCCTGGTGTGCTGCGATTCATGGGGTCACAAAGAGTTGGGCACAACTGAGTGACTGAACTGAACTGAACTGAAAGTTTTAGAAATCCCACTGTGTTCTGCAGAATGGCATTTTTATTCTCTTGGATCATCTCTATCATTTGAGTTCATTAACTATCAGATATTTTTCTGACATTTTCTGTTTATATTTAAAATAACTTTACCCACTGTCTTCCTAAAACTTATTTTCCTCTCCCCAATATATATTCCTGACCTTAAAGAAGGGGTAGGTTTAATAGATATTCTCAGTTAAATTTGAATTTTAATTAAACAAAATAGTTGTTTTTAAATTTAAGTATATACCAATTTTTTGTGGATGTATCAATTTTTATTGTTTTTACCAAGTCTAGAAACCCTAAGAGAAATGAACAAAACTGAGATACAGTAAATATAAAATATTTAAAAATTCAAATGAGAACACTGCTTATAATGTAATGTTAAAAAGATGTGCATGTGTACACTAATGTATTCCTATTTTTTTTCTCACATATATTGTTGTTTAGTCACTCAGTTGTGTTCATCTCTTTGTGACCCCACAGGCTGTAGTCTACCAAGCTCCTTTGTCCATAAGATTTCCCAGGCAGCATTACTGGAGTGGGTTACCATTTCATTCTCCAGAGGATTTTCCCAACCCAGGGACTGAATCCAAGTCTCCTGCATTGGCAGGCAGATTGTTTACAACTAATGAGAGCTGAGAACCTCTCAACATATATCTTTCTTGCAAGATTGAATCTCCAAAAAGATGCTTTAATATTATATCATAAATAAAATTAGATTTTGCTATATTTTACTTTTGTAAAATTTTTCTCTAGGAAAGACTTGAAAACAATTGAAAACTGTTAATGTATACCATGATAAGTAAAGTAATATTTTATTGGAAGCCTTAAGAAGCCACATTTCTTTTTGGTGAAAATGAATTAAAATTTCTAGAAAATGGCACTTTCCACTTTTAGGTCATATGGAATAGTAAAGGAAAACATCATTCCCACTAAAAAGAATCTTCTGTTGAGAGACATCAAAGAGCAGTTAAAACAACATGGGCTAGAAAGGCTAAAACTCTGGAGAGGCGAGGTCCATGGAAAGATGAGCTGAGTTTTATAGCTGGTTATCCATGGGTTCATTAACAAGTACAAGGAAGTCATAGTTTGAATTTAAATAAATACATAAGATTAGAAGCTGGGAATTCAAAGTTTGCCCGGTTAGATGGTTAATGCTGGAGAAGAAAAAACAGCAGAAATTTCGGTTATTACATGAAGCTAGAGAGACAAAAGTAGCAGTTTGTTAGCTTGTAGTATTGAGTTTTTACCTTCAAGACATTGCAGGTCTGAAACTAAGTTGCACAGAGAGAAAATGCTTGGCAAAGAGCCTCTGGAAATTAAAGGACGCTATTCTACTTCCTGTGTTCTGCAAAACTATCATAGCTATTTTATTTAAAAAAATTATTTATTTGGCTGTGCCAGGTCTTAATTGTGGCATGCATGGTCTTCGATCTTTGTTTAAACATGTGGGATCTTTAGTTGCAGCATACATGATCTGTTTAATTGTAGCAACAGTCTAAATATTTTGTTTTGCCTAGTAAACACTTTCTTTATTTTCTCTTAACTCCTCTGAATTGTTTGAAATCAAGCTAAAAAAATGATGTTTATCATTTTCAATGAAAGTTAAAGTCATGTAGTTGTGTCTGACTCTTTGAGAGCCCATGGACTACAGCCCACTAGGCTCCTCTCTGTGAGATTCTCCAGGCAAGAATACTGGAGTGGGTTGTCATTTCCTCCTCCAGGGGATCTTCTTGACATAGGTATCAAAGTCAGGTCTTCTGCATTGCAGGCAGATTCTTTATCACCTGAGCCACCAGGGAAACCCATTATTTTCAAATACTTCAGTATTATTTTGTGTATAAATAAGGATGTGATGGTTTAGTCACTCAGTCATGTCTGACTCTTTGTGACCCCATGGACTATAGCTCATCAGGCTCCTCTGTCCATGAGATTATCCCAGCAAGAATACGGGAGTGGGTTGCCATTACCTTCTCCAATGAATAAGGATATTGTTCTATATAACCACAATACAACCACCAAAATCTGGAAGTGAATATTGATATATTGCTATCATCCAATCAAGAAAAATTCCATCCTAAAGATATTAGGTAAGGCCATGAAAGATAGCTGACTATACTGAGTTGGAGAGGAGCATGGCTTGCAGATTGCTGTGTTGAAATCTAAGAAGACTAAGAAAGAGATTAACAGTGGTGACAAAGCCTAATGCAAAGTGAAGAAAGTTGTATCCAGCTGGAGAGACAGCCTGGTGTATGGAGGTCAGAGATTGAGTATATTAAGAACATCTTTTTCATGAGAGGGTAGCCTGGCTAAAGGCATCATGGTCAGACAGAGCAAATAATGTATCCATAAGGGGCAAAGGGTAAGGGACAGGCTATTATAAGTGATTGAGATGAAAAGGATATCCATGTGATGGAGAGTGGACTGTTGCAGGGTGAAGACAGAGCAGGCTGAAAGGAATACTCCATGGGGCTGGATATCAGAGTTCAAGTAGAGTAAGGAAGATGTCCTCAAAGATCAAAAGCCTAGGATGGCATGTTGGCATGGCATTGTGGTTTATTTACAATTTGGCTCAAATCATGGAAATTTGAGTGAGTTTGAACCTCTTCTTTGTTTTTAACTTTGATCATCTGTGGTTTGTTTCTTTAGATTTATTTCAGTTGGTGTAGGGTAGATATTTTGGTAAGTCAATAGTTAGGTCCTTATTTTTGCAAGGCAGATTATGAATTTTATGTACTTTATAATCTAAGTAGTTTTTAGTCATTTTGAGGAAGTATTTTATAATCATTTCAAAAAGTATATATTATATATTTCTGTGATAAAAGTTTTATATGATTGATATAAAATCAATTGACACTTTGAAAATTTGACTAATAAATAATAAGAGCTTGAGAGTACAGACTCATAATTATGTTACTCAGATAGTATCCAAAATGGATTCCAGATTGAAGTTCTTATATGAGGTATATAAATAACATATGTCCATGTACAAAATTGATCAAAACTATCTACTTTTTGTTTTCGTTTTGGGGTACCTTTACATTTAATAACTAACATTTGAAGGTATTGAATATGATAAACTAGGAGAAAACAGATGATCAAAGTCATCATATTTATAGAATGCAATGTATAAATTCACTTCATCTCTTCAGTGTAGATACAAAATAGAAATTTTAAGGCTTTTTTAAAAAAACTAGTGTCTAGTAACCAATGTATGTTTTCTCATTTAGTTCTTTTTGACTATGTGGGCATTTCAGATGATCAATGCCAACTCTTAGAAAATTAATGTGGCACATTAATTAACTGACCTAATTTAGAATAGAGGATTACAGATGGTTTTATAAATGCATCTGAATTTTCAAAATCTTGACAATTAAAAAGAAATATGTGATACTTTCAGTATTTTCAGTTAGATGAAAGTAGCACTTGTGTATCTTTCCTTAACATAAAAGAAGAAGATTTCCTAATCAATGAGAAAATTAAGAATAAAAATATGAAGTGCTTTGAAATGTTTATAAAGAACTATTCATAGGTAATTTAAATGCCAACACTGTATCTATGCATAGTTAATCATAATATATACTAAGAAAAATCAAAGTCAAGGAAATGGTTACTAAAGTGACAGATTTCTTTAAAAATGAGAATATAACAAAATAACAAGGACTCACATTTTGGCAGGGAAGGAGCAATAAGAGAGATGGAAACAAGGAACCAAGTGGGTCTCTATGGACATAATTTCTATTACCGTCTAAATGTGAGTTTATAGCCCAAGCAGACAATGGGGTGAGTTAATATGAAGTGATTAAAAAAAGCACATAAAACTTACATTTATATCATCCATAGAAAGAATCATAAGCCCAGAATCAAAAAGTATGCAAAGTACAGAAAAGGCTATAAAGATGTATGGGGCATGGGAAAAACTTCTCATCTCTGTGTAGCTGAAGTCTTAGAAGGAGAATAGAGAGAGATGAGAAGACAAATATTTATTAAAACACTGGTTAAAGATTTTCAAATGCTGATTGAATATATCAAACTATGGATTCAATCAATTATTTAAACTTCAAATAGGACAAATATGAAGGAACTCACATATAGGCTTTATCATAGTCAAACTGCTGATAGAGACAAAAATAAAAGTTTGAAAATTATTGGAGAAAATTCATCATTAGTTTCAATAGTGCTGGAAAACAAATCTGCTAGCCTAGAATCCTATACTAGCAAATATGTTTTTCTTAAATAAAGGTAAAATAATAACATTTTCAGAATAAATGAAAACCAAGGAACAGGTATGTAATAAGGGACTATTAGAGTTCTGGCAGAAGAAAACTGATCCCAGATGAATCCATAGGAAATATGTGAAAGAACAGCAAAGGAAGGATGAAATAACATCCTTCTTTTTAAGTAAAATCTTAAGGAGTCTAAGACATATGTGGAAATAACATATATGGTAATTGCCTAGGGGTTTCCTAAGACTCAGTTCAGTTCAATCATGCTGACGTGTCCAACTTTTTGTGACCCCATGGACTGCAGCATGCCAGGCTTCCCTGTCCATCACCAACTCCCAGAGCTTGCTCAAACTCATGTCCATCAAGTCAGTGATGCAATCTCATCCTCCGTCGTTCCTTTTTCCTCTTGTCCTCAATTTTTCCCAGCATCGGGGTCTTTTCCAGTGAGTCTGTTCTTCACAACAGGTGGCCAAAGTGTTGGAGTTATAGCTTCAGCATCAATTCTTGAATATTCAGGATTGATTTCCTTTAGGATTGACTGGTTTGATCTCCTTGAGGTCCAAGGGACACTCAAGAGTCTTCTGCAAGACCGCAGTTCAAAAGCATCAATTCTTTGGTGCTCAGCTTTCTTTATAGTCCAACTCTCACAACCATACATAACTACTGGGAAAACCATAGCTTTGACTAGACAGATTATGGTCAGCAAAGTAATGTCTCTGTTTTTTAATATGCTGTCTAAGTTAGTCATAGCTTTCCTCCCAAGGAGCAAACGTCTTTTGATTTCAGGGCTGCAGTCACAATCTGCAGTGATTTTGGAGCCCAAGAAAACAAAGTTTCTCACTGTTTCCATTGTTTCCCCATCTATTTGCCATGAAGTGATGGGACCAGATGCCATGATCTTCATTTTTTGAATGTTGAGTTTTAAGCCAGGTATTTCACTCTCCTCTTTCACTGTCATCAAGAGGCTCTTAAGTTCCCCTTCACTTTCTGCATATCTGAGGTTATTGATATTTCTCCTGATAATCTTGATTCCAGTTCTTGCTTCATCCAACCCAGCACTTTGCTTGATGTACTCTGTACGTGAGTTAAATAAGATAGGTGACAATATACAGCCTTGGTGTACTGCTTTCCCAATTTGGAACCAGTCCATTGTTCCATGTTCAGTCCTAATTATTGTTTCTTGACCTGCACAGATTTCTCGGGAGGCAGGTCAGGTGGTCTGGTAGTCCCATCTTTTTCAGAATTTTCTACAGTTTGTTGTGATCCAAACTGTCAAAGGCTTTGGGATAGTTAGTAAAGCGCAACTAGATGTTTTTTCTGGAACTCTTTTTCAATAATCCAACAGATGTTGGCAATTTGATCTCTGGTTCCTCTGCATTTTCTAAATCCAGCTTGAACATCTGGAAATTCTGTGTTCATGTACTGTTGAAGCCTGGCTTGGAGAATTTTGAGCATCACTTTGTTAGTGTGTGAGATGACTCTAATAGTGCAGTAGTTTGAACATTCTTTGGCATTTTCTTTCTTTGGGATTGGAATAAAAACTGGGCTTTTCCAGTCCTGTGGCCACTGCTGAGCTTTCCAAATTTGCTGACATATTGAGTGTAGCACTTTAACAGCATCATCTTTTAGGATTTGAAATAGCTCAACTGGAATTCCATCATCCACACTAGCATATTTTGTAGTGATGTTTCATAAGGCCCCACTTCCTTTTGCACTCCAGAATGTGTGGCTCTAGGTGAGTGATCACACCTTCATGGTTATCTGGGTCATGAAGACCTTTTTTATATAGTTCTTCTGTGTATTCTTGCCACCTCTTTTTAATACCTCTGCTTCAGTTAGGTCCATACCATTTCTGTCTTTATTGTGCCCATCTTCGCATGAAATATTCCCTTGGCATCTCTAATTATCTTGAGATCTCTAGTCTACCATTCAATTGTTTCTCTATTTCTTTGCTTTGATCACTGAGGAAGGCTTTCTTATCTCTCTTTGCTATTCTCATTGGAACTCTTCATTCAGATGGGTCTATCTCTCCTTATCTCCTTTGCCTTTAGCTTCTCTTCTTCTTTCAGTTGTTTGTAACTCCTCCTCAGACAACCATTTTGCCTTTTTGCATTTCTTTTTCTTGGGGATCGTTTTGATCACTGCCTCCTGTACAGCGTCAAGAACCTCTGTCCATAGTTCTTCGGGTGTCTGTCTATCAGATCTAATCCCTTGAATCGATTTGTCACTACCACTGTATAATCATAAGGTATTTGAGTTAGGTCATACCTGAATGGTCAAGGGGCGTTCTCTACTTCTTCAATTTAAGTCTGACTTTTGCAATGAGGATTTCATGATCTGAGCCACAGTCAATTCCCAGTCTTGTTTATGCTGACTGTATAGAGCTTCTGCATCTTTGGCTACAAAAAATATAATCATTCTTATTTTGGTATTGACCATCTTGTGATGGTCATCATGTGTAGGGTCATCTCTTGTGTTGCTGGAAGGGGATGTTTGCTATGACCAGTACGTTGTCTTGGAAAAACTCTTAGCCTTTGCCCTGCTTCATTTTATACTCCAAGGCCAAACTTGCCTGTTACTCCAGGTATTTCTTGACTTCCTACTTTTGAATTCCAGTCCTCTGTGATGAAATTTACATCTTTTTGTGTATGTGTGTTAGTTCTAGAAGGCCATGTAGGTCTTCATAGAACCATTCAACTTTAGCTTCTTCAGCATAGTAGTTGGGGCATTGACCTGGATTACTATGATATTGAACGGTTTGCCTTGGAAATGAACAGAGATCATTCTGTGGTTTTTGAGATTGCACTTAAGTACTGCATTTCAGACTGTTTTGTTGACTATGAGGAATACTCCATTTCTTCTAAAGGATTCCTAAGACTATGGCTACGGCAAAGTTGCTTCAGTCGTGTCTGACTCTGTGCGACCCTTTAGACAGCAGCCCACCAGGCTCCCCCATCCCTGGGATTCTCCAGGCAAGAACACTGGAGTGGGTTGCCATTTCCTTCTCCAATGCATGAAAGTGAAAAGTTAAAGTGAAGTCGCTCAGTCGTGTTGGACTCTTAGCGACCCCATGGACTGCAGCCTACCAGGCTCTTCTGCCCATGGGATTTGCCAGGCAAGAGTACTGGAGTGGGGTGCCATTGCCTTACCCATATCTATAATAACTCACTTGAAGTATTCATGGTCTCAGCATAGTTGTCCCTGTTGCTCAGGTTTATTTCAGAAGCACAGCAGCATAGTGACATAGTAGCATAGTACATAGTAACATCAGATACACAGCTGTTCAGCAAGGGAAAAAGATATGCAGAGTATGGAGCAATCCATTTGCAGTCTTCCTACACTCTCTTCCTGACATGGGAAATTACACAGGGTATCCCAACCCTGTAGCAAATAAAATACAGCTTCACAGTACAGTGCTTCTGCCCAGAGAGGTCCATCTGAGTCTTGGAGTTTAGGCTTTTTTATTGGGAACTTTTCATGTGGGCATACTTTGCTCAACTACTAGACTCTCAGAAAAAAAGCAGATGTTCACTATAAATCACACTGTAGCACAGAGAAACAACTTATCAGTTAGGGAGCATTTCAGAATCTGTTTACAGATGCAGTGAAGCAGGCCCTTCCAAAGACAGAAGCTTCAGGCCTGCTTTGTTAAGTATTTCTGCATAGTAACAGTAACCTCTAAAATAGGAAGGGGGAGGTAAGTTAAATTTTTAAAGCATTCTTTCATTGCTCAGAATGTGATAATTTTTTTTTTCTTGTTATCTCTAGGTTATCAACTAAAGGAAAAAGAAGGGATTGGGACACTCAAGATGAGTAAAGTGAACTAATATGAAAACACCTGGCTAATGTAATAGAAGGAAAGAAGTAAGATATCAAAGGAAAAAACTAGTGCTGTAAATAGATAAGGCAGAACAAGTTACCACATACTGATACCACATACTGATGCAATAGTCCACCATAAAACAGATTGCCAGACTGGGAAAATAAATAAAAAGACAACTAAAACCCAACTATGATGTTTATAAGAGATACACTTTAAATACAAAGATGTGGAAAACTTGAAAGCAAAGGAATGGAAAAGATGTGCCATATAAACGTACCACCAAAAATCTAGTAGTAAAATCAGACAACAGGATGCATCCAACAAGAATAAATAGCAGTCCTAATTTGTATGCATCAAACACTATATAAAAAACACAATAGACACATATTAAAATAGTATTTGTGGTTGCAAATGCCAAAGGACAAATTTAATGAACTATTTTCAACACTTCTACATTGAAATCTAGAAACCATGATTGAGGAAAATTTTAATAAGGCCTAAGTAGATAAAGGAAAATACTGTGTATATTGACATGAAGTATATTATTGTAAAAATATGTTTCCCACAAATTATAGATTCACAGTAATATCAATAAAGATTCTGAAACCAAAGCAATCTCTAGAGGAACAAATCTAGAAGATTTTACTATCAGATATCAACCTCAGAAAATTATATGAATTAAAACTGTTGTACAGCTGTGGAAAATAAAAAGACCAATAAAAGTATTAATAAAAAAATTGGCTGCATATGTGTCATCATCTCTTTGACAGTGAATGGGGGAAAGAATGGTCTTTTCTATTAATTATGTTTGGGCACATGATTGGGAGAGGCATATAAAAGTTTTCTGGGTTGCTGTAAACATTTCTCACTTGACTTAGATCATGGTTACACAAATGTAGACATATGTAAAGACTCATCTAGCTGTTTTCCTAAGATCTATATACTTAATGAAACAGTGTTTTATGAATTCCATAGCAGTAATTAATATCAGTTAACAAGGCAGGGGTTTATTTCATGTGGAGTGATTCTAGCAGCAGAGAAAGATCCAAAGGTTAAAACTCTGCACAACAAAGGAAACTATAAGCAAGGTGAAAAGACATCCTTCAGAATGGGAGAAAATAATACCAAATGAAGCAACTGACAAACAACTAATCTCAAAAATATACAAGCAACTCCTGCAGCTCAATTCCAAAAAAATAAACAACTCAATCAAAAAATGGGCCAAAGAACTAAACAGACATTTCTCCAAAGAAGACATACAGATGGCTAACAAACACATGAAAAGATGCTCAACATCACTCATTATCAGAGAAATGCAAATCAAAACCACTATGAGGTACCATTTCTTGCCAGTCAGAATGGTTGCAATCCAAAAGTCTACAAGCAATAAATGCTGGAGAGGGTGTGGAGAAAGGGAACCCTCTTACACTGTTGGTGGAAATACAAACTAGTACAGCCGCTATGGAGAACAGTGTGGAGATTCCTTAGAAAACTGGAAATAGAACTGCCTTATGATCCAGCAATCCCACTGCTGGGAATACACACTGAGGAAACCAGAAGGGAAAGAGACACGTGTACCCCAATGTTCATCACAGCACTGTTTATAATAGCCAGGACATGGAAGCAACCTAGATGTCCATCAGCAGATGAATGGATAAGAAAGCGGTGGTACATATACACAATGGAGTATTACTCAGCCATTAAAAAGGATGCATTTGAATCAGTTCTAATGAGGTGGATGAAACTGGAGCCTATTATCCAGAGTGAAGTAAGCCAGAAAGAAAAACACCAGTACAGTATACTAACACATGTATATGGAATCTAGAAAGATGGTAATGATAACCATATAGGTGAGACAGCAAAAGAGACACAGATGTATAGAACAGTCTTTTAGACTCTGTGGGAGAGAGTGAGGGTGGGATGGTTTGGGAGAATGGCATTGAAACAAGTATATTATCATATGTGAAATGAATTGCAAGTCTAGGTTCAATGCATGATACAGGATGCTTGGGGCTGGTGCACTGGGATGACCCAGAGGGATGGGATGGGAAGGGTGGTGGGAGGGGGGTTCAGGATGGGGAACGCATGTACACCCATGGTGAATTCATGTTGATGTATGGCAAAACCAATACAAAATTGTAAAGTAGAAAGAAAAAAAGAAACAAAACAAAACAAAACAAAGGTTAAAACTCATTCAGAGCCTCTGCACTGGGTGACAAGTAATGAATTCACTGGGCCCAGTGGAGATTTAGTGTCCCACAAGCGACTGGATTGAAATAAACTAACAATGGAAGGTGAATATGTGTTGGAAAAATGGTGTACAAACAAATCTAAAGACATAAGAGTACTAAAGTTTTCTCTTAGTAAGAATTATGCTATGAAAACTTTGGAAACATGATATTTGGGATCCATCTTGTGGGGAAAAGATTGTCATGAGAGTTAATGATCAAATGATTGGAGATCTGACAGTGTCAGAAAGCAACTCTGAACATGTAGAAGGTTTGGGAGCACAGAAAACTCAGATGATATGGAGAGCAGAAGCCCAAGTATTAGCACTGAAATCCTAGTGTGGTATGTGGATAGCATAACCTATTTCCACCAGATGTTTTAGGAAAAATTGAGAAAAACTGAAATAGGCAAATGAGATTATTGTTTGGTATCTCTAAGGCAACACTACTTTACTGCCACTTTCCATTGTCTTAAAATACTTTGTTGTTGTAGAGTGGCTCAGTTGTGTCTGACTCTGTGACCCATGGACTGTAGCACTCCAGGTTTCCCTGCTGTTCACTAAATCCTGGAGCTTGTTCAAACTTATATCCATTGAGTCAGTGATGTCATCCAACCTTCTCATCCTCTATTGTCACCCTCTCCACCTCCTTTCAGTCTTTCCCTTCCTCAGGGTCTTTTCTTATGAGTTGGATCTTCACATCAGGTGGCCAAAGTATTGGAGGTTCAGTCTCAACATCAGTCCTTCCAATGAATATTCAGAATTGATTTCCTTTAGGATTAACTGGTTGGATCTCCTTGCAGTCCAAGGGACACTCAAGGATCTTCTCCAGCACCACAGTTCAAATGCATCAATTCTTTGGCGCTAAGACTTCTTTATGATACAGATCTCCACATCCATAATGACTACTGGAAAAACCATAACTTTGACTGTGTGGACCTTTGTCAGCATAGTAATGTCTCTGCTTTTTAATATGCTGTCTAAGTTGGTCATAACTTTTCTTCCAAAAAACAAGTGTCTCTTAATTTCATGGCTGCAGTCACCATGTGATTTTGGAGCCCAAGAAAATAAAGTCTTTCATTGTTTCCCCATCTATTTGCTATGAAGTGATGGGACCAGATGCCATGATTTTAGTTTTCTGAATGTTGAGTTTTAAGCCAGCCTTTTTATTCTCCTCTTTCACCTTCATCAAGAAGCTCTTTTGTTCCTCTTCGCTTTCTGCCATAAGGATGGTGTCATCTCTGGAGGTTATTGATATTTCTCCCAGCAATCTTGATTCCAGCTTGTGTTTCATCCAGCCCAGACTTTCTCATGATGTGTTCTTCATATAAGTTAAATAAGCATGGTGACAATATACAGCCTTGACATACTCCTTTCCCAATTCAAAACCAGTCTGTTTTTCCATGTCTGGTTCTAACTGTTGCTTCTAGACCTACAATCAGGTTTCTTAGGAGCCAGGTAAGGTAATCTGGTATTCCCATTTCTTTCACAATTTTCCACAGTTTGTTCTGATCCACACAGTCAAAGGCTTTGGCATAGTCAATAAAGCAGATGTTTTTCTGGAACTCTCTTGTTTTTTTCTATGATTCTACGGATGTTGGTGATTTGATCTCTAGTTCCTCTGCCTTTCTAAATCCAGCTTGAACATATGGAAGTTATCAGTTCACATACTGCTGAAGCCTATCCTGGAGAGTTTTGAACATTACTTTGCTAGTGTGTGAAATGAGTGTAACTGTGCAGTAGTTTGAACATTCTTTGGCATTGCTTTTCTTTGGGGTTGGAATGAAAACTGACCTTTTCCAGCCTTGTGGCCATTGCTGAGCTTTCCAAATGTGCTGGCATATTGACTGCAGCACTTTCACAGCATCATCTTTTAGGATTTGAAATAGCTCAGTTGGAATTCCATCACCACTACTAGCTTTGTTCACAGTGATGCTTCCTAAGGTCCACTTAACTTTGCATTCCAGGATGTCTGACTTTAGGTGAGTGATCACACCATAGTGATTATCTGGGTCATTAACATCTCTTTTGTATAGTTCTTCTGTGTATTCTTGCCACCTCTTCTTAATATCTTCTGCTTCTGTTAGGTCCATACCATTTCTGTCCTTTATTGTGCCCATCTTTGCATGAAATGTTCCCTGGTATCTCTAATTTTCTTGAAGAGATCTCTAGTCTTTCCCATTCTGTTGTTTTCCTCTATTTCTTTGCACTGATCACTGAGGAAGGCTTTCTTATCTCTCCTTGCTATTCTTTGGAAATCTGCATTCAGATGTGTATATTTTTCATTTTTTCCTTTGCCTATCACTTGTCTTCTTTTTTCAGCTATTTGTAAGGTCTCTTCAGATAACCATTTTGCCTTTGTCATTTCTTTTTCTTGGGAATGGTTTTGATCAAAGCATCCTGTACAATGCTATCAGCCTCTGTCCATAGTTCTTCAGGCACTCTATCAGATCTAATCCCTTGAATCTATTTGTCACTTCCACTGTATAATCATAAGGTATTTGCTTTAGGTCATACCTGAATGGCCAGGTAGTGTTCCCTACTTCTTCAATTTAAGTCTGAATTTTGCAATGAGGATTTCATGATCTGAGCCACAGTTTCCAGCCTTGTGTATGCTGACTGTATAGAGTTTCTCCATCTTTGGCTACAAAGAATATAATCATTCTGATTTTGGTATTGACCATCTGGTGATGGTCGTCATGTGTAGAGTCGTCTCTTGTGTTGTTGGAAGAGGGTGTTTACTATGACCAGTGCATTGTCTTGGAAAAACTCTTTTACCCTTTGCCCTGCTTCATTTTATACTCCAAAGCCACACTTGCCTGTTACTCCAGGTATTTCTTGACTTCCTACTTTTTCATTCCAGTCCTCTGTGATGAAAAGGACATCTTTGTGTGTGCATGTGTGTTTAGAAGGTCATGTAGGTTTTCATAGAACCATTCAATCAGCTTCTTTAGCATAATGGTTGAAGCATTGGCTTGGATTACTGTGATATTGAATGGTTTGCCTTGGAAATGAACAGAAATCATTCTGTTGTTTTTGAGATTGCACACGAGTACTGCATTTCAGACTCTCTTGTTGACTATGAGGAATGCTCCATTTCTTCTAAGGGATTCTTTCCCACAGTAGTAGATATAATGATCATCTGAATTAAATTCACTCATTCCAGTCCATTTAAGTTCACTGATTCCTAAAATGTCGATGTTCACTCTTGCCATCTCTTGTGTGACCACTTCAAATTTACCTTGATTCATGGACCTAACATTCCAGGTTCCTATATAATGTTGCTCTTAACAGCATCGGATTTTACTTTCACCACCAGACACATCCACAACTGGGTGTTGTTTCTATTTTGGATCAGCCCCTTCATTCCTTCTGGAGCTATTTCTCTGTTCTTCTCCAATAGCATATTAGGCACCTGATGACCTGGGAAGTTCATCTTTCAGTGTCATATCTTTTTGTCTTTTCATCCTGCTCATGGGGTTCTCGAGGCAAGAATGCTGAAGTGCTTTGATATTCCCTTCACCAATGAACCACATTTTGTCAGAACTCTCCACCATAACCCAGTCCATCTTGGGTGACCCTATATGGCATGGCTCATAGTTTCATTGAATTAGACAAGGCTGTGATCCATGTGATCAGTTTGGACAGCTTTTTGATTATTTGGTTAAAATACTTTATAAGATGATAACTGTAGAAAATAAGATATTCTTTTCTATAAAAGTACTTGCATTTTACTGCATACAAGTTAATTGTGATTGTTCATTTGTGGATATTGTCCTGTTTTGCATCTATTTGAAAATTCATTTCAGCTTTCATGAATAAGTATTTTATGTGCATTCATTGAATTTTCCTTTGAATCAATATTAATGTTATGTAAAATTTTGATATGTGTTCATTCCTACTTGCATGCAAGTCATGATACCTTTTGTAAGAAAATATTCCTCAGTAGGTGGAAGATAAGGCTCTCAAACTGTGAATAGTATCTATTAAAATGGTGCTTTGAACTTCTGAGGTTAAAATGTCAGATTAAAGATCTGTCTGATCTCTTGTACTTCTTACTCTCATATGACATAAAATGGTGCAGCAGCTATGGAAAACAGCATTAATATTGCTCAAAAACATTTAAAATAGAGTTACTGTATGATATAGAAACTCTACTTCTGGGTATATAGCCAAAAGAATTGAAGGAAAATGTGGAATTCTTGTTCTAAGGATAGAAAATTTCATTTATACTAGGTGAAATAAATCCTAGAGGTTTGCTGTATGATGTAGTGCATATTGTTAACAATGTGGCATTTTGAGT
Source organism: Bubalus bubalis (assembly GCF_019923935.1). Classification (NCBI taxonomy): domain Eukaryota; kingdom Metazoa; phylum Chordata; class Mammalia; order Artiodactyla; family Bovidae; genus Bubalus; species Bubalus bubalis. The sequence goes on from NC_059157.1 coordinate 84,757,981, forward strand.
TTCAAAATTTGTTAAATGCATAGATTTCATGTTATGCTTTTGACATACATACACACATCAAACAAAGGAACACAAGAAAACTTTGGGAGATGTTGGATATGTTTAATACCCTGATTGTGGTGATGATACCATGGGCATTTGCATATGCCCAAACTTATCAAATTGTACACACTAAATGTGTTCAGTTTTTTGTGTATCAGTTATACCCTAAGGAAGCTGTTAAAAATATAACATGGAAAATAAAATACTTATTTCTAATAAATTTCTATTAAATCAAAGAAAAACTGTCTAAAAATGTCTATATGGAAAACAAAGAAACACATTGAAAAATAAGACCTAAAAAGTTCTTCAGATATAGCACAGCCATTGTTTAAAAAATTCTTTATTGTAAAGCTGTCAATTTACTGAAAATTTATCAATAATTTCAATGCAATTCAAACTGACAATTCCAATATAATTGATTCTAGTTTATAGTGAAATGCAAGTGCCAAATATAGGCATGACTCTTTTGAAGGAAAATTAAAGTGGAAACTTGTATTGCATATCAAGTCTCTGTACAGTCTCAATAATTAAGATTGTGGTATTAGGCAAAAATAGATTAATGAAACAGAATAGAGGGCTCATAAAAAGACGTAGGTGTATATGGTCACTTGGTAAGTGATCAAGTGTAACTTAACCAGTTAACATGTGAAATAATGCCCAACTCTATTAGTAAAGAAGGAAATGTACTTAGTTTTCTTGTAAGTGGAAAAATCCAGTCAGCTTCCTTAAAACCTGTATTGTCTGCCCTCCTGGTTACTTATGGCTTATGGATACCTATGCTGGGCAATGGGTTTTGTTTCATCACTGTTAACAAGATTTTGTCAAACTGGATGCTTATCCACCTCCTAGTAATCCCAATTTCAGTTTTGTGAGATTTGTATTGTTTATATTGTATTATCAGTACTACAATATGAAATAAATAAGACTATAAGTATATAACTATTATGTTGCACTTAGATGATTTATTTTGGATGTCTCACTATGATCATTTTGCATTTTAAATTCTTCTTAATGTTTTGTCAAAGGATAAAAATTCTAAGTTTATGAACTTTGCACATTTGTTCTTCAGTTATAATCTGTGACTAATTTGCTGACAAAATAACTAAAATTCAGAAATATTTAAATAAATATTTTAAAAATATTTAAATAAGTAAATATTAGTTGCATTTTTACATGCCACTTTACCAAAAATAAGCTTCTGAGAGTTTAGTCTGTTGAGTTCTCTATTAACTAAATTTATCTTATAGACATATATGGAATTCACCAGAGTGCAAGGGGACCTTCCATCAGGATGAATGTCTTCACATTTTGAATAGTGGTAGGGCTGAAAATTATTAATGTTTGACACTCATATGATAACAAAATGTTAAAACTTTTAACACTTTAGAAGATACTTGAATTATTATGTCTTCATTTATATATTTCTTCAATAATTAATTTTGTATATTTTCTAGTAGAAAAAAAATAGCAAAAAGGAAAAAAAGCATTTCCTTGGTTCTTTTTAAAAAATGATTTGTCAAAATTCAACAACAAAGGTATACCATTTCCACTTGTGCCATTTTCAAATACTGGGGTCAGAGAAGGAGGCATTTCATAATATTAGGCTTATAAGAATTTGACTTCACAAAATAATTTCCAAAGTGGGCATTTTTTTTTCCATTTGAGTATTAATTTTGTTTTTATAGTATCTTGTAGGAATTGTTTTTATTCACAGATTAAAACTATCAAATTTACATAATTTTGGATTTCCATATTCTTTATTCACCAGAATATATTTCACCTCTGTATTTGTACTGGTTTCAGACAACTAAGAATTCTATATTTAAAGGAATTCTATATTTAAAATTCTGTATTTATTCTATCTATTAAAGTAGCCTATTATAGAGATTTATTAAAAGTTATTTATTCAAATATTAGATTATTTAATTAACATTACTTATTAAATGATTTTCTAATTATATTTTCCCTAAATTTGCAAAGTGATGTCTGCACTAAAGTGGATTTTACATTTATCTTTTTGATCACTTGATTTCCTCAGGTTAGAAGTTAATAAATTAGTGCTTTTACAGATGTTTTAAAGCTGAATTGACTCACCTAATGATATCAGTTTTGTTTCTGGAATTCTATTGTTTCATTTTTTATCTTTCTTTGTGACTACTTTACATTTTAAAAAGTGTATCTAATGGAAATAGACAATCCATTACAACACCATCTGCTGTGCATCAAAGTCATGTTTTATTGTGGTTCACTGACAAAAATTTCCTGTAACTGACATGTTCTTTTTTGATAAAGTCTGAAAATGGCAAATTACCTGACATAAAATCATGTAAAGCACATCATAGCTTAACACATTTATTTCTCTTCCTACTATGTTACTATTTTTTATCTAATTGAAATTTATTTTGCTGATTATATAATGGCTTGGGAAGGTTTTTTTTTTTTTAACCTAAATATCAGTGATTTAAGCAAACAAAACATTCAAGATTTGATTTAAAATTTATGTTATTTGAGATATTTTATTTATAATATCTATGTTTATCATTTCTTACATCACTACGAACAAAGCTAGTGAAGGTGATGGAATTCCAGTGGAGCTCTTTCAAATCCTGAAAGATGATGCTGTGAAAGTGCTGCACTCAATATGCCAGCAAATTTGGAAAACTCAGCAGTGGCCACAGGACTGGAAAAGGTCAGTTTTCATTCCAATCCCAAAGAAAGGCAATGCCAAAGAATGCTCAAACTACCGCACAATTGCACTCATCTCACATGCTAGTAAAGTAATGCTCAAAATTCTCCAAACCAGGCTTCAGCAATATGTGAACCATGAACTTCCTGATGTTCAAGCTGGATTTAGAAAAGGCAAAGGACCAGAGATCAAATTGCCAACATCCGCTGGATCATGGAAAAAGCAAGAGAGTTCCAGAAAAACATCTATTTCTGCTTTATTGACTATGCCAAAGCCATTGACTGTGTGGATCACAATAAACTGTGGAAAATTCTGAAAGAGATGGGAATACCAGACCACCTGATCTGCCTCTTGAGAAATTTGTATGCAGGTCAGGAAGCAACAGTTAGAACTGGACATGGAACAACAGACTGGTTCCAAATAGGAAGAGGAGTTCGTCAAGGCTGTATATTTTCACCCTGCTTATTTAACTTATATGCAGAGTACATCATGAGAAACGCTGGACTGGAAGAAATACAAGCTGGAATCAAGATTGCCAGGAGAAATATCAATAACCTCAGATATGCAGATGACACCACCCTTATGGCAGAAAGTGAAGAGGAACTAAAAAACCTCTTGATGAAAGTGACAGTGGAGAATGCAAAAGTTGGCTTAAAGCTCAACATTCAGAAAATGAAGATCATGGCATCTGGTCCCATCACTTCATGGGAAATAGATGGGGAAACAGTGGAAACAGTGTCAGACCTTATTTTTCTGGGCTCCAAAATCACTACAGATGGTGACTGCGGCCATGAAATTAAAAGATGCTTACTCCTTGGAAGGAAAGTTATGACCAACCTAGATAGCATATTCAAAAGCAGAGACATTACTTTGTCAACAAAGTTTCGTCTAGTCAAGGCTATGGTTTTTCCTGTGGTCATGTATGGATGTGAGAGTTGGACTGTGAAGAAGGCTGAGCACCAAAGAATTGATGCTTTTGAACTGTGGTGTTGGAGAAGACTCTTGAGAGTCCCTTGGACTGCAAGGAGATCCAACCAGTCCATTCTGAAGATCAGCCCTGGGATTTCTTTGGAAGGAATGATGATAAAGCTGAAACTCCAGTCCTTTGGCCACCTCATGAGAAGAGTTGACTCATTGGAAAAGACTCTGATGCTGGGAGGGATTGGGGGCAAGAGGAGAAGGGGACAACAGAGGATAAGATGGTTGGATGGCATCACTGACTCGATGGACATGAGTCTGAGTGAACTCTGGGAGTTGGTGATGGACAGGGAGGCCTGGCGTGCTGCAATTCATGGGGTCGCAAAGACTCGGACACGACTGAGCGACTGATCTGATCTGATAGCTGATATTTCTTTATCAATTAAAAAAAAGTTTTGTTTCCTAAACATTTTTCCTTCAAGTTAATGAACTCATTTTTATAATTGGATATTTTAAATATGATTTCATGATTTTATTAAATACTTTCATTCTTTCAATTTGAAACAAAATATGAAAATAAATTTGATAAAGAATCAATAGTTCCATTTGGCAAAAAAAAAAAAAAAAAAAAGAATCAATAGTTCCATTTCTGGTTTCTCAGTAAGACAAAAAATTAGATAAGGCTATTCAAATATGGAAATGAACAAAAATGAGAATGAAGTGTATGAATCTGAGTAAAAATATTAAAACATTGGAAGAAGCTGCTGGGAGAGAGAATATTCTTTGTCTTCTACTCTTTTGTTGATTTTTGTTGTTTTAATTGAGCATTTTGTGTGATTTCTTTTCTCTCCTATTTTAGTATTTCCATTATACTTCTTGTTTAGCGGTTGCCTCCCATTTTGCAATATACATTTACAACTAATATAAGTCTACTTTTCAATAATACTATTCAGTTGGCTCCCTGGAGAAGGAAATGGCGATCCAGTCAAGTATCCTTGCCTGAGAAATCTCATGGACAGAGGAGCCTGGTTGGCTGCAGTCCATGGGGTCGCAAAGAGTTGGGCACAACTGAGAAACTAACACTAACACTTATACAGTTGCCTTTTTGTATTCACTGGTTCTGCATCCAAGAATTAATATTTGGGAAAAAATCCAGAAAGTTTCAAAAAACAAAAATGGAACTTGCTATGGGCCAGCAACAATTTATATGGCATTTATACTGTATTAGGTCTTCTAAGTAGTTCAGAGAAAATTTAAAGGGTACAGGGGGATTTTAATAGGTTAGATGCAAATACAATATTATTTTATGTAAGGAATTTGAGCATTCCCAAATGTTGGCATCTTCAGAAGGTCTCAAACCAATCACCTATGGATATAGAGGGAAGAAGGTATATACCACATCAGAGGTGGTATGAGTGCCTTATAGTAACAAAATTCTTATGTTTCCTCCCAGTCCTTGTTATCATAGTTGTAATTTATTTTACTTATACATAAACATACATAAGTATACATTATATAAATATATATACATAGGGCTCTCTGGGTGGCTCAGTGGTAAAGAATCTGCCCTGCAATGCGGGAGACCTGGGTTTGATCCCTGGATTGGGAAGATCCTTGGAGGAGGGCAGGACAACCCACTCCAGTATTCTTCACTGGGGAATTCCATGGACAGAGGAGTCTGGCAGGCTACAGTCCATAGGGTCATAAAGAGTCAGAGATGACTGAAATGACTGAGTTTGCATATATATATATATATATATATATATATATATATATATATATATAAGCATGCATGGGCTTTCCTCATGGCTCAGTCGGTAGAGAATCTGCCTGCAATGTAGGATACCTGGGTTTGACTCCTGGGTTGGGAAGATCCCCTGGAGTCAGACATGACTGAAATGATTGAGCTTGCATATATTTACATGTATAAAGCATACATGGGCTTCCCTCATATTTCAGTCGGTACAGAATCCACCCTGCAATGCGAGAGACCTGGGTTTGATCCATGAATTGGGAAGATCCCCTGGAGGAGGGCAGGGGAACCCACTCCAGTATTCTTGCCTGGAGAGTACCATGGACACAGGATCCTGGCAATTTACAGTCTGTGGGGTCACAAGAGTCAGATGCGACTTAGTGACTAAACCAACACCAAAGACATAAACATACATAATCAAATACTTTGCTAAATTATTTTGTACAAACTGTCATCTGTTAGATCAATTAAGAAAAAGAAAAATAAAAGTTGTTATTTTATCTTCACTTATTCCTTCTTCTATACTCTTCCTCTTTTTTTTTTTTTGTGGATTTCAAGACTATCTGTATTATTTTCTATCCCTACAAAGGACTTATTTTAATATTTCTTATAAGACAGGCCTACTAGCAACGAATGTCTTCAATTTTTGTTTGTTCAAGAAAGTCTTAATCTTTTCCTTCACGTTTGAAGGACAATTTCACAGGTTACAAAATTGGCATAATAGGTTGGTTCCAGGTTGGTGTTTTTTATCTCTCAACACTTTAAATATTTTACTTCACTCTCTTTTTGCTTGCAGGATTTCTGATAAGTCAGACATAATTCTCATCTCTGAACTTCCAAAAGTAAGGTGATATTTTGATTTTCTTTTTTTTCAGGACTTATTTCATCTTCTATTTTCTGTAGTTTGAAAATGATATGTGTGGGTATAGTTTGTTTTTGCCATTTTTACTGCTTGGTGTTCTATGAGTTTCCTGAATGCATTCAATTGGCATTTCCTTTTTTTTTTTTTTTCCCCCTTGCCTAATTGCTAGAGTTAGGACTTTCAGTGCAAAGTTAAGTAAGAGTGGTGAGAGTGGGCATTCTTGACTTGTTTCTGATTTTGGAGGAAAATCTTTCTACTTTTCACTGTTACATATGATTTTACCTGTGGGTTTATCATGGGCTTCCCTGGTGGCTTAGAGAGTAAAGCGTCTGCCTGCAATGTGGGAGACCCGGGTTCAATCTCTGAGGTGGGAAGATCCCCTGGAGAAGGCAGTGGCAACCCACTCCAGTACTCTTGCCTGGAAAATCCCAAGGACAGAGGAGCCTGGGAGGCTGCAGTCCATGGGGTCGCAGAGTTGGACACGACTGAGTGACTTCACTTTATCATGTATGGCCTTTATTATGTTGAGTTGTGTTCTGTAACTAATTTGTTGATAATATTTTTTATGAAAGATCTTGAATTTTCTCAAATGTTTTTTCTGCATCTATTGAAATGGTCCAATGATTTTTATCCTTCATTTTGTTAATGTGATGTATCACAGTACTAATTTGCATATTTTGAACCATCCTTGCATTTGAGGGACATACCCACACTTGATCATGACTTATGATTCTTTCAATGTGTTGTTGAATTTGGTCTGCTGCCTTTCTGTTGGGGATTTTTGCATCTATTCATTTAGGGATGTTGACTTACAGTTGTCTTTTTTCTGTAGTACTCTTATCTGGCTATGGTATCAGGATAATTATGGCCTCATAAAATAAGTTTTGGATTATTTCCTTTTGTTCAAATTTTTGGGAAGAATTTGAGAGGGATTGGCATTAATTTGTTTTTAAATATTTGGTAGAATGCACTAGTGAAACCAACTCATCTTAGGTTTTTCTTTTGTTGGGAAGATTTTGATTATGGTTTCAATTTCCTTAATTCTTATTGATCTGTTCAGATTTTCAGTTGCTAAGAGAATAGAACTTAAATGTTCTCCACACACACACACACACACATGCACACACACATATGCAAGGAATTATGTAAGGTGCTGGATATGTTAACTAAAATATTCACTAATCACTTCCCAACATATACATGAAGCAAATCATTATGTTGTACACTTTAATCTTCTACATTATATGTCAATTATATCTCAATTAAAGCTCTAAAAAAGAATAGCATATTAATATTGTCTCATCCTCTGTAACAAAAGCACTGTACTAATGCAACATGTTACTAACAGGGGAAATGAAGAAGGGGAAAGGAACTAGAAATAGTGTCACTTTCTGTGTGTTTTGCTCATTTTCTATAAATCTGACACTGCTCAAAAAAGAAGTCTATTGTTTTTCAAAAAGCCATCATTCACAATAGCAACCAAACACATAGAATATCCAAGAAGTTAAACAAGAAATATGTCAAATTTATTAGAGGGAAAACTATGGGTCATCAATGAAGTATATATAACAATACAAAAATATATAAATGTATCTTACTTAAAAGAGGAATATAAGAAAGTTTAAAGTTTTTTAAATTGAGAATTTAACTTATTTTTTAATCAAAATTGTGCTTTGAAATATGCATAGAACTACTACTAATAATCTATTTTAAATTAATTTTATTGAGATAAACATATAAAATTAATTTATTTTAAGTGAGCAGTCATTGCATTTTGTACACAGTCCTTTCTAGTGTTACCATAATGAAAGTAAATATTTCCATCATCCTAAGTCATTTCCTTATGCTTCTTTGCAATCAGTCTCTGTCCTAATCCCAGAAAATGACAATCACTGATTCTTTTCTTTTTTTTGCAGCTAAGGTTTGCCTTCTTTTTAACTTCAAATAAATGGACTCACGTAGCATTAAAAAAAAAAGAAAATTGGTATTGGACCTCAAGAATAGCTTGTGCCTGTAGAAGTTAAGCAAAGCACCTGACATTGACTCTTTAGTGATATACCGTATCAGTGTCAAAACAAATGTCTGCACCTTCATATCTAAGCAATGGGTTTGTGTACATGCTCAGCTTTGTCCACCTCTTTGTGACCCCATAGACTGTAGCTTATCAGCCTTCTCTATCCATTGGATTTTCCAGGCAAGAATACTGTAGTGGGTTGTCATTTTCTCCTCCTGGGAAACTTCCTGACCCAGGGATTGAATGCCAGTCTTCTGTGTCTCCTGCATTGTCAGGCAGATTCTTTAAACAGTGGGTTTCAGTTCAATTCAGTTCAGTCGCTCAGTCGTGTCTGACTCTTTGCGACCCCATGAATCTCAGCACGCCAGGCCTCCCTGTCCATCACCAACTCCCTGAGTTCACTCAGACTCACGTCCATCAAGTCAGTGATGTCATCCAGCCATCTCATCCTCTGTCGTCCCCTTCTCCTCCTGCCCCCAATCCCTCCCAGCATCAGAGTCTTTTCCAATGAGTCAACTCTTCACATGAGGTGGCCAAAGTACTGGAGTTTTAGCTTTAGCATTATTCCTTCCAAAGAAATCCCAGGGCTGATCTCTTTTAGAATGGGCTGTTTGGATCTCCTTGTAGTCCAAGGGACTCTCAAGAGTCTTCTCCAACACCACAGTTCAAAAGTATCAATTCTTCGGCACTCAGCCTTCTTCACAGTCCAACTTTCACATCCATACATGACCACCTAATTCAATATTTTTAGCTCAACAAATATGATCAATCAGAAGAATGATCTTTATCTACTTCTGAAACACAGGATTCCAATTAGAAATATGGTCTTAAACTTAGCAATATAAAATGGGAAAAACTACCCTTGGAACCAACTACCAGGATGAACCATTTTATTACCTAGTTATGTTGTCTGGATCCATCATTAAACTCCTTTGAGACTCAGTTTCTCAAAATAAGGATACTCTATGATCCAAGGCTTCCACTATTGTAGAAATACAGGGAAACACTCAGGCATGCAAATATTATCTCTGATTCTGACATCTAAAATGCTCCATGTTCTAAAGGTGAGAAAATCTGTCATATTGTAAAACAGATACCCCCTGTTACTAAAGAATGGATTCAGTTTTTCACTGAATAGACTCACTATATCACTGAGTGATATATTGTCTGTTTACATGTTGTATATACATATTTTTGTATACATATACACATATATATTGTATTCAAACATATATAATCATGTATAAGAATATATGAACTACATGTATTAATATACATAAACACATATATAATCATTTACAGTCTTTTAATTAGTTATGGATAGCATCACAATAATAAATACTTAATAAAATATTGTTTATGGTCTTACATTAAATATTTTCATTTGGTATGAGTATAGAGACATATTTTCCACTTTTTACTGTGAAATCATGCTGTTCCTTTATCCTTGTTTGAGATTCACTCTTTTGTTTAAAAATCAACAACTGTGGCTATGTTCAGTGTTCTTTCATCTTCTTTGTCTTGGAAGTGTCATAATTTTGACAACTAAGCAAATATTTTCAACATTTTGCAAAAATTTATGGAGAGATGATGACATCACACAGCTATATTCAAAGCACTGCAAAGAAATGTTGCCATTTCTTTGTGTGTCTAAGTAATTGAACTGTGACAATACCGGGAATTACTTGTTAATTATAATATAGAATAGTTTATATGACCTCAGTTGTTCCAAAATGCATGTTTTCAGAGCAGCTGTGAGGAAGACACATTACTACTACTACTACTAAGTTTCTTTAGTCGTGTCCGATTCTGTGTGACCCCATAGATGGCAGCCCACCAGGCTCCCCCATCCCTGGGATCCTCGAGGCAAGAATACTGGAGTGGGTTGCCATTTCCTTCTCCAATGTATGAAAGTGAAAAGTGAAAATGAAGTCACTCAGTTGTGTCCGACTCCTAGCAACCCATGAACTGCAGCCTACCAGGCTCCTCTGTCCATGGAATTTGCCAGGCAAGAGTACTGGAGTGGGGTGCCATTGCCATCTAAAGTTTCATCTCATTAATGAATTTTGCATAAAGACATTTCTGTGCAGAGAGAGTGCTTGAACCTTGTTTTTATATTTGAATGAATATTCATATGAAGAAAAATGTTTGAGAAAAACTGTTTTAGATGGGGAAAAATGAGGGATTTTTAAAATAAAAATTTCCAAGTTTCAGGTAAATTAGAACATATTAGTCTAATGTGTCAGTAATTTTTATAACTCTTAAGTACTTATTAGCAAGTAATTTTATCTATTTGGCATCAGTTGTTTTATTGATGGGGGCTTCCCTGGTGGCTCAATGATTAAAAAACCTGCCTGCAAATGCAGGAGATGTTAGTTTCAACCCTGGGTTGGGAAGGTCCCCTGGAGGAGGAAATGGCAACCCACTCCAGTATTTTTGCCTGGAGAATCCCATGGACAGAGAGCCTGGCAGGCTAGAGTCCATGGGGTTGCAAAAGAGTAGGATGCAGCGTAGTGATTAAACAGCAGTAACAACAAAATTTTCTTCATAAATAGGGACCCTAGTCTAAACAGTCTCAAATTTCCCTCAAACTCTACTTTGTGTATAGTTTATATAATTAAGTTTAAACATTCAAGCCTATATTAAGTTTTTGTTTTGTAATAAGGAAAAAACTGTATGATAATTTAATAATAGACTAAAAGATAATTATTATATTAAATTTTTTCCTTCAATATACCAATTACCAATATATTGTTGATAAGCATACCATTAGTGTAAAGTTGGCTTTAGCTGCCTGCATATTAAAAGTCTGTATAAATCGTGGGTCAGCAAACTATGGTCCATGGGTCAAATCCTACCTGCCCTCTGCCTTTGCAAATAAAGTTTTGTTGGCTAATAGTCCCATCTTTCATTTACATGCTGTCTGAGGTTGCTTTCATACTACAACAGCAGAACTGAGTGGAATTGGCAGAGACGTTATGGCCAAAAATGCATACAATCTGTCCCTTAATAGAAAATGTTTGTCAAACCTTGTTCTGTAATCAGATCTAACAAGTTCCTAACCACCTTAGGCTGAAGTATTCAGATCAAATTTTACTAAGTGATACAAAATCACAAGGAAGCAACCAATAAAATTTAGATAGAGAGTAGTTTTATAAAACAAAGGACACTGTGTTAGGGGTGTGTGTGGGAAACCTAAGATTTAATAGAGGTTAAGAGACAAAAGTAACCAATTGCAAGGCATGAACATGGTTTGAATCCCAATTTGAATAATTTTTTAAAATGTTGAGGAAACAGATTGTGAAAACTTTCTTGAATATTTAATTATATTTTAAAAGTATTATTTATGTATGTGATGGTATTTTAATTGTTTAAAATTCAGTTCTTATTTGCAGAGATACAAATTCAGACCTAAATTCAGAGATAAATATCAGATCTTATCTGCAGCCAAAATAGTTAAAGGAAACTAATGTTTTTCATATTTGCTTCAAAATAATTGTATGATTATTGGTGGGATGAAGTGAAACAGGAGTTTTATATTATTAATATTTAAAATTATAATTCTTATAATTAAAATTATTTAAAATGTCTGTATTTGAGGAATGGTGCTGAGGATGAGGTGAGGTGGGTTGGAATAGAGATCTACTATCCTCATGTTCAAATTGTTCATGATATTCGACTCTGTTTAGTTATGTGACTGTACTGCTAGAAACTAAATATCTGCAGATGGAATTCCAGATGAGCCATTTCAAATTCTGAAAGAGAATGCTGTGGAAAGTGCTGCACTCAATATGCCAGCAAATTTGGAAACCTTAGGACTGGAAAAGGTCAGTTTTCATTCCAATCCCAAAGAAAGGCAATGCCAAAGAATGTTCAAACTACTGCACAATTGCATTCATCTCACAAGCTAGTAAAGTAATGCTTAAATTCTCCAAGCCAGGCTTCAGCAATACACGAACCGTGAACTTCCACATGTTCAAGCTGGTTTTAGAAAAGGCAGAGGAACCAGAGATCAAATTGCCAACATCCGCTGGATCATCGAAAGAGCAAGTGAGTTCCAGAAAAACATCTATTTCTGCTTTATTGACTATGTCAAAGCCTTTGACTGTGTGCATCACAATAAACTGTGGAAAATTCTGAAAGAGATGGGAATACCAGACCACCTGACTTGCCTCTTGAGAAACCTGTATGCAGGTCAGGAAGCAACAGTTTGAACTGGGCATGGAACAACAGACTGGTTCCCAATAGTAAAAGGAGTACGTCAAGGCTGTATATTGTCACCTTGCTTATTTAACTTCTATGCAGAGTACATCATGAGAAACGCTGGGCTGGAAGAAGCACAAGCTGGAATCAAGATTGTCAGGAGAAATATCAATAACCTCAGATATGCAGATGATACCACCTTTATGGCAGAAAGTGAAGAAGAACTAAAGAGCCTCTTGATGAAAGTGAAAGAAGAGCGTGAAAAAGTTAGCTTAAAGCTCAACATTCCGAAAACGAAGATCATGGCATCTGGTCCCATTACTTCATGAGAAATAGATGGGGAAACAGTGGAAACAGTAGCTGACCATTTTTCTGGGCTCCAAAATCACTGCAGATGGTGATTGCAACCATGAAATTAAAAGACACTTACTCCTTGGAAGCAAAGCTAATGGCACTGAAACATGTATACTATCATGTATGAAACGAGTCGCCAGTCCAGGTTTGATGCACGATACTGGATGCTTGGGGCTGGTGCACTGGGACGACCCAGAGGGATGGTATGGGGAGGGAGGAGGGAGGAGGGTTCAGGATGGGGAACACAGGTATACCTGTGGCGGATTCATTTCGATATTTGGCAAAACCAATACAATATTGTAAAGTTTAAAAATAAATAAAATTAAAAAAAATAAAAAGCAGAGACATTAATTTGTCAACAAAGGTCCATCTAGTCAAGGCTATGGTTTTTCCAGTGGTCATGTATGGATGTGAGAGTTGGACTATAAAGAAAGCTGAGCACTGAAGAACTGATGCTTTTGAACTGGCGTATCGCAGAATACGCTTGAGAGTCCCTTGGACTGCAAGGATATCCAACCAGTGAATTCTAGAGGAGATCAGTCCTGGGTGTTCATTGGAAGGACTGATGCTGAAGCTGAAACTCAAATACTTTGGACACCTGATGCGAAGAGCTCACTCATTTGAAAAGACCCTGATGCTGGGAAAGATTGAGGGCAGGAGGAGAAGGGGACGACAGAGGATGAGATGGTTGGATGGCATCACTGACTCAATGGACATGAAGGGAGGCCTGGTGTGCTGCGATTCATGGGGTTGCAAACAGTCGGACATGACTGAGCGACTGAAGTGAACTGATGATATTTAATTAATGACCAAAAGTCTTTCTCTCTCTCTTATAAAGCATAACGTCCAGATGGTCTTATGTGTTAAATTAAGTAAAGTTTATTTAAGACATCACAATTGATTAACCAATTTAATGAGAATAGACACTCAATTTCGAATTAAACTGCTATAAATTCTAATAAATTAAGCTAAAGAAAATGTTAAGAAAAACATCATGAGCTAATTGACACTTTTGAGAGGTGTTTTTTGCTCAGAGCCTTTTCCCAAATTAATAAAAATTCACCTCCTCACTTCATTTTTGTCCCACATCAATTATCACTTTATGAAAGGCTTTCCTCAACCACCTTATACTAAATGGTCAACTCAACCTAAACCAGGCTCTGTGTGTGTGTGTGTGGTGTGTGTGTGTGTTGTGTGTGTGTGTTTGTGTGTTTTCCTATCATATAACTTCCCTAACATACTGTATCCCTAAAGGTGTGTGCTGTCTGACTCTGGCTTCTTTGAGCCTACAGTGTTCTTCTTAGCAGGTGGAAAGTACATATACATTTAGATAGATTAATATAGTATAAAGAGAAAACATAAGCACTTAGATGGCTTTCATTCTGTATAAGTATGATTTTCAGTAAATGCATAGAACATTTTTCCATAAAATATGTTTTTGTGTGTTTACTTCAACTACATAAAGTATTTGAACATGACCAAAAAAGGCTATCAAATTCCATTCTTAAAATGTTACTGGTCTAGCTAGACTTTATCCCCTATATCAGTAAGTTCATTTTTATTTATAACTGGCAAAATTCAGGATTGTCTCTAATATATTTGTATACTGTTGATAGGGATATGTAATAGCCATTACTGTGAAAAAGGGAAAATTAATGATTTCTGGCAGTGCTTTTTATTTCTCCTTTCATGCTTGGGAGATTAATTAAGAGTCTATCAGGTGTTTTGGTTCCCCCCCCACACACACTTTTTTCTTTAATTTTGTACATAGATTTTGGAGTCAGGGTAAAAAGAATGGGATAATTACTCATGAAAATTAGATTCTAAATGCTATACCATAAATGATCATTTTATTTTCAAAGCTCATAAATACTATTTATCTTCCAAATACTTTCTGTATAATTTATGTCATAACCATTATCCTTTTTTTATCAACATGCTTTAGTGAACATTTATTTTTAAAAGATCAAAAATGATTTAGAGTGGTTAATGTTGTGTGAGCCTGGCTAGAGATTTCTTATAGTAGTTATGTCTTGAACTTTCTAAAGTGAATTAGCTACATTTCCTTCTAAAAACTAAGTGTGATTTAAAATTTAAAATTGACTACAATAATCTTTTATTAGGTATATTATACATATTTTTTGTATGTTTGCATGTGTAAATTCACTTTGATTTATTTTATCTAAAAATAGGGAATGACTGGAATTGTTGAAGAGTTGAGTTAGCTATAATAATGTTTTTGTAAATTATGTCATCATTAGATTACTTCTTTCATGTGTATTAAAACTAATTTCACTTAATGATTCATCATCATGGATTTTTTTTTTAAAGTATATGATGTATGTAAGCAAGAATATGTGATTGTGTTTGTGATGTCCTTAGTGCTGGAGAGAGATTAATGAATTGCTAGAAGGAAATGTTAAAAAAAAAAAAAAAGGAATAAAGAAAAAGAAGCAATTAAGAAAAAGAAGCAATTAAGAAAAATGTAATGATAACAGGAAAAGATGATGGAAGGAAAGGAGGGAGGGAGGAGGAGAGAGGAAGGGAGATAAAAAAAAAAAAAAAAAGAACAAAAATGGGAAAGAAGTAAACATGGAAAGCCAAGCTGTAATGGAGCTTCTTTTTATAGTCATTTGATAAAACCATGATTAAATAAGATAAAATTTTGGTTTGTGAAAATTGCCATAAGGGAAAAAAAAGTATGATTTCAGAGTCTAATAGAGTTGTGGTGGGCTAATTTTAGATAAGGCTTACTTGGTAGCTCAGTTGGTAAAGAATCCACTTGCAATGCAGGAGACCTAGGTTTAATCTCTGGGTCAGGAAGATCCCCTGGAGGATGAAATGGCAACCTATTCCAGTATTGGATTAAAACTCAACATTTAGAAAACTAAGATCATGGCACCCAGTCTTATCACTTCATGGCAAATAGATTGGGAAACAATGGTACCACTGACAGACTTAATTTTTGGGGCCTCCAAAATCACTACAGATGGTGACTGCAGCCATGAATTTAAAAGACGCTGCTCCTTGGAAGAAAAGCTATGAAAGCTATGGTTTTTCCAGTAGTCATAAATGGATGTGAGAGTTGGACCATAAAAAAGCTGAGCGTCAAAGAATTGATGCTTTTTAACTCTAGTGTCTTCACTCTTGAGAGTCCCTTGGACTGAAAGGAGATCCAATCAGTTTATCCTAAAGGAAATCAGTCCTGAATATTCACTGGAAGGACTGATGTTGAAGCTGAAACTCCAGTACTTTGACTACCTGATGTGAAGAACTGACTCATTGGAAAAGACCCTGATGCTGGGAAAGATTGAAGGTGGGAGGAGAAGCAGACACAATGGACATGAGTTTGACTAGGCTCCAGGAGTTGGTGATGGACAGGGAGGCCTAGCATGCTGCAGTCCATGGGGTCTCAAAGAGTTGGACACAACTGAGCAACTGAACTAAACTTGACTAACTCCAGTTCTTGCCTGGAAAAATCCCATGGACAGAGTACCCTGGCAGGCTACAGTCTATGGGGTTGCAAAGAGTCAGACACAACTTCCCAACTAAATCACCCCAATATTTGGGAAGGTCTATCTCAGACAATGACTAAGTGGGCATGAATTTGAGCAAACTCCAAGAGATAGTAGAAGACAGAGGAGCCTGGCATGCTACAGTCCATGGGGTTGCACAGAGTGAGACACAACTTAGCAAAAACACAACAGCAAAATCTCCCAAATTAGTTAAAATATATATATATATATATATATATATATATATATATATTATTTTTTTTTTTGTAAAGAGAAACCAGAATCAAGTGACAGTGAACCATGGAGCTCTGGGAAAAGATAGCTCCCTGAAGAGGAGAAAACAAGAGTCAATTCTTGGATAGGAACAAACTGTTGATGATCTAGGAATAAGACGAAGTGCTAGTATTGTACCCAGGAAGGAGTGGGAGAAGGAAGCATTATAGAAGAAGTTTCAGAAAGGTGAGAAGGGAATTCTTCATTTATATTTTTTAGTCTACCATAAAAAGTTAGATTTTATTCTGTATGTGTGTTAAGGCATTTAAAGTTTTAAGCAGGGGAGTAATACAACTATTTCTCTAACAGTTGTACTGAGAACAACTTGGCTGTTAGGAGCAAACTGAAGCAAGAAATGAAATATAGTATTATAAGAGTCAGGTGAAAGGCTTTGGTAGATAATATCAGAGGGGTAGATATGGTGATTGTGAGATGTGGTCAGATTTGAGATACATTTTAAAATTGGAAAGGATGAGGTTTGCAGGTAAACTGAATGAAGAGTGGAGAGAATTTTGGCCCAAATAATTGGAAAGCTCATGATATCAAATAAAGGAGATGGGGGTGGAGACCTGGGATAAGAAAATTAAGTGGTCTGTTTTCTACATGACATTTATCATACCACTTAGACAACCACATTGAGCATCTGAAGTAAGCATTTGTATTATTATGAAATGATGCTCAAAAAAGAAGCCACAAATTGTGTAAAACAAAGGACATAGTTAAATATAAATACAAAATCATTAGCATAGAGATTAAGTAAACAGGAAACAGAATAGAGACAATCTTGGGATATTATGGCATTTAGAAAACTAGCACATGAGGAGGAGCCAGCAAAGCACCTGAGAATAAGCATTTAAAGAGAATAGTTTATTAATTACATAATTATAACAGGTACAATGTAGATTGTAAGTATATACGGATATTTGCAGGCTTGTAGTTTGGATGAGTACTTTAGTTCAGTTCAGTTCAGTCACTCATTCGTGTCCGAATCTTTGCAACCCCATGGATTGCGGCACGCCAGGACTCCCTGTCCATCACCAACTTCTGGAGTTTACTCAAAGTTGGATGAATAGAGGGGATGTCCATTCTACAAATATTTATTGATTAAAATCAAAGATGAAATAATTTATTTTTGAAAGAAAATTATGGTTGCTTTGACTAATTCTTAATAAATTTTTTATTAGAATATATTTCTATTTGCACTTTAAATATCACATATATATATACACATAGTTACTTGTGTATGCCAACAAAGATCTGTATAGTCAAAGCTATGGTTTTTCCAGTAGTCATGAATGGATGTGAGAGTTGGACCATAAAGAAAGCTGAACACTGAAGAATTGATGCTTTTGAACTGTGGTGTTGGAGAAGATTCTTGAGAGTCCCTTGGACTGCAAGGAGATCAAACCAATCAATCTTAAAGGAAATCAGTCCTGAATATTCACTGGAAGGACTGATGCTGAAGCTGAAACTCCAGTACTTTGGCCATCTGATGTGAAGAACTTACTCTTTAGAAAATACCCTGATGCTGGGAAAGATTGAAGGCAGGAGAAGAAGGGGATGACAGGACCTTGGTATCAATGACTTGATGGACATGAGTTTAAGCAAACTCCAGGAGTTGGTGATGGACAGCGAAGCCTGGCCTGCTGCAGTCCATGGGGTCACAAAAAGTCTGACAAGACTGAGAGACTGAACAACAACTTGTGTATGCATTTAGGCCAAGAAGCAATGATCAAATTTTTTAGAAACTGAAAAATAGAAATATTTTTTCTTCTTGCAAAAGCTTATTAAAAACTAGAACCCAGTTCCTCTAATTATTTATACTTTATATTGTCAAGGGAAATGTGTTACAAGTATTGAACAAATACTGATATTCTATTATTAACTAAAGGGCACACTTTATTCAGATTTTCTTAGTTTTACCAAATGTCTTTCTTTTGTCCCAGAATCTTAACCAGGATGTCAAATAGCATTTCATAACCATGTCTCCTTAGAATTCTCTGGGCCATAATATTTTCTCAGCATTTCCTTGTTTTAATGCCTTTGTCAGGTGTATGGTTCAGGTATTTTGTAGAGGTTCCCTCAATTGAAATTTTTCTTTTATTTTGTTTTTTGCTTATCACTAGACTGGGTGATGGGTTTTAGGGCAGAAGATCACAGAGGAAAAGTTTTCTTTTCATCTCATCACACAGAGTATACACTATCAATATAACTTTGCATTGTTGATGCTGATCTTGATCATCTGGCTGGAGTAAAAATACTGCAAATATATTTTTAAAAGACAGAAATTATTACTTGCAGGAGGAAGAAATAAAGATAAAATATAATATATTCCATTTAATTTCTCTGATTAGTTACTACTACTACTACTACTAAGTCACTTCAGTCGTGTCCGCCTCTGTGTGACCCCACAGACAGCAGCCCACCAGGCTCCCCTGTCCCTGGGATTCTCCAGGCAAGAATACTGGAGTGGGTTGCCATTTCCTTCTCCAATGCATGAAAGTGAAAAGTGAAAGTCGCTCGGTCGTGTCCGACTATTCGCGACCCCATGGACTGCAGCCTACCAGGCTCCTCTGTCCATGGGATTTTCCAGGCAAGGGTGGTAATAATTTAGTATTATAAAAGTTATCTGGTTAATAAAAACCTAATATAACATCTACCAATTCAACTGCAATTTAAAATAGAATAAGATACAGAAAGGAAACTTATATAAACAAACATTTTTAAGATTCTTGAAAACAATGTACAAAGGATTTGAGGATGTGCACTAATATCATAAACTGTCAAAAATTCAACTAACATTTTACCATGAAATTGACAAATGTTTATTGACCAACATAATGGGTTTGAACTTATTGTGCATATAGTCCCAGGCTAATGATATGCATCTTCCCATTTGATTTTGAAAAGATATTCTGCAAGACTTACAATAGCTTAGGGAAAAATAAATGGAAATAAACCAATTTCAGTTTATAGGCATTATTAGGACTTCTTGGCATTTTGCTTAAATTTTGCTTTCATTGTGCCATAAGCTCTAGCAAAGAAATAGAAAAATATAGATGTATACTTTTTTAGTACATGTTTATGTATTTCCACAGTGATCCCAGGAAACTGAGATCCTAAGAGATTAACATGGGATACCAAAATATCACAATGAGGGCTTTAAAAAAGATTACTCACAATCTGGAAAAAAAAAATTACACCCATATACATTCTAACAAACTCTCCTTTGTATCTCCTATGGGATAAACTGATTCTCATAAGAAGTTTTATAAAAGCTCACATGAAAGAAAATGAAAGTCACTCAGTCATGTCTGATTCTCTAGGCCATAATACTGTAGTGGGTAGCCTTTCCCTTCTCCAGGGCATCTTCCCAACCCAGGGATCCAACCCTGGTTACCCACACTGCTGGTGGATTCTTTACTAGCTGAGCCACAAGGGAAGCCCAAGAATGCTAGAGTGGG
The DNA here is from genome assembly GCF_019923935.1 of Bubalus bubalis. NCBI lineage: Eukaryota > Metazoa > Chordata > Mammalia > Artiodactyla > Bovidae > Bubalus > Bubalus bubalis. The sequence goes on from NC_059157.1 coordinate 84,778,065, forward strand.
TAGCCTGTCCCTTCCCTAGTGAATCTTCCCAACCTAGGAATCGAACTGGGGTCTCCTGCATTGCAGGCGGATCCTTTACCAACTGAGCCATCAGGGATGCCAAAAGGTCATATAATTATTGCCAAAGATTTTGCTGAAATTATTATCTTGAATTTATATTTTAATTGGGCATGTTCATATACTCAATAGTCATATAAAAATGAGACCAGTCAGTTCAGTACAGTCACTCAGTCGTATTCTGACTCTTTGCGACCCTATGGATTGCAGCTGGCCAGGCTTCCCTGTCCATCACCAACTCCTGGAGCCTAGTCAAATTCATGTCCATTGAGTCGGTGATGCCATCCAACCATCTCATCCTCTGACATCGCCTTCTCCTCCTGCCTTCAATCTTTCCCAGAATCAGGGTCTTTTACAATGAGTCAACTCTTCTCATTGGGTGGCCAAAGTGTTGGAGTTTCAGCTTTAGCATCAGTCCTTCCAATGAATATTCAGGACTGATACCCTTTAGGATGGACTGGTTAGATCTCCTTGCAGTCCAAGGGACTCTCAGGAGTCTTCTCCAATACCACAGTTCAAAAGCATCAATTCTTTCATGCTCAGCTTTCTTTATGGTCCAACTCTCACATCCATTCATGACTACTGGAAAATCCATAGCTTTGACTAGATGGACCTTTGCTGGCAAAGTGAAACCAGGATAATGAGATAAAAATGAGATCAGGAAAGTGGAATTATTTTCTGGTTAGCAATTAATCTTTTAATTGGTCACATCTTCTTACAGTATTACCTCAAAATTACTTCAGTTTAATACATTTTGGGAGAAATATTTACATCTAAAATAAAAAAAAAAAACTATAAAGTTAGCTTTCATTCATAAATAAATTATTTTCTAAGAATAAACCAATCAAAAATTTATTCCTATTTACAATTTTTGGAGATATAATGTTAGTGTTAGTCTTATTCTTAAAAATATAATTTTAAAATATGCTTAAAAACTATTATTGCCTGAAATAATATTTTAAATGATTCATTCATTTTGAAGAATGTTTATGTATAATCAGATTTTTGCATATGCTTATTTATATACAATTTTTATTTCAAGTTTTTAAACACTGTATGCCTTTTTATATGCAAAAATTATTACCCTATAGACTTCTGGTCTCTCATTTGAGCAACTGTTTAGAGGAAATAGCTGGCCCTTGGTTACAATAGAATCTATTTATTGTAAGTTAAATAATTGTATGATTAGATACAGGTTTGTCTACAAAAATAACATTAATTATTATGCAGCTGAAATACATGTTCATAAATTATGATGTTTTCATTTTAAAGTGTAATATACTAAATTAAATAACTATAAGAGATAGCTGAAAGGCCAATACTTTGTCCACCTGATGAGAAGGGCTGACTCATTATTTCTGTTTCTCCTTGAATTTATATTCATCTATATCCAATGGACAGAAGAGCCTGTCAGGCTATAGTCCACGGGGCACAAAAAGTCAGACATGACTTTATGACTAAACAACAACAACAAGGACTGATGCTGAAGCTCTAATACTTTGGCCACCAGATGTGAAGAACTGACTCATTGGAAAAGACTCTGATACTGGGAAAGATTGAAGGCAGGAGAAGAAGGGGATGACAGAGGATGAGATGGTTGGTTGGCATCACCGACCCCATGGACATGAGTTTGAGCAAGCTCTGGGAGTTGGTGATGGATGTGGAAGCCTGGCGTGCTGCAGTCCATTGGGTTACAAAAAGTTGGACATGACTGAGTGACTGGACTGAACTGAGTGTGAGATATCAGCAGAATCTAGCTAGTTTATTTCATTTTTCATCAATGAAATTGTTGATATTTTAAAACAACTATTTTCTACTGGGAACTGCCTTGTGTAAATATTTGAAGATAGGTAGGTAGATATTTTACATTTTTGGTATACTTAATCAGGCACACCCTTTTGACAATCTTCTTTCTACAATGCATTTTTCAGTCTATACTAAATACCAAGTAGTGCACAGCACAGATACAACTTATCTGCCCAAAGTTATAAAATGATTATAATAAAAAACAATCAAGAATAGAAAAATGCAAAAGTTTTGCATTTGAAGATAGAGACTATTTTGTGTAAATTATCTGAGAAAAGGCAAATCAACAGACCTAAGCCTGGGTACAGACACAAGTACAGTAGAGTTGACACACTGGTTATAAGGTGGGATGAGTAATGGCAAGAAATGAAAGTAGAAAGAGTCCAGGTGACAGGAAGCTGGAAACCTTGTTGAGGTGTTTGTACAATATATGGAGAATGATGGGGAGAGTGAAATGAAGAAGGTGTGAATGTTAAGAAGACCAGGTTTCATGTAGTTATGTTAAAGGTTTTGGTCAGTATCTGAAGATCAGATGTAAACAAGGAAGATTTCAACACAGTAGTGCCTGAGGTTTAGTTGTATTTAAAAAATAATCTAATTATCAGTTCAGTTCAGTTCAGTTGCTCAGTCATGTCTGACTCTTTGCGACCCCATGAATCATAGCACTCCAGGCTTCCCTGTCCATCACCAACTCCCGGAGTTCACTCAGACTCACGTCCATCGAGTTGGTGATGCCATCCAGCCATCTCATCCTCTGTTGTCCCCTTTTCCTTCTGCCCTCAATCCCTCCCAACATCAGTCTTTTCCAATGAGTCAACTCTTCGCATGAGGTGGCCAAAGTACTAGAGTTTCAGCTTTAGCATCATTCCTTCCAAAGAACACCCAGGACTGATCTCCTTTAGAATGGACTGGTTGGATCTCCCTGGAGTCCAAGGGACTCTCAAGAGTCTTCTCCAACACCACAGTTCAAAAGCATCAATTCTTCGGCACTCAGCTTTCTTCACAGTCCAACTCTCACATCCATACATGACTACTGGATAAACCATAGCCTTGACTAGACAGGCCTTTGTTGGCAAAGTAATGTCTCTGCTTTTCAATGTGCTATCTAAGTTGGTCATAACTTTCCTTCCAAGGAGTAAGCGTCTTTTAATTTCATGGCTGCAATCACCATCTGCAGTGATTTTGGAGCCGCAAAACAGAAAGTTTGACACTGTTTCCACTGTTTCCCCATCTATTTCCCATGAAGTGATGGGACCAGATGCCATGATCTTCATTTTCTGAATGTTGAGCTTTAAGTCAACTTTTTCATGCTCTTCTTTCACTTTCATCAAGAGGCTTTTTAATTCCTCTTCACGTTCTGCCATAAGGGTGGTGTCATCAATTTTACTGGAGAGAATAAAATGAGGGAAATCTCTAGACTAAAGGTTGCTACAGTAGTGCAGGTGAGAAGTTATAATAGCTGAGAAAGGGGGGGTGATATTGAGATAGAAAGATATTTACAAATTTAAAATGTACTAAGTAGGAGAATAGATTCTGTATAGAGTGAGAGGCTGTTTGTAGGAAGAGAAGTCAAGTGGTAATTTACAGATTTCTGGATTGAACAACTAGGTGAGAGTGTTACTGAGTTTGGAGATTGATTAGTAGGAAGAAAATAGTGAGTTTGATTTTAAATCAGCAGTTTTATACATTTTGAATTGTAGATGTGACAAAATCGAATTTGGCTTGAGCCCTGTGCTCTTGGCAAAGAGCAAGGATGAAGAGGTCTCCCTGCAAGGAACTACCCTTCCCCTCATATTTAGATATGACTCATGAATATCCCCTCAGTTACCTATGAAGAGGTCAGACACATGTCATGCTGCTGTGCTTCAGACATGATGAGCTGAACTCTTTTGTCCCCACTGGTCAATTGGAATAAAATGCCTGTTAAAAAAAATGAAAACTTCAGATATATTTCCCTTGTTTCAGGGCCCTGTACTTTGATACACCCTCACCTTAAGCCAGCATCCAGGCCTTTCTTACAGGCACTTCTAAGAATAGACTGACTGCAGGTTCAAACATTCTGTGGTCTACTGTCACATCATGTCACCTTCACTCATCCCACTTCCCAATACCTGGTTATCTCTAGTTTAGTTTACTTCTCCCAATAAAAGAAAAGCACTTTTCTGCCTAACCATTAAAATGCTTGCGGATCTCATGCCCTGTTTTCCCTGTTAAAACAGCTCCCTTCATCCTGGCCTCGGCTTCCCTTTTCCCCTCACTTCCTTTCCCCACTCCCTCCTTTCACAGGAATAAACAAAAGTCGAGAGACAAAACTCACATTGAGGAATCAAGGTAGACTTTTGCTTAACAGATTAAATTGGACATAGCCTTTTTAATTTCATCTACAATTTTAGAAGAAGATGAAAGAAGACATAATTCCTCCATTTGCTCTTATCATAAAATACTATAATCTTTTAATTTATTTATTTGAGTTTTTAAATATGCTGCATGAAATGGCCTATTGCTACATAAATTGACCTTTGAAATTTTCTCATTTATCACTGTCATCTGTCATCAGTTCAGTTCACTCACTCAGTCGTGTCCGACTCCTTGCGACCCCATGGACCACAGCGCACCAGGCTTCCCTGTCCATCACCAAATCCTGGAGTTTACACAAACTCATGTCCATTGATTTGGTGATGGCATTGAAACATCTCATCCTCTGTTGTCCCCTTCTCCTCCTGCCTTCAATCTTTCCCAGCAGCAGGGTCTTTGCAAATGAATCATTTCTTCATATCAGGTGGCCAAATTACTGGAAATGACTTCAGCATCAGTCCTTTCAATGACTATTCAGGACTGACTTCCCTTAGAATTGACTGGTTGGATCTCCTTGCTGTCCAAGGGACTCTCAAGAGTCTTCTCCAACACCACAGTTCATAAACATCAATTCTTTGGTGATCAGCTTTCTTTGTAATACAACTCTTACATCCATATATGACTACTGGAAAAACCATAGCTTGGACTAGACAGATTTTTGTTGGTAAAGTAATATCTATGCTTTTTAATATGCTGTCTAGGTTAGTTATAACTTTTCTTCCAAGGAGCAAGTGTCTTTTAATTTCATGGCTGCAGTCACCATCTGCAGTGATTTTGGAGCTCCCAAAAATAAAGTCTGTCACTGTTTCCATTGTTTCCCCATCTATTTGCCATGAAGTGATGGAACCAGATGCCATGATCTTAGTTTCCTGAATGTTGAGTTTTAAGCCAACTTTTTCACTCTCCTCTTTCATTTTCATCAAGAGGCTCTGTAGTTCTTCTTTGCTTTCTGCCATAAGGGTGCTGTCATCTGCATATCTGAGGTTATTGATATTTCTCTTGGCAATCTTGATTCCAGCTTGTGCTTCATTCAGTCCAGTATTTCTCATGATGTACTCTGCGTATAAGATAAACAAGCAGGGTGACTATTAAAGCCTTGATGTACACCTTTCCCAATTTGGAACCAGTCTGTTGTTCAATGTTCAGTTCTAACTGTTGCTTCTTGACCTCTATACAGATTTCTCAGGAGGAAGGTCAGGTGGTCTGGTATTCCCATCTCTTGAAGAATTTTCCACAGTTTGTTGTGATCCACACAGTCAAAGGCTTTGGTATAGTCTATAAAGCAGAAGTAGATGATTTTCTGGAACTCTCTTGCTTTTTCGATGAACATTGCCAACAAATGTTGGCAATTTGATCTCTGGTTCCTTTGCCTTTTCAAAAAGCAGCTTGAACATCTGGAAGTTCACAGTTCACGTACTATTGAAGCCTGGTTTGGAGAATTTAAAGCATTACTTTGATAGTGTGTGAGATGAGTGCAATTGTGTGGTAGTTTGAGCATTCTTTGGCATTGCTTTTCTTTGGGATTGGAATGAAAACTGACCTTTTCCAGTCCTATGGCCACTGCTGAGGTTTCCAAATTTGCTTGCAAATTTGTTTCCAATTTGAGTGGAGCAATTTCACAGCATCATCTTTCAGGATTTGAAATAGCTCAACTGGAATCCCATCACCTCTACTAGCTTTCTTCATAGTGATGCTTCCTAAGGCCCACTTCACTTTGCATTCCAAGATGTCTGGCTCTAAGTGAGTGATCACACCATCATGATTATCTGGGTCATGAAGATCTTTTTCGTATAGTTCTTCTGTGTATTCTTGCCACTTTTTCTTAATATCATCTGCTTCTATTATGTCCATACCATTTCTGCCCTTTATTGTGCCCATCTTTGCATGAAATGTTCCCTTGGTATCTCTAATTTTCTTGAAGAGACCTCTAGTCTAGTCCATTCTATTGTTTTCCTCTATTTCTTTGCACTGATCACTGAGGAAGGCTTTCTTATCTCTCCTTGCTATTCTTTGGAAATCTGCATTCAAATGGGTATATCTTTCCTTTTCTCCTTTTCCTCTAGCTCATCTTCTTTTCATAGATATTTGTAAGGCCTCCTCATATGATCATTTTGCCTTTTTGCATTTCTGTTTCTTGGGGGTCATCTTGATCCCTGTCTCCTGTACAATGTCACCAACCTCCATCCATAGTTCTTCAGGTACTCTGTCTATCAGATCTAATCTCTTGAATCTATTTGTCACTTTTACAGTATAATCATAAGGGATTTGATTTAGGTTATACCTGAATGGTCTAGTGGTTTCCCCTACTTTCTTCAATTTAAATCTGAATTTGCAATAACGAGTTCATGATCTGAGCACAGTCAGCTCCTGGTCTTGTTTTTGCTGGTTGAATAGAGTTTCTCCATATTTGGCTGCAAAGAATATAATAAGTCTGATCTTGGTATTGACCATTTGGTGATCTCCATGTGTAGAATCGTCTCTTGTGTTGTTGGAAGAGGGTGTTTGCTATGACCAGTGCATTCTCTTGGAAAAACTCTTTTAGCCTTTGCCCTGCTTCATTTTGTACTCCAAGGCCAAAGTTGCCTGTTATTCCAGGTATTTTTTTTTATTTTCTGCTTTTGCATTCAGTCCCCTGTAATGAAATGGACATCTTTTTTGGGTATTAGTTCTAGAAGGTTTTGTATGTCTTTATAGAACTGTTCAGCCTGAGCTTCTTCAGCATTACTGGTTGGGTCATAGACTTGGATTACTGTGATATTGAATGGTTTGCATTGGGAATGAACAGAGATCATTCTGTTGTTTTTGATATTACATCCAAATACTGCATTTCGAACTCTTTTGTTGACTATGATGGCTACTCCATTTCTTCTAAGGGATTCTTGCCCACTGTATTTGATATAATGGTCATGAGAGTTAAATCCAGCCATTCCAGTCCATTTTAGTTCACTGATTCCTAAAATGTTGATGTTCACTCTTGCCAACTCCTGTTTGACTACTTCCAATTTGCCTTGATTCATGGACCTAACATTCCAGGTTCCCATGTAATATTGCTCTGTACAGCATCGAATTTTACTTTATCACCAGTCACATCTGCAACTGGGTGTTGTTTTTGCTTTGGCTCTGTCTCTTCATTCCTTCTGGAGTTATTTCTCCACTGATATCCAGTAGCATATTGGGCACCTGCTGACCTGGGGAGTCCATCTTTCATTTTCCTATCTTTTTGCCTTTTCATACTGATCATGGGGTTCTTAAGGCAAGAATACTGAAGTGGTTTGCCATTCCCATTTCCAATGGACCATGTTTTGCCAGAACTCTCCACCATGACCTGTCTGTCTCATAGTTTCACTGAGTTCGACATGGCTGTGTTCCATGTGATCAGACTGGTTAGTTTTCTTTGATTGTGGTTTTCAGTCTGCCTGCCCTCTGATGGAGAAGGATAAGAGGCTTATGGAAGCTTTCTGATGGGAGAAACTGACTGAGGGGGAAACTGTGTTTGTTCTGATGGGCAGGGCCATGCTCAATAAATCTTTAATCCAATTTTCTGTTGAAGGGCAGGGCTGTGTTCTGTCCCTGTTATTTGACTTGAGGCCAAACTATGGTGGAAGTAATTAAGATAATGATGACCTCCTTCAAAATGTCCCATGCAGGCACTGCTATACTCAGTGCCCCCAACCCTGCAGCAGGTCACCACCAACCTATGCCTCCGCCGAGATTCCTGGACATGCACAGGCAAGTCTGGGTCAGTCTTTTGTGGGGTCATGGTTCCTTTCTCCTGTGGGTCCTGGTGCATACATCGTTCTGTTTGTGCCTTCCAAAAGTCCATTTCCCCAGTCCTGTGTAAGTCTGGCAGCTCTATGGTGGGGTTAATTGTGACCTCCTTCAAGAGGGCTTATGCCACACCCAGGTCTACTGCATGCAGAGTCCCTGCCCTGCAACAGTCCACTGTTCACTGATACCTCCTCAGGAGACACTCAGATACAGTTCTGTCTCAGTCTCTGTTGGGTCTCTGGGTCTTGGTGCACACAAGGTATGTTTGAGCCCTCTGAGCATCTCTGGTGAGTATGGGGTTTGATTCTAAATGCGATTTCACCCCTTCTACCATTTTGCTTGGAGAAGGCAATGGCACCCCACTCCAGTACTCTTGCCTGCAAAATCCCATGGATGGAGGAGCCTGGTAGGCTGCAGTCCATGGGGTCGCTAAGAGTTGGACACGACTGAGCGACTTCACTTTCACTTTTCACTTTCATGCATTGGAGAAGAAAATGGCAACCCACTCCAGTGTTCTTGCCTTAACAATCCCAGGGATGGGGGAGCCTAGTGGGCTGCTGTCTATGGGGTCGCACAGAGTCGGACACGACTGAAGTGACTTACAGTACCATGTTGCTGGGGCTTCTCCTTTGCCCTTGTACACGGGGTATCTCCTCACAGTAGCTGCTGTGCAGTGAAGCTGCCACTGTCATCATCTCCCATTACTATAATATTTGTTTATATTTATTAACTATGATGTATATCTATTTTGTATTTATATAGTTTAGATAATCTTAGTACTTTAAAAACCCACAAAATGATTTCACACATATAAATTATTAGTTGGAAATATAATTATTTTCCAGTGTACATCATAATATGCTCCAATCATAGATATATCTAAAAAACTCTGAGTAGGTAGGTGTTCTAGCAAACCCCCAGATAAAACTAAGAAACAGTCTCTATCATGTAAAATATGTAAGTATGCATGGAATACAATTATTGCCAGAAGAGAGTTCTAAATTAAAGTAACTCTTTGATGCAAAAATTGTTTAGTGTATAATCTGAATACTTATCAAAATTTGTAATATATAACAGTGTATGAAAGATACTTGATTTTAAAGGACATAGAGTTTTATTTCTTCCTTTTCCTCCTCATTTTGTAAGTTAGAAAGTCATTTGTTGTATCTCAAATTCTAAAATAGCATTAATACTGTATAATAGATATTTTTAAAGATTTTAAGATACAGAATGGGATTATGTTAAATGGTTGTAATGCTCTGTGACCCCATCCTCTAGTGCATGAAGAGACTGAAGTATTATTAAAAAGCCCACATAACCTTGATTTCAGGGAATCTTCTGAGTGTCAGAACTGCTTCATTAGGCAAACTGATTGTCATTGCTCTGGGGTAATACAGAATAAGAATTTACTCTTTATCCTTTTTAGTTGCAAAATTCAATAAAATTATCCTGAAGAGAGAACCCAGGTTAAAAAAAAAAAAAGTAATTATGTCAAATGCCTTCTTCCTAAGTATGAAAATGGGATACATCTATGAATTATCCATGTAACTTTAGCTAGCTGATAAATGTAATACAATTGTAGAATCTAGTCAGGAAATAATGAAAACCATGCTGTTTTTGACAAAGTCAGTTGGTGATGTGGATGCAGGTGACAGAGAATGTGACTAAGTTTATTTATAATGTGAATATTTTATTTTTGTTTTGACTTTTCATTATTAAATTCTGAAGAAATTATAATTTCAAGTATTAGATTCATTCCCTCATATTTGAATCACATTTGATATATGCCAAGTCTGATACTTCTAAGATAATTTAGTTTCAACATCTTAGAAATGCAACATTCTGTTTTGTATTGTTACATCATCTTGAAGAATGTCTTTTATACTTGATAATCTTCCTTCTTCTGAAATCTGTTTTGTCTGAAATTGTTACAGCTATTCCCCCTTTGCTTTTAAATTTGCTCCATTAAAAAAAATTTTTTTTTTTTACTCTGAATCTATTAGAATGTTTATATTTAAAATGGGTATTAGGTAGAAAAAAATACAGTTAGATTCTCCCTCTCTCTCTCTTTTTTTAAATCCACTCTGACAATCCCTCTATTTTAATTGGTATGTTTAGAAAATTCAGATTTCTGTATATTCCCCTATTGTTTCTTTTTCTCCTGAGAGGTCGTCAATAAGCCAGTTGGACCTGGGGGCTACCAGAGCAGTTTTAGAGTTTAAGTAGAACATTACAAATCATTGGCCAGCTAGGTTTTCCCACTCCCCCTTTCGTGGCCAAAAGTTAAAGTCAGTCTTTTTCTAGGGATTCCTAGAGTTAAGCATAGAGTATTCCCAATTTAGTTGCACATAATCCATGAATTCCTGTTTGAAATTTCAAAAAATGTGATCAAGTAAATGATATATGTGTTTCCCAGGTGGTGCTAGTGGTAAAGAACCCACCTCCCAGTGCAGGAGAGGTAAAAGATTCAGGTTTGATCCCTAGGTTAGGAAGATCTCCTGGAGCAGGGTATGGCAACCCACTCTAGTATTCTTGCCTAGAGAATCTATAAGGCTGATTTGTCTAATTTGGTTTCAACTTTAAGCCTTATTGTGGCAAAGGGGCTTGCATATCTCAGTGAAGCTATGAGCCATGCTATGCAGGGCCATGCAAGACTGGCAGGTCACGATGGAGAGTTATGAAAAAAACATGGTCTACTGGATGAGGGAATGGCAAACCACTTCTGTGTTCTTGCCACAAAAACCCCATGAGCAATATGAAAAGATTAAAAGACATGACACTGGAATATGAGCTCTTCAGGTTGGAAGGTATCCAATATGCTACCAGGGAAGAGCAAAGAGCAACTACTAATAGCTCCAGAAAGAATGAAGAGGCTGGATCAAAGCAGAAATGATGCTCAGTTGTCGACGTGTCTGGTGGTGAAAGTAAAGTCTGATGCTGATTTACTTGCATAGAAAGAAAGAACAATCTTACATAGAAACCTGGAATGTTAGGCCCATGAATGAAGGTAAAATGGACATGGTCAAGGTAAAGATGGTAAGAGGGAATATAGATATCTTAGAAATCAGTGAACTAAAATGGATGAGAATGGGAGAATTTAATTCAGATGACCATTATATCTACTACTGTGGGCAAAAATTCCTTAGAACTAGAGTAGCCCTCGTTGTCAACAAAAGAGTCTGAAATGCAGTACTTGAGGCAAAAATGACAGAATGATCTTGGTTCATTTCTATTTGTTGAAAGGCAAACCATTAACATCAAAGTAATGCAAGCCTATATCTCAAGTAGTAATGCCAAAGAAGCCAAAGTTAAATAGCTCTGTCAAGACCTTCTAGAACTAACACCAAAAATGATGTCCTTTTCATCATAGGGGATAACAGGAAGTCAAGAGATATCTGAAGTAACAGACAGGTTTAGCCTTGGTGTACAAAATGGAGCAGGACAAAGGCTAACAGAGTTTACCCATAGCAAACATTCTCTTCCAACAACACAAGAGGCAACTCTACACATGGACATCACCAGATATTTGGTCAATACCAAAATCAGATTAATTATGTTTTTTGCAGCTGAAGATGGAGAAGCTCTATATAGTGAGTGAAAAATAAGACCTGGAGCTGACTGTGGCTCATATCGTGAGCTGGTTATTGAAAAATTCAGGCTTAGATTGAAGACAGTAGAGAAAACCACTAGGCCATACAGGTATGACCTAATTAAATCCCTTATGATTATACAGTGGAGGTGACAAATAGATTCAAAGGATTAGATCTGGTAGACAGAGGGCCTGAAGAACTATGAACAGACCTTTGTAATATTGTACAGGCAGCAATGACCAAAACCATCCCAAATAAAAATAAATGCAAGAAGGCAAAGTGGTTGTCTGAGGAGGCTTTACAAATAGCTGAGAAAAGAAGAGAAGTAAAAGGCAAGGAAGAAAGGGAAAGGCATACCCAACTAAATGCACAGTTCCAGAGAACAGCAAGGAGAGACAAGAAGGCCTTTCTAAGTGAATAATGCAAAAAATAAAAAATAGAGGAAAACAACATAGTGGGAAAGACAAAAGATCTCTTCAAGAAAATTGGAGTTATCAAGGGAACATTTCATGCAAGGATGGGCATGATAAAGGACAGAAATGGTAAAGATCTAACAGAAGCAAAAGAGATTAGAAGAGGTGGCAAGAATATACAGAAGAACTGTACAGATAAGGTCTTAATGACCCTGGTAACCACAATGATGTGGTCACTCACATAGAGCCAGATATCATGGAGTGTGAAGTCAAATGGGCTTTAGGAAGAATTACTACAAACAAAGCTAGTGGAGGGGGTGGAATTTCAGCTGATCTATTTACAGTCCTCAAAGTTGATGCTGTTAACGTGCTCTACTCAATGTGCCAGCAAATTTGGAAAACTTAGTAGTGGCTAGAGGACTGGAAAAGATCAGTTTTCATTCCAATCCCAAAGAAAGGCAATGCCAAAGAATGTTCAAACTACCACACAATTGTGCTTATTTAACATACCCGCAAGATTATGCTCAAAAATCCTTCAAGCAGTACATGAATTGAGAACTCCCAGATGTACAGCTTGGTTTAGAAAAGTCAGAGGAACCAGAGATCAAATTGCCAACATTCACTATATCATTAAAACATGTATATTATCATATAAGAAATGAATCGCCAGTCCAGGTTCGATGCAGGATACAGGAAGCTTGGGGCTGGTGGACTGGGATGACCCAGAGGGATGGTATGGGGAGGGAGGTGGGAGAGGGGTTCAGAATTGGGAACATGTGTACACCCGTGGCAGATTCATGATGATGTATGGCAAAACCAATACAATATTGTAAAGTAAAATAAATAAATAAATAAAAAGGAAAAGCAAGGGAATTCCAGAAAAACAACTACTTCTGCTTCATTGACTATGCTAAAGCCTTTGACTGTGTGGATCACAGCAAACTGTGAAAAATTATTAAAGATATAGGTATACCAGACCACCTTACCTGTCTCCTGAGAAACCTGTATGCAAGTCAAGAAGCAACAGCTGGAACTGGACATGGAACAATGGACTTGTTCCAAATTGGAAAGGATGACGTCAAAGCTGTATATTGTCACCCTCCGTATTTAACTTATATCCAGAGTACATCACACAAAATTTCAGGCTGGATGGTTCACAAACTGGAATTAAGATTTCCAGGAGAAATATCAAGCACCTCATTTATGCTGATGATACCACTCTAATGGTAGAAAGTGAGGAAGCACCAAAGAGCTTCTTGAGGAAGGTGAAAGAGGATAGTGAAAAACCTGGCTTAAAAGTCAGCATTCAAAAAACTAAGATCATGGCATCCGATCCACCAATTCATGGCAAAGATTGGAAAAAAGTGGAATTACTGACAGATTTGATTTTCTTGGGCTCCCAAATCACTGCAGATGGTGACTTATTTCAGTTCAGTTCAGTTCAGTCGCTCAGTTGTGTCCGACTCTTTGTGACCCCATGAATCACAGCATGCCAGGCCTCCCTGTCCATCACCAACTGCCGGAGTTCACTCAGACTCCTGTCCATCGAGTCAGCGATGCCATCCAGCCATCTCATCCTCTGTCGTCCCCTTCTCCTCCTGCCCCCAATCCCTCCCAGCATCAGAGTCTTTTCCAATGAGTCAACTCTTTGCATGAGGTGGCCAAAGTACTGGAGTTTCAGCTTTAGCATCATTCCTTCCAAAGAAATCCCAAGGCTGATCTCCTTCAGAATGGACTGGTTGGATCTCCTTGCAGTCCAAGGAGCTCTCAAGAGTCTTCTCCAACACCACAGTTCAAAAGCATCAATTCTTCAGCACTCAGCTTTCTTCACAGTCCAACTCTCACATCCATACATGACCACAGGAAAAACCATAGCCTTGACTAGATGGACCTTTGTTGGCAAGGTAATGTCTCTGTTTTTGAATATGCTATCTAGGTTGGTCATTGGAGAAGTCAATGGCACCCCAGTCCAGTACTCTTGCCTGGAAAATCCCATGGACAGAGGAGCCTGGTAGGCTGCAGTCCATAGGGTCGCTAGGAGTTGGACACGACTGAGCGACTTCACTTTGACTTTTCACTTTCATGCATTGGAGAAGGAAATGGCAACCCACTCCAGTGTTCTTGCCTGGAGAATCCCAGGGATGGGGGAGCCTGGTGGGTGCCATCTATGGGGTCGCACAGAGTTGGACATGACTGAAGTGACTTAGCAGCAGGTTGGTCATAACTTTCCTTCCAAGGAGTAAGCATCTTTTAATTTCATGGCTGCAGTCACCATCTGCAGTGATTTTGGAGCCCCAAAAAATAAGGTATGACACTGTTTCCACTGTTTCCCCATCTATTTCCCATGAAGTGACGGGACCAGATGCCATGATCTGTTTTCTGAATGTTGAGCTTTAAGCCAACTTTTTCACTCTCCTCTTTCACTTTTATCAAGAGGCTTTTTAGTTCCTCTTCACTTTCTGCCATAAGGGTGGTGTCATCTGCATATCTGAGGTTATTGATATTTCTCCCAAAAATCTTGATTCCAGCTTGTGCTTCTTCCAGCCCAGCGTTTCTCATGATGTACTCTGCATACAAGTTAAATAAGCAGGATGACAATATGCAGCCTTGATGTACTTCTTTTCCTATTGTAACCAGTCTGTTGTTTCATGTCCAGTTCTAACTGTTGCTTCCTGACCTGCATACAAATTTCTCAGAGGCAGGTCAGGTGGTCTGATATTCCCATCTCTCAGAATTTTCTGCAGTTTATTGTGATCCACCCAGTCAAATGCTTTGACATAGTTAATAAAGAAGAAATAGATGTTTTTCTGGAACTCTCTAGCTTTTTCAATGATTCAGTGGATGTTGGCAATTTGATCTCTGGTTCCTCTGCCTTTTCTAAAACCAGCTTGAACAACTGGAAGTTCACGGTTCATGTATTGCTGAAGCCTGGCTTGGAGAATTTTGAGCATTACTTTACTAGCATATGCGATGAGTGCAATTGTGCAGTAGTTTGAGCCCTCTTTGGCATTGCCTTTTTTGGGATTGGAATGAATACTGACCTTTTCCAGTCCTGTGGCCACTGCTGAGTTCTCCAAATTTGCTGGCATATTGAGTGCAGCACTTTCACAGAATCATCTTTCAGGATTTGAAGTAGCTCAATTGGAATTCCATCACCTCCACTAGCTTTGTTTGTAGTGATGCTTTCTAAGGCCCACTTGACTTCACATTCCAGGATGTCTGGCTCTAGGTCAGTGATCACACCATCATGATTATCTGGGTCATGAAGATCTTTTTCGTACAGTTCTTCCATGTATTCTTGCCACCTCCTCTTAATGTCTCCTGCTTCTGTTAGGTCCATACCATTTCTGTCCTTTATCGAGCCCATCTGTGCATGAAATGTTCCCTTGGTATCTCTAATTTTCTTGAAGACATCTCTAGTCTTTCCCATTCTGTTGTTTTCCTCTATTTCTTTGCATTGATCGCTGAGGAAGGCTTTCTTATCTCTTTTTGCTATTCTTTGGAACTCTGCATTCAGATGCTTATATCTTTTCTTTTCTCTTTTGCTTTTCACTTCTCTTCTTTTCATAGCTATTTGTAAGGCCTCCCCAGAGAGCCATTTTGCTTTTTTGCATTTCTTTTCCATGGGGATGGTCTTGATCCCTGTCTCCTGTACAATGTTAGGAGCCTCATTCCATAGTTCATCAGGCACTCTATCTATCAGATCTAGGCCCTTAAATCTATTTCTCACTTCCACTGTATAATCATAGGGGATTTGATGTAGGTTATACCTGAATGATCTAGTGATTTTCCCTACTTTCTTCAATTTAAGTCTGAATTTGGGAATAAGGATTTCATGATCTGAGCCACAGTCAGCTCCTGGTCTTATTTTTGTTGACGGTATAGAACTTCTCTATCTTTGGCTACAAAGAATATAATCAATCTGATTTCAGTGTTGACCATCTGGTTATGTCCATGTGTAGAGTCTTCTCTTGTATTGTTGGAAGAGGGTGTTTGCTATGAACAGTGCATTTTCTTTGCAAAATTCTATTTTTCTTTGCCCTGCTTCATTCCGTATTCCAAGGCCAAATTTGCCTGTTACTCTAGGTGTCTCTTGACTTCCTACTTTGCATTCCAGTCCCCTATAATGAAAAGGACATCTTTTTTTGGGTGTTAATTCTCAAAGGTCTTGTAGGTGTTCATAGAACCATTCAACTTCAGCTTCTTCAGCATTACTGGTTGGGGCATAGACTTGGAGTACTGTGATATTGAATGGTTTGCCTTGGAAACGAACGAAGATGGTGACTACAGGCATTAAATTAAAAGATGCTTGCTTCTGAAGGGACATGGAGCCTGGCATGCTGCAGTCTGTGCAGATGAATGAACTGGACATGACTTAGCAACTGAAGAACAGAAAAATGATTATAGTTGCTATACCTTGTTTAAGGTATGCATATCTATGCACATTTGAATGCAGAGTTCCAAAGAACAGCAAGGAGAGATAAGAAAGATTTCCTCAGTGATCAGTGCAAAGAAAGAGAGGCAAACAATAGAATGTACTAGACTAGAGATCTCTTAAAGCAAATTAGAGATACCAAGGGAACATTTCATGCAAAGATGGGCACAATAAAGGACAGAAATGGATGGACATAATAGAAGCAGAAGATATTAAGATAAGTGGCAAGAATACACATAAGAACTATACAAAAAAAGATCTTCATGACCCAGATAATCACGATGGTGTGATCACTCACCTAAGCCAGACATCCTGGAATGTAAAGTCAAGTGGGCCTTAGGAATCATCACTATGAGCAAAGTTAGTGGAGGTGATGGACTTCCAGTTGAGCTATTTTGAATCCTAAAAGATGATGCTGTGAAAGCATTAAAATTCTCCAAGCCAGACTTCAACAGTACATGAGCCATGAACTTACAGATGTTCACACTGGATTTAGAAAAGGCAAAGGAACCAGAGATCAAATTGCCAACATCCGTTGGATCATCAAAAAAGCAAGAGAGCTGCAGAAAATCATCTACTTCTGCTTTCTTGACTGTCCCAAAGCCTTTGTGTGGATCACAACAAATTGTGGAAAATTCTTCAAGAGATGGGAATTCAAGACCATCTGACCTGACTCCTAAGATATCTGTATAGAGGTCAAGAAGCAACAGTTAGAACTGGACATGGAACAACAGACTGATTCCAAATCAGGAAAAGAGTATCAATAACCTCAGATATGCAGATGACACCACCCTTATGCCAGAATGCGAAGAAGAACTACAGAGCCTCTTAATGAAATTGAAAAGGAGAGTAAAAATGTTGGCCTTAAACTCAACATTCAGAAAACTAAGATCATGGCATATGGTCCCATCACTTCATGGGAAATAGATGGGGAAACAATGGAAACAATGACAGATTTTACTTTTTTGGGCTCCAAAATCACTGCAGATGGTGACTGCAGCCATGAAATTAACTCACGCTTCTCCTTGGAAGAAAAGCTATGACCAGTCTAGACAGCATATTAAAAAGCAGAGACATTACTTTGCCAACAAATGTCCATGTAGTCAGAGCCATGTTTTTTCCAGTAGTCATGTATGGATGTGAGAGTTGGACTATAAAGAAAGCTGAGTGCCAAAGAATTAATGCTTTTGAAATGTGGTGCTGGAGAAGACTCTTAAGAGTCTCTTGGACTGCAAGGAGATCCAACCAGTGAATTCTAGAGGAAATCAGACCTGAATATTCATTGGAAGGACTGATGCTGGAGCTGAAACTCCAAATCTTTGGGCACCTGAAATGAAGAACTGACCCTGCTGCTGTGAAAAGATTGAAGGTGGGAGAAGGAAACGACAGAGGATGAGATGGTTGGATGACATCACCAATGAGAATCTCATGTGTTTGAGTAGGCCCCAGGAGTTTTGGTTATGGACAGGGAGGCCTGGGGTGCTGCAGTCCATGTGGTTGCAAAGAGTCAGACACTACTGAGTGACTGAACTGAACTAGCAACTGAAGGACAAAAAAAAAAAAATTATTATTGCTATAGATTGTTTAATGTATGCATATCTATGTGCTTACAGTAAAGAAAAGCAATGGAATAATCAACATATTATTTTTAATTAAAGAATCCTCTTAGTTGGAGGAAAGGAAAAAGGTGGGATTTGTGGCAAGAATATGGGAGTTTGCTAAGATATCAGTATGAATTTCTTAAGTTACGTGGTGAACATGTGTGTGTTTCTTTTACCAGTAAGTATACTCCATATATATGCTTTAAATACCCTAATATCCTTGGACTTATTTTTCATGAACTATTCTAAATGTTCTTTGCATACAAATTACAAATATCCATATTTTTATCCTTATTTTACCAAAGTGATAAAAGGTATCCTCAGTTTACCAAAGTGAAAACTGAAGAATAGAGAGGCTAAGTAACTTTCCTGACACCACACAGTAAGTCACTGAGCCTGTATTCAAAACCTGGCATTTTGGCTCCAGATTCTTACATATTTTATCATATATAAATTGAAGAATGCTCTAAAATAAACAAGAATCAAATCAACAAATACCTAGATTTATATTGTGTGTTGGCATGTCTTTAACAGCTGTAGGTAGAGTAGTAAGTGAGGACTGCAGCAGTCTTTTCACAAAGCAATATTCTGTGGTTTCCAATGGTTTCTTGGGAGATGGTTCACCATGTGTGATTTGAAACAAGCAAGCAAGTGAGCAACATAGATATACTTCTTGTTGTCAGCTTACTGGGAAATACTAGGAAAATACAAAGCATAGTCTTAGAGGTCTGAATTCCGCATTAAGTCACATTCAGATCAGATCACATTAAAAACAGAATGAAAGACATTTTCTTGTATCATTTGATGGTACTACCTACTTTGCACAATCCTGACTAAAGACTTGCTTATCACAGGGAGTGTCATGTGGTTTTTCTGCCTATGGAGACGGAAGCTACTACTTTATGTTTATGCTAAAAATGTAATGTACAATAAATTTATCTAGTTTGTTTAGATTATGCTCTATTTCTTCTTCATCTTTTTTTTTTTTTTAACACAAAAAGGCAGTATGTCAGTGTAGAAAAGGTATCAGTAGCCATGTTAATCTCTAGACTCAGTGGGATCCGAATTGTAAAAATGCAACAATGGGTTGTGTCAGCTTGAGCAACTTATCTAAATTCTCAGACATTTTTTATTTCATCTGTAAAATAAACATATAACTAGATTATAAGTTATGTAAGGATTAAAAGATATAATAGAAGTTTACTATCTAAGAAATTTTGTCTTAAACACTCAGGAACATTAAGTTAAATCCTTATATCCTAATTCCACTGAGTCATTATTTCTAAAAATATTTAGATGCTTTTGTGTATATTTTTGCTTGCTCTAAAAATCTGAAAAGTCAAACTAGAGTAATTTCCTGAGATTTCACTCAATGTGTCATGAATAAGATAAAGTCCCAAGAGGTACTGCTGCTGCTGCTGCTAAGTCGCTTCAGTCATGTCTGACTCTGTGTGACCCCATAGACGGCAGCCCACCAGGCTCCCCCATCCCCGGGATTCTCCAGGCAAGAGTACTGGAGTGGAGTACCATTGCCATTTCCTTCTCCAATGCATGAAAGTGAAAAGTGAAAGTGAAGTTGCTCAGTCATGTCTGACTCTTAGTGTCCTCATGGACTGCAGCCTACCAGGCTCCTCCTTCCATGGGATTTTCCAGGCAAGAGTACTGGAGTGGGGTGCCATTGCCTTCTCCGCCCATAAGGTAAGCTACCTTCAATTTGAAGCTTCAGGGCACTGGCACTATATTATGAGTTCAGATTTTGGCTTACCAACTGACACGCTTCACCTTTATAAATGGGATAGGTGTTAGACTTTATTAAATGTTATGGGAGTTTTGAAATATAGAGTTTATAACTAAGCCAATTAGATTGAAAAAATAAATATATATATATAAAGTAAGATTTCAAACAGCAAGAAAATACTAATGGGGTACCTGGTAAGTTTAATTAAAAAGCACTTGTTCTGTATGTTAGCCTAATGGGGAAAATAAAATTGCAAAATATATTTAGTAAACAATATTTTATCCCACAAATATGATATGCTTAAGAGGTACCCAAATGTTTAAAAAAGCAAACTGTTTATCATCTGGAAAAATGCCTTTGTCACTCAACTCTAACATATGCTGAGAGAGAGGAAAACCATGAAGATGATTTTTTTTTTAGCTTCACTTATATATGAGAACTTGCTTGCAAGTAAATTTTACAGGATAACTGCTAAAAACAGCTGTGAAGAGCCACCATGAATTGTCATGTTTAGGGATGGTTGTCACATCACTTAAGTCTTACAAGCTGTTTTTCTTCACACTCTATTAAGACTGTTGGAAGTTATAACATCACTTTATAACTTCACCCATTTTAATATAATATTAATTTCTAATAATATAAAATTTTATATTTACAACTATTTCTAATTTACCTATTAACAATTGCAGTGCAAAGGCAGTTAGCACTTTGGAGCCATGTGGAAGGGTATTTATATTTTAAAATTTGTTTTCACATATCTATCTTAATGCATGTTTGACTTTACTAAAAGCATTGCATCAAATGATAGACACTTACCAAACATGTAGACAGTTATATAAAACATTCTTTTGTCCACTAGAGATAATGATTCGAGAGAAAAAATTATTGATTCTCATAATACTCTGAAATATTTTGTTTAAATTCATTTGTAATTTGATAGGGTTTTAACATCAGATCAGATCAGATCAGTCGCTCAGTCATGTCCGACTCTTTGCGACCCCATGAATCGCAGCACGCAAGGCCTCCCTGTCCATCACCAACTCCCGGAGTTCACTCAGACTCACGTCCATTGAATCAATGATACCATCCAGCCATCTCATCCTCTGTCGTCCCCTTCTCCGCTTGTCCCCAATCCCTCCCAGTATCAGAGTCTTTTCCAATGAGTCAACTCTTCGCATGAGGTGGCCAAAGTACTGGAGTTTCAGCTTTAGCATCATTCCTTCCAAAGAAATCCCAGGGCTGATCTCCTTCAGAATGGACTGGTTGGACCTCCTTGCAGTCCAAGGGACTCTGAAGAGTCTTCTCCAACACCACAGTTCAAAGGCATCAATTCTTCGGTGCTCAGCCTTCTTCACAGTCCAACTTCACAGTTATGTTTTAACATAACTTCCTGTAATTTATTAGTATGATCTGGGCCAAACTCCAAACTTCATCTGTAAAATCAAAAAAAAAAATTTATACTTTCAACACACCACTTTTTAATGAGAAGGGAAAACATACAGACAGCTATATTAAAGCCATTAATTAGTGATGGGAATATAAAAAAAAAGCAAGTTTTTTTTTTCTTTTGCAAGGAATCTATGTTATAAATTTTACCAAGTACAATGCAGGAAGAATTTATTTATGGATGTTGTTTAGGTTAGGCTGTGTCCAACTGTTTTGTAGCTGTAGCCTTCCAGGCTCCTTCTGTCCATCGGATTTCCCAAGCAAGAATAGCAGAGTGTATTACCATTTCCTACTCTAGGGGATAGTGCTGACCCAGGACTTGAGCCTGCATCTCTTGCATTGCCTGCAGTGGCAGGCATGTTTGTTTTTGTTTTTTTTTTTTTTACCACTGATCCACCAGGAAAGTCACATAGTTTATAATATGAGATAATTATTACCTTATGGAGGTAATAGTTTAAAATTATGAATATATTTATTGCATAAATATTGATAACACTTTTATCTCTAATAATTGTACTAATCACTTCTAAGCTCTTAAGAAGTACAATGGCAAGAACTTTATATTTTTACACTTAGTGTTCCAGGCAGGAAGCCCATGAATACTGGAGTGGGTAGTCTATCCCTTTTCCAGGGCATCTTCCTGACCCAGGAATCCAACTGTGGTCTCCTATTTGCAGGCAGATTCTTTACCAACTGAGCTATGAGGGAAGACCCTGGCAATCACATGAGTTAAATATTATTAACCGTAATTACCAGATAAACAGCAACAGCAAAACGGTGACAACAGCAAAGGGAAATGAAGTCTGGGGTGTTCAGAAGATCGCTGACATTCCTGGAGATAGTAATTATACACAATATTCAACCAAGGACTGCTGGATTACAAGAACCCTGCCTGACACACCGTGGCCCAGGTATAGGCTGCAGCAGCAGTGAGGGAAGAGGTGGGAAGCACTAAGTGTAGATTCTCTCCAAATAGTACGTTCTCGCCATACATCCTGGAATTGAATTCGTCCTATTGAGAGCCAGAAGCTCAAGTTTCATTTTGCATGTGTCTTGTAAAATAGCCTTCATTATCTGTTCTTAAAAATATTCACGTCAAATTTTCATACAAACTTAATCAATTTCAAAGCCCATAAGACTCTCTTAGCCCTTCATTATTCCAGGATGCTAGTGCACAAATTTAATTCTAGAAATACAATGGCATAAGCTTACCATGACCCCTTTCCATGTAAAATTCTATAGGATACATAGTCTTAGGCAACATGATAATTCAATAAAAGTGCTTCTGTAATGGCACACCCTGGTAACTAAAGCCATTTTATTTTTTTGAGTACTGATCTGAAATCTAACTCCTATAAAATTTTATAATGGGTCAAAATTTTAGCAATTTCATTGAAGGATGTTTTATTTGTTGTCATAATATTTATATGTATTATACAAATCATTCATGGGTTTCTATTCCACCGTGATGATCAGTCCATGGCAGAAGTGACTGATGCTAGGGATTCTCCTATAAAAGAAAATTATACTCAATTATTTATAAAATCAAGCAATAGTTGGAGCTTGTAATTCTAAAATTAAAGATAACTTAAACCAAATCCCTGATGAAAATTGTCAGAGCAGTGTAAACATGCATCTAAATAGTGAATTATTTTTTCACTTCATATATATTAGACAAAATTCTTCTTTCATGTGACTATATATGCAAGAAATATTGTGCATATCAAATTCAAAATATTGAATAAGTTAAGTTGTTCCTTTATATATAAATTTCTTTGTATCACACACACAAAATAGGTGGTGGGTTTTTTTTTCATTTTAATAACTTTTTAAATTATTTATTTTAATTGGATGCTAATTACTTTACAGTATTGTGGTGGTTTTTGCCATACATTCAAATGAATCAGCCATGGGTGTACATGTGTTCCCCGGTAGTGCTTTATACTTTGTTTCACAGTCACCTTGATGCTCCCTGCCCTTTCATGTGGTTAATTTAAAAGTTACAACCTCAGGAAAGCCAATAGAGAACTCACTGCAGTTTTCAACTTCACAGCACCACTCAATTAGTTATGTGTTGATCACTGTTTGAAAGTGAGTTGAAATGTGTCCTGGCAAATTATCGAGCAAATGTTCCAATTCATCTGTTCCAAATTAGACTACTCAATCCTTTTATACTGAAGGCCTCACCAGGCCCTTTGCTGGTAGAAAGTCATACAAGCTCTCCTCGAGACACCCTAAAATAAAACTTTTATAAAGGGAAGATCATAGACACTAAAGAGGAAAAGGCATGTTACATTAAAATTAAAAAGTAATTGCAAATTCACAGAAAGAACCTTGATGAACTCATTAGTGGTGAAGGTTGATTTCAAGTACTGTCCCTCCCAGCTGTTACAGTTTATGGTGAATGTAAATTTTGCATGTGTTTTATTTTAAAAGAAGAACAAGAAACATTCATGTTCTTCCACTTATCTTGGCCTAATTTTACAAATGAAAAAGCTGTGCAGCCTTCTAATTTTGATTTGATAGTCATTTTTTAAAACACTTTTCGGCAACTGATTTTGCTCCTCCACCATTGCCCTTCCCTCTAGCTTATTTTTCTTGCTAAAAGAGAGCATTGTGTTGATGAGATAGTTAATTTATAGAAAAGTACCTTGAAATTACAGCTTAGTTGCTTTAACAAAGAAAATTCAAAATCAGTGTACCATTCATAATGCTTACGCTAAAACTTCCTAGAATATAGACTTGTTTGCACTCTAATGAGTCCAATCCTAGATTTCTTTTTCCTCAGGTAGAGAAAGAAAAAAAAATAAATAAATAAACAACTGAGTAAAATGGAAGGAAGAGACCAAGACAAGTATTTCCTGTATTTTCTGTGGAATGGAAATAAAGTGAAATTTAAGCATATTTCTGACTGTAGTCTTATAAGAATTCTGAAAAATAATCAGAGCACTTATTTCTTCCTGAAATGTAAAATTTATTTACAAATGGATATAATAATAAAAATAATAAAATAAGATAAAACATATATTGAAACTAATCTTCTAATATTTTATTCAGTAATTTTCAACATTTCCTGAGAACTCTTGAGTGACATCTTCAGAGAAACAGTGACTATGCCAGATTTTGCAAGAAGGAAAATATATTTTAAATTTCCCTTTTATTTCTCTTTAATCACTGGTTAATACTCCTATGTTTTCTAACTAGGTATAATTTATAATTTACTGTATTTTATTTTGTTAATGTTAATATCAATAACCTCAAATATGCAGATGACACCACCCTTATGGCAGAAAGTGAAGAACTAAAGAGCCTCTTGATAAAAATGAAAGAGGGGAGTGAAAAGGTTGACTTGAAGCTCAACATTCAGAAAACTAAGATCATGGCATCCGATCCCATCACTTCATGGGAAACAGATGGGGAAACAGTGGAAACAGTGTCAGACTTTATTTTTCTGGGCTCCAAAATCACTGCAGATGGTGATTGCAGCCATGAATTAAAATATGCTTACTCCTTGAAAGAAAAGTTATGACAAAACTAGATAGCATATTGAAGAGCAGAGACATTACTTTGCCAACAAAGGTCTGTCTAATCAAGGCTATGGTTTTTCCAGTGATCATGTATGGATATGAGAGTTGGACTATAAAGAAAGCTGAGCACCGAAGAATTGATGCTTTTGAACTGTGGTGTTGAAGAAGACTCTTGAGAGTCCCTTGGACTACAAGGAGATCCAACTAGTCCATCCTAAAGGAAATCAGTCTTGGGTGTTCATCAGAAGGACTGATGTTGAAGCTGAAACTTCGATACTTTGGCCACCTGATGTGAAGAGCTGACTCATTTGAAAAGACCCTGATGCTGGGAAAGATTGAGGGCAGGAGGAGAAGCAGATATCAGAGGATGAGATGGTTGGATGGCATCACCGACTCAATGGACATGAGTTTTGGTAAACTCCAGGAGTTGGTGATGGACAGGGAAGCCTGGTGTGCTGCGGTTCATGGGGTTGCAAAGAGTCAGACAGGAACTGAACTGAACTGAACTGAATGCTAATATATCTTTAGAGTAGCTTCACTTTAGTTTTTTATGAATAAATTTTATTTAGCATAATTTTAGATTTACAGAATGATTGTCAAGGGAATCCAGAGTCTCTGTGTATTCCAACTGATGTCTTCCTATTATTGACATTCTATATTAATATGCCACATTTGTCACAATTAATGAACCAATATTGGTACAGTATTATTAGCTAGAGTTCATACTTTGCTCAGATTTATTGTTTTTTCTCTAAAAGATATCTGTCTCTTTTACCCATTTATTTATGTAGTCAATCATTTATTTATCAATATGCACTGCACTCATAGATATTTTTAATATATTTTGTGTGATAACCCAACACTACTTTTTATTTTTATTAAATTTTTTCACCTTTGGCCATTGGAACTCTTTGAGTTGGCTCTGTGTCCCTTTGAAATGTTCATCACTGGGGTATCTTTATTTTGTTTGGATTTTTTTAACACCTTCTTAATTTCTGATACTATATGATGATTCAGGCTATCCTTTGTATCCTGGACTTATGTTTAAATATTTTAGCAGTGGTTAGCTTGAGTATAAGAATTAGTTATTTGTGTGTTTTGTGTTAGTTACACAGTCATGTCTGACTCTTTGTGACCCCATGAACTACAGCCCGCCAGGCTCCTTTGTCCATGGAATTTTCCAGGCAAGCATACTGGAATGGGTTGCCATTTCTTTCTCCAGAGGATCTTCCCAACCCAGGGATTGAACCCAGGTCTCCTGCATTGCAGGCAGATGCTTTACCATCTGAGCTACTGGGGAGCCCAGTAGTTCAATTAATATATCTATTTATTTGTATTATATATAGTGAAGAATCTGGAAAAGCATAATATACACCAATTAAGACATAATGCATCAAAATATATAGATCAAAGTATATTAGAAATGAAAAATAATATATATTACTATTTATTACAGGTTAAATTTTGTCTTCCAAAAAAGACATGTTGACATCTTAAACCCCAGTCCCTTTGATTATGACTCATTTGAAACAGGATCTTTGTGGATGTAATCAAGTTAAGGTATGATCATTCTGCATTAAAGTAGGTTCTAACTTGGGCTCATGTCCATTTAGAGGACACTTATAAGAGGAGAGGAAACAGACAAGACACACACAAGGATAAGATGGCCATGTGAAGACTGGGGCAGAGATTAGAGTTATGCTGTCATAAATCAAGGAACACTAGGGGTTTCCAGAATCTGGGACAGACAAGGAAGGATCCGTCCCCTTGAGACTGAAGTGAACATGGCTCTGCCAATATCTTGATTTTAAATCTCCATTCTCCAGAGTTATGAGAGAATAAATTTCTATTGTTTTAAGCCCCTCAGTTTATAGTACATTTGTAACATCAGTCCTGGGAAACTAATAAAATTGTTAAACATCAAAGTTAGTGCAAAATTCAAATTACTACGTTTAGTCCTTAATGGATCATAAGGGAAAGTACATGACCATAAAATATCAGAGTAAGTATATTATTAGAAGATATCTATTTGTGTTCAGTGATAGGTTCTCTTCTAGCATGGATTATGGCATAGAACTTCTGGGATGTATACTAGCTATTTCCATTTTATATGCTTACGGAGTGAAACTTAAAACAGTTAAATGGCTGATAAGGATCAGAGTCAGGATCTGAAACTGGTCTATTGACACAGTGATCAATAAACTTCTAACTTTCTCTCTCTCTCTCTCACTTACACACACATGCATGCACACACACTTCTCTGTCTACCTTTGAATTTATTTTACAGTCTTTGTGTCTATGTATTAATACTTGTTTATTCCATGTCTCTTCCTCGGTCCCTTTTTGAATCTATTTTATCCATTTTTGTGCCCATCTTGTTCCCTTTCTTTGTCAATTCACTCTCTTTCTCTGTTTTCTTTTCCTCTGAAATGCTAGCATTCTTCAAAGAGAACATATCTCTAGTTTTTTTAAATATCTGTGGAATATTTGTATAAACTGGTCATATAAGACCAAAATGAAACTCTCATGAAATTCCTAAAATAAGACTTAATTTGTTGCATTCTTTGACCCTGCAAAAGGCAGTTAGATTAAACATAACTGTCTATACTTTAAAGGTTTTTTTTTTTTTTTTTTTTTTTAATGTCTGGTTTTACTTGTATATGTGCTTTTACAAAACCCTTGGAAAAAGGAAGTTAAACTGAAAATTTCAGGCTACTCAGAAAATAACCAAGTATAAAATATTAAAGCCTATGATAGCCTAAGGATGTTCTTAGATACAAAGTTGGAGCTTTAAATATTTGTTTTTTAAAAAATCATAAAATCATGTTAGCTCTGTTATCAGCTCACTTACTTATCAGCAGTGGAGAAACAATAGCTAAACAGTGAAACAGATCAGAAAACATATTTCACACATTTGAAACCTCTTATTTTGTTGAGGGTTTATTATAAAAGGAATATTGTGTAGCTGTCCCACACAAAGATGCTGCATTAATCTAGAGCTTACAGTGGGCAAGCTGTGACCATCTTTGGCTCAAGGATAACAGGCATGGGAGGGATAGCAGAATACTGTCAGAAAGCTTGGTGGAGACAAACTTTGAGGCCACCATACAGGAGTGGTTCTCCAAAGAGGGAGCCAAGGAAATAACAAACCTCAGACTCACTCATTCCTCCCCCTGACCTCCTTTCTGGGATGCAAATTGGCCCAACCCAACCTAAGCTGAAAACATGGAACCCATTGATGCAGCCGTTACAAGTGAGCCACTAGGAAAAAAGGGAGGTGCCAACAGATGGGCAGTAAATTTGAAAAGTAAAACGGATAAATTGTTATACTTAGTGAGTAGCTTCTCTGATTGAATTCTGACTTAATTAAGCCTAGAGGTCATACTGGCAGAATTTATAGGGTTAAACTGCTGGGACTCTCACTGCTTAGTATATTGCCCTTCATTCTATGTCACTATAAACTCCTTCCACTCCCAGCAAGCTTGAGTCCTAGAGTCTAGTCTCTCAGTTTCAGCCTCTCCATAAATTGTATATATTCAATATAGATGGAAATTGCTGTGCAGTGGGAAAAGATACAGGGTTCTCCAGTCTTACTTTTTAGCTTGCCCTTAGCAGGAAAGAACTTATTTTTAAGGAAAGAACTAATTCCTGTCCTTCCTAGGGTTCATTTGCTTCTACTGAAATCTCAGTTTGGATAGGTCTGCACAAGCTTGTGTGTTTTTACCTGCTAATCACTTCCAAAATGCAATTTATGTTTCTTTCTTCATTTTAATTTTTCTTCTATTTTAAACTCCCTTTACCAAAGTTTTAATGCAATTTCAAGAGAGGTGGATATAAAATTGGATGTCCATATTGTCATCTTTAATCTAAAAGCAAGCTTTAAAACTGTCTCCAGCACTTGATATGTGCTAGTCACACACAAAAAAATAAAAAAAAACAAAAAACATAAATCTCTACTATAACTTACATAAAGTTGCTATTCACTTTTTTTTTGAAGTGAAGTTGTTAATGTATTAGTCAAAAATGATGTTCTCTGTGAGGAAGGGATTGAAGTATAAGTGATGCGGAACTGTGACATAGGGAATAATTGTGTTACTAAAAATATTTTAATGATCCATCAGGGGCAAACATGTAACAACATCCTAGAGAGGCATTCAACAGTGAAAGAGATCCATTATATCCATATCCTAGACGGAGGAGGCTCAGCATGCCATGCAGGGGGCCGCTGAGAGAGTCAGACTTGGTAAAGTCAATGGAGAGACTCTACCAAGCAGGTGGGGAAGAAATAGAAAGAAAACCCATGGCAAGTGCCTTTCCTGGGGGTGGTGTATTAAGCAAAAGTCATGAGAAGATACCTTTGGCATGTTTGAGCATCTTGAGGTCATAGTCAGGGGAGGGAAAGGGAACTTGTGGCTGGGTCGAGGTTATCACACTGCTGCCCTGGGTGGGGTGCTCACAGCCTATTTGTAAGGATGTTGATATTTAGGAAAACATGAAATTTAAGCTAAAATGGAATGGATAACACTTGTTACCTAGGCTGTGGAGATGTTAAAGGTGAGACATTTTGATTTAGCCACCAAAGGCAACTTTGATAAAAGTGACAACAGAGAACCCAGTTGGCAACCAAGCATTGCACTTGGTCAACCATAGACAATAGGACAGACATTTCTAATTTTAAGAGAATTTATTGGAAGATTTTAGTTATGTTATGAAAAATCATTGTCTCTTTACTTATTCCTTATAGTTTGTTCTTTACCTGTCCAGATTCAAAATGTCCATACAACAGGAGGTACCCTGAATAATACAAAACCCTCTTTTCTTGACTAGCAAGTAGTCGAGAGCCAGTCTGTTATCCCTTACCACTTGGGCTAGAGACTCATAGGCCTGTTGTATAAGGAACAATATTTCTTACAGCCTTTGAATCTGATCTGAGAGAGTTGTGGAAAGCTGCCTGTTGACATTTATGATTTTATTTTGCTTGACAAAGCCTGCTGTACTGGTGCCAAAGCTGGTGGCTGGCTCCTGTGGCTACGACAAGTTCTATTAAGATAGGAATAAATATCATGTTTTACCTCTAGTCCTTGAGTTGTTGGAAATAGGGCAGTACCCAGAGAATAAATAACTATGGGAATCCCCAGTGAATTATGGTTTCATTAGGGAAAACACATTGAAGAGTCAGCAAGGAAAAATATATGAGATGCTATGTCTTTGATTTGGGGCCATTATAAAACCCAAAGGTGCCATCATTTAGAGTATAATGTACTTGTTAGAATGTGGTGTTGTGCATAACTAAGGGAAAAGAGTGTCATGGTGGTCAGGGGTGGAGATGCAAGGTGAGGGTTTGTGGTAGAAAGCTGGAGGGGTTAGGAGGAAAAGACATCCTAGAGTGGGTGGTCCTCTCTTCAGAGAGTCAAGAGATTGAGTGATATGAGTCAGGTACCTCCTGGGGAAAACAATAATCTTCATGAATTTTAGGAACCTCTACTAAATGCCTTATGAAGTATACAGGTATATGTTTTAGCAGAGAGCATGGAGTATACTGGGCCTCCTTGGTGGCTCAGAGATAAAGAATCCACCTGCCAATATAGGAGACACAGGTTCAATCCCTGGATTGGGAAGATCCCCTGGAGAAGGAAATGGCAATCTACTCTAGTATTCTTGCCTGGGAAATCCCATGGACAGAGGGTTGCTAATGAGTTAGATATGACTTGGTAGCTCAGACAATAAAGAATTTGCCTGCAATACAGGAGACCTGCGTTCAATCCCTGGGTCAGGAAGATCCCCTGGAGAAGGGAATGGCTACCCACTCCAGTATTCTTGCCTGAATAGACAGAGGAACCTGGCAGGCTACAGTCCATGAGGTCGCAAAGAGTTGGACAGGATTGAGTGACTGACACTTTCACTTTCTGGTGACTAAACAATAAGAAGTATACTGGAATTGTGGGACAAGCAGACAGTGATTTTAGAAGAAATGCATCCTGTGTCCAATTTGTGCCTTAGAGAACCATGGGCATCACTGAGGTGCTGATTTTAATGTAAGAGCTGAAGTCATCTCTAGCACAGGAGGTCAAGCCATCCCCACAGTGAGGTCTTGGATCGGAGTGATATCATCTGAGGTGAGGGCATCTGCAGAGGTTGAGATTTGGGGGCCAAGGCGATGTTATCTGGAATCTCGAACTGTGGAATCCTTTCTGAATGGGAACCCACTGGAGTTGATAAGGGCCTCTTCATTGTAAACCAGTGAAAGTACCTAGGCTGGCAGCAATAAGCCTACCCTGATGGCATGTTTGTTTTTGGTGAAAGTTTAAGTTCGAATGGGTCCCACATCAGATGAGTATCTGCCTGGTTGGTCTATGAAACAATCTATGGTTAATGAGTTCTAGGAGAGTAGGTACCCGGATCTAGCTTCCAGTCTTCATGGGATAGGTGTAAGATGAAAATTTATAAAATTAGGTTAAGGTCTGGAACAAGATAAAAAATTTCAGGGGTTTATTGCTGACTGGAATTTGAAAATCAATCGTTTGATACCATTAAACTAGCTATTTGGGATCTATTAGGGACTTTAAAGTTCTTTGGAATGCCTTTTCCAAAAGCCTGTGTGCTGTGTGCTGTACTTAAGTTATGTCTGACTCTTTGCAACCCCATGGACTGCAGCCCACCAG
Source organism: Bubalus bubalis (assembly GCF_019923935.1). Taxonomy (NCBI): domain Eukaryota; kingdom Metazoa; phylum Chordata; class Mammalia; order Artiodactyla; family Bovidae; genus Bubalus; species Bubalus bubalis. Next base: position 84,809,463 of record NC_059157.1, read on the forward strand.
GCTCTTCTGTCCTTGGAGATTTTCCAGGCAAGAATGTTGGAGGGGTTGCCATGCCCTCCTCCAGGGGGATCTTCCAACCCAGGGATTGACCACAGTTCTCTCATATTGCAGGCAGATTCTTTACCATCTGAGCCACCAGGGAAGCCCAAGAATACTGGAGTGGGTAGCCTATCCCTTCTCCAGTGTATCTTCTGGCCCCAGGAATGGAGCTGGGGTCTCCTGCATTGCACACAGATTCTTTACCAGCTGAGCCTCCAGGGAAGCCCTTCAAGAGCCTAACATGTATTTTAGCAAGTGAAATATGTCATGTGTCATACCAATAACATCTCTAACTCTAGAGGGAATAGGAGTGTCCTTATACTCTCTGTATAAAAGCATCACAAAGCAACACCTTGTATTGTGGCCTAAGTGTATGTAGTGGCAACTGTGGTTTTTGTTTTTTTTTTTTTAATTATTTATTTTAATTGGAGGCTAATTACTTTACAACACTGTGGTGGCTTTTGCCATACATTGACATGGATCAGCCATGGCTGTACATGTTTTTCCCCTGTCCCTCCCACATTCCTCCCCATCCCATCCCTCTGGGTTGTCCCAGTGCACTGGCTTTGAGTGCCCTGCTTCATACATTGAACTTGGACTGATCATCTATTTCACATATTTCAATACTATTCTCTCAAATCATCCCACCCTCACCTTCTCCCACAGAGTCCAAAAGTCTGTTCTTTACGTCTGTGTCTCTTTTGCTGTCTTGCCTATAGGGTCATCGTTACCATCTTTCTAAATTCCGTATATATGCATTAATATACTGTATTGGTGTTTTCCTTTCTGACTTACTTCACTGATATTTATTTGTATTTTGGGTACATGTGAAGCAAGAGATTCCCAGATGGGGTTTTTCCTCCCTTAAAGGGCACAATTTTTAGGCAGTAGCCCAACACTTCATTATATAGGTGAAGATGGGATCAGTGTTAGCCTGAGCATCTATCACTAAGATGACTGCCTGAAGTTTGGCCTAGCGTCTAGTTTCTAGGTCCTGTCCTTTGCTACAAACATTCTGGCAAGGGAGTGGAAAGCAGAAACATCCCACTGAGCTGCATCATTTGAGAGCAGTGCCTTCATATAGCCCATGAACTCCCACTCTTGTTCACTCAGTAAGTCTCAAGGGGCTCCCCAGGCTGCCAAGGTGTTGGGGGGAGGGATGACCTCCTCCAGTACCCCGACAACTGGCAAGGAACTGATGAGAAGGGGAGCCACCCCCACATGAAGGTGAAATACATTAACGGGTCCAGATCTAACTTCCTCCTGTTTTAGGGAGGCCCCTGTAGCTGTGCCAAGTGAGTGGGGGTGCTGTTTTCATGATCCAATGTGTAACAAAATGCTGGCTACTAAGGGTGACAGATTCAGGGTCTGTGAGAGCTTCTATTTCCAAGAAAGACCAGGAGGTAGGCAGTCATTTTTTGGTGTATAGAACGAGGCCAAGAGGGGCAGGTTTTGTTTCTTTTCCTTTTTTTGCATCAGAAGCCCTGGGGCAATTTATGGTCATCATAAGTGACCAGAGACTCCAGGAGGCAATGAGAAGAGACTGCCAAAGTCTCTATATTGAAGCAGTTTTTTGAGGGCACTAGTAGGGGTGAGTGTGGATTTTAATCTGTAAGTAAGACTTGTAAATGAGGAACATGTTGCCATCAGAACTCAAAAAAGGACCAAAAGATGTTGGACTTTATGTGTCCTTAATGAGTATGTCAAACAAATCTCCTTGAAGGAGGATGTTCTGTGTACTGTCATACCTGTCCTCCTGCAGAAAGGAGGATGTAGCTAAGATCTTGTCTGCCGAGATTGTATGTGATGGCAAAGCTGATGAAGTATGTCCCCAGGGAGCCTGGAAAGGGAACACTCTGTCCCTTTGGAGGTGAAGGCAAACTGAAGTTGAGAGGCTGTTGAAATAGGTGTTGAATAGAATGCATCAGTCAACTTGTAAAAGCAAAATATTTACCCATTGTTTTTGGAATAGAATCAGTAATTTTAATAATATTGAGTATTGGGTATGAGGGCCTTGACAGATGGAATCATAGAGTTAGGGTTGTAGCAATCCATTAGGAGGCACTATTTGTTTACTTTTTTTTTTTTTTTTCAGATTTAGAACAGGTGAAATTGAGCTGTCAAATAGAGAAGCAGTGGAGATAATCACCCTTTTATTTATTAGGTTTTGAATAATAAATTTTAATCGTTGAAGCCCTGTTTTGACTTACTCTGGGTCCCATTAGATATTTTAACTGGAGGATCACAGAGTCTTATTTTATGAAGCCAGTTGGTAACTGTTAAAGACTTACTTTAATCTTAATTATTTATTGTTTCAGAGCATCTCTGACCAATGTAAGATATTTAGTGTAATGAATATCTGTGGGAAATTCATGACTGTGGGAAATTTAGCCAACACTACAGTTAAAGTGAGGCATATTCATTTTTCCCTCTGCTTTCTATTTAGCTACATTCTTAAGATTATAAAAGGTAGATGTTTAAATTTAGGGGACTCTCTGGTATAATTATAATCTGAGCTTAGTGTTAAATCCATGATGCTTGTTAATTGATACGCTTTTAGGAAATGTTAAAGTTATGCTAGAACAAAAGCTAATCAGTGTCCATTTCATCTCTTGTTACATAAGTTCTTCTAGTATATAAATGTTGGATTTCCCATTATAACAAATTATAGAACACTGTTTAGTAATATATTATACATACATATACAATTTCTTTTATTTTTATATTAAGATATATGTTCATTTAATTACCTTTTATTTCCTTCCCTTGTATTTAGAAATTCGTTTTTTAAATTGATAAGAAATTTAGGGCTAGCATTATGTTTGTTAGACTTAACTTTTTCACAGTTTCCCCACCCCCTTTGGCTTTTAGCTACCTAAAAACCATGGTTTGTAGTTGTTGCCTCTGATTGATAAGAGGGAAAGGGGAAGGTGGTTGAGGCCTGGTGCCTGGGACACCCCACCACAATGTAATCAGTCCTCATATCACCTCCCCCAACCTTGTTTTTTCTCTCCTAAGCAAAATCTTTTAGAAAAGCTTGTTTTTCTAGAAGCTTTTTTCCCCTTCTCTCTTTTAATGTTATCCAACAAGCTCTTGGTGTTCCCTGAGTAGTCTCTGCTGGGTCTAGGGAGCTTCCTTTTTTGAGTACCCCATTCAACCACAGAAGGGCTGATGTCTACATCTAGGACAGCAATGGTGGGCTCAGGTTTAACTTTAAAATATGTATTAGATGACAATGTAATTTTAAGAGGGCACTCTTGTTCACCTGATGCAAAGAGCCCACTCTTTGGAAAAGACCCTGATGCTGGGAAAGATTGAGGGCAGGAGAATAAGGGGGCAATAGAGGATGAAGGCAATGGCACCCCACTCCAGTACTCTTGCCTGGAGAATCCCATGGATGGAGGAGCCTGGTGGGCTGCAGTCCATGGGGTCACTAGGAGTCAGACATGACTGAGCGACTTCACTTTCACTTTTCACTTTCAAGCATTGGAGAAGGAAATGGCAACCCACTCCAGTATTCTTGCCTGGAGAATCCCAGGGACGGGGGAGCCTGTTGGGCTGCCGTCTGTGGGGTCACACAGAGTCGGACACGACTGAAGCGACTTAGCAGCAGCAGCAGCAGCAGCAGCAGAGGATGAAACAATTGGATGGCATCACGGACTCAATGGAGACGAGTTTGAGCAAATTCAGGAGATAGTGAAGGGCAGGGAAGCCTGGCATACTGCAGTCCATGGGGTGGCAAGGAATCAGACATGACTTAGCAACTGAACAATAACAACTCTTGTCATGTCAGTCATTAGCAGTACTTGCAAATGGGCATTGACCAGGAGATATGTAATCTCAAATGAGCTGATAAACCTCAGGTGTCTTGGGGGAGTCAAATAAAAATAACCCCAATCATTTTCCAGTCTTCATGGATGGAATCTGTGATACCCTATGGGGATGTGGGATGAAGACTGACAGCAGGAAGAAATCCAGCAGAGAAGGGGCTGGCAGCTGGCAGCGTCAACCCTCTAGGGTGTGCTATTGGGCTCTCTGAGAGAAGGAACACTTCTGACATCAAAGTGAAAGGGAATAGTACTTTTCCTTCACAAGTCTCACTCAAAGGCACACTGACCCATGTGACAGGGTCATCCAACCAGTAGCTGAGCGCACGCTCACACCTCTGTTTTCCTGGCTAACCCTCAGCTTCTTCAGTGGACATTCAATGCCTCGATTAAGACCTGGCAGGGAGTCTTTCCTCATTAATCTCAGTGAGGAGACTGTAGAGGGTCTAATCTTAGGCACTGTTTATGTAAAATGATAGTCAATGTGTCCAGTGCCTTTGTGTCTTGGAGAGAGATAGAATGACTTTATCCCTTTTCCCAAGATCATTGTTTGGAAAACAGGATCTTGGAGTGTTCTACTTGGGGTTGGGGCAAGATCTGTAATTTAGGGTGGGGAGTCTTTGTAGCTTTTTCAAGGGGCAGCATAAAAAAAGAAAGCAACATAAATCAGTGTAGAACAATCTTAGGGGTAGAGGGGCCCAGTTTGGACATTCAGTTTAAAAGCATGAGCACTCCCACCAACAGTGTAAGAGGGTTCCCTTTTCTCCACACCCTCTCCAGCATTTATTGCTTGTAGACTTTTGGATCGCAGCCATTCTGACTGGCGTGAAATGGTACCTCATAGTGGTTTTGATTTGCATTTCTCTGATAATGAGTGATGTTGAGCATCTTTTCGTGTGTTTGTTAGCCATCTGTATGTCTTCTTCGGAGAAATATCTGTTTAGTTCTTTGGCCCATTTTTTGATTGGGTCATTTATTTTTCTGGAATTGAGCTGTAGGAGTTGCTTGTATATTTTTGAGATTAGTTGTTTGTCAGTTGCTTCATTTGCTATTATTTTCTCCCATTCTGAAAGCTGTCTTTTCACCTTGCTAATAGTTTCCTTTGTTGTGCAGAAGCTTTTAAGTTTAATTAGGTCCCATTTGTTTATTTTTGCTTTTATTTCTAATATTCTGGGAGATGGGTCATAGAGGATCCTGCTGTGATGTATGTCGGAGCTGGTGCACTGGGACGACCCAGAGGGATGGTATGGGGAGGGAGGAGGGAGGAGGGTTCAGGATGGGGAACACATGTATACCTGTGGTGGATTCATTTCGATATTTGGCAAAACCAATACAATATTGTAAAGTTTAAAAATAAAATAAAATTTAAAAAAAAAGGAAAGAAAAAAAAAAAAAGCATGAGCACACCTCGGTGGGATTTTTTCACCCATTATTTAGATTATGTTATGCTGTTGCCAATTGTGATATAGGGGATAATTATATGACTTTAAAATAGGGTCTTCTGGTGCACTTGTATGCAGAGTATATATATTTAGATTATATGCAGAGTACATCAAGCAAAATGCCAGGCTAGATGAAGCACAAGTTGGAATCAAGATTGCAGGGAGAAATAATCAATAACCTCAGATATGCAGATGACACTATCCTTATGGCACAAAGTGAAGAACTAAAGAGCCTCTTGATGAAAGTGAAAGAGGAGAGTGAAAAGCCTGGCTTAAATCTCAACATTCAGAAAACTAAGATCATGGCATCTGGTCCCATTACTTCATGGCAAATAGATGGGGTAACAGTGGAAACAATGAGAGACTTTATTTTCTTGGGCTCCAAAATCACTGCAGATGGTTACTTCAGCCATGAAATTAAAAGACACTTGCTCCTTGGAAGAAAAGCTATGGCAAACCTAGACAGCATACTGAAAAGCAGAGACATTACTTTGGCAACGAAGGTCAGTCTAAACTCTGAAAAAAAAAAAAAAAAAGAATGCATATAGCCTCAGTAAATGTTATAGAAGTCTTTAATAATCAAAATATTGAAAATTAAGTGGCTCCTAATCTGAACTTGAATTGGAATCTAAGCAGAGCATTTTGATAGCAAGTCTCTTTGAACTGTTTTTGGGGAAGACAAAATATTTAAATTTCCATTTGAACTTGTATATTTATAGTGTGTATATATATATATATATATATAAATATATATATAAATATATATATTTATAGTAACAGAGCTATTTTTTTTTGCTAGTTTTTAAAGTTGTGTTATTCTCTAGGGATTCACTTGTGATATACATTGAACTAATCTATAGAAGGCTCTTATAGTAACTAATAATATGGATATTTATTATTCTATGATTTATATTGTAATAATGTTAATCTAAATTTAAGACAATTTAACAGATGAAAACTGTATAACTATACATGAAAGTATACATATAATTTTAGTGTTTTCAGAAAAAAATAGATTTTAAAGTGTGCTATACCATGTTTTTCTTTTCTCATAAAAATATATTTTTTTGCATTTTTAACTTTGAGAAATGTTATTATGCTATGATTTTTTTCATTCTGTTAGCTCTTAAATTGTCCATGTGTATTTTCTTTTAATCTATGAAAATATATGTGTCCTTTAGTTAGTTTGTTTGTTTTTTTTTTCTTTTTTTACAATTGTTTTTAGAGACTATTGGCCAAATACTGTGCTAAGGTATCATTAGTGCTGTCTTCCAGATCTTTTTTTGTCAGATTTGCTAAAGGCTATAAACAATGATGTAGGTCACATGAGAAGTGTTTGATGCCTGTGGATAGTTTTCTGTAAGACTGACACGCCCTAGGGAAGTTTTTCAGTATTTGTATCTCGCAGCAGGACTGCTCTGTGTTTAGGGATTAGACAACTTTCTTCCAAGATTATTTTGAAATATGTTGTATAAAAAAACCTTATATAAACAATATTCAGCTTGAAATCCACTGTTATCTTGTTAACAGATTAGTGCACATGTGTTTCTTCCTCATAGTTCACAATGAGACAAACATTGTTCTTCTATATTTTTGTTAAGTTCCTTTGGAAAATTAAGCCGGTTGACTGTGCAAGCAATTGTCAAGAGCTATAAATGCTACACCATAAAAGCCCTCTTTTGGAACCAAACCTGATTTTTCTTAACTGGCAAGAGACTTTCACAGTTATCAGAGATTATACATTTTAGATTTTTGTATCAAGCATCTATTCTTATTATTTACAGTTTTCATGAATCTTAAACTACAATTCCCAATTTTAACACAAAGATAATATGAAGGATAAGTTTATCCTTATTAACTTGTAAGAAATAATAATAATGTTCATATTTTGATTGTAAAAATTGAAAGCTATGCAGGAATATAATTATTTATAGTTGTGGAATAAATCCCATGGATGGAAGGAGCCTGGTAGGCTGCAGTCCATGGGGTCGCTAAGAGTCGGACACGACTGAGCGACTTCACTTTCACTTTTCACTTTCATGCATTGGAGAAGGAAATGGCAACCCACTCCAGTGTTCTTGCCTGGAGAATCCCAGGGATGGGGGAGCCTGTTGGGCTGCCCTCTATGGGGTCGCACAGAGTTGGACACGACTGCCGTGACTTATCAGCAGCCATCTTTAACAATTTATTAAATAGAATTGAATTATAAACAGAATGTCTGTATAACCTAGGCTGGCTTATTTAACTATGTGAAAACATTTGAAACTTACCTATAAAATGTGAAAAATACCTATCAGGAGGAATTTTGTAAAGCTTAAATGTAATAATATGTGTAAAGCAATTAGCAGAGTTCCATGCATAGGATAGGCATTCAAGAAATAAAAAGTGTTATTTGGCTTAGGGATTATAATAATTTTACAAATTTTATGCATAATTTTGATTAATTTTTATGTATTTTCCATCATATACACTATGGAGTATTTCATATTTTCAAATTTAAATATTAGTAAAGTGTTAAATTTTGATTCAATAATAAATAGACAAAGCAGGAAAAATCATTAAATCTTATTTCTTATGCAAATTAAGACAATAAAATATCATGGAAGAAATATGGCTGAATATGTATATGAGCAGAATGCAATGAATTACTGCAAAATATAAATTATCCAGACTAGTGTTATCTTCACTGCAAGATCTATAGGAAAAGAAGTTTAATCATCCAGAAGCCTAAACTTGTAAAAGCCAATGTTAGACCTTTATATTCAGGAAGTAAAACCCCTGGCTCTGTCTTTAAGTATAGATAAAATGAAGGGATGGTTATATAAATGATTACTATGATAAGTGTTGGAGAAGGCAATGGCACCCGACTCCAGTACTCTTGCTTGGAAAATCCCATGGACAGAGGAGCCTGGTAGGCTGCAGTCCATGGGGTCACAAAGAGTCGGACATGACTGAACAACTTCATTTTCACTTTTCACTTTCATGCACTGGAGAAGGAAATGGCAACCCACTCCACTGTTCTTGCCTGGAGAATCCCAGGGACTGCGGAGCCTGGTGGGCTGTCATCTATGGGGTGGCACAGAGTCAGACACGACTGAAGTTACTTAGCAGCATGATAAGTGTATTCACTGTTGCTGCTGCTGCTAAGTCGCTTCAGTCGTGTCTGACTCCGTGCGACCCCATAGACGGCAGCCCACTAGGCTCCTCTGTCCCTGGGATTCTCCAGGCAAGAATACTGGAGTGGGTTGCCATTTCCTTCTCCAATGCATGAAAGTGAAAAGTCAAAGTGAAGTCGCTCAGGCGTGCCTGACTCGGTGCGATCCCATGGACTGCAGCCTACCAGGCTCCTCCGTCTTTGGGATTTTCCAAGCAAGAGTACTGGAGCGGGGTGCCACTGCCTTCTCTGAAGTGTATTCACTGCCGCTGCTGCCAAGTCACTTCAGTCGCATTCGACTCTGTGTGACCCCATAGACGGCAGCCCACCAGGCTCCCTCATCCCTGGGATTCTCCAGGCAAGAATACTGGAGTGGGTTGCCATTTCCTTCTCCAATGCATGAAAGTGAAAAGTGAAAGTGAAGTCGGTCAGTCATGTCAGACTCTTAGTGACCCCATGGATTGCAGCCTACCAGGCTCCTCCATCCATGGGGTTTTCCAGGCAAGAGTACTGGAGTGGGGTGCCATTGCCTTCTTCGAGTGTATTCACCAAACATCTGCAATTATATGTTGAATTTAAATGATCTGATTATATAATGGGTATCAAATCAGACACATAATTGACATATCAGCTATTTCTCTCTTCTGCATATAAAATCAGAGTGGATAATGAGAATTATGTTTTTTTCTGTTGTTGTCAATATACATATTATAATACTTTTAAAGAACTTGATATACATTTATAATACTTGTGATTAAATTTTATAACATATGGTTGATAAATACAACTAGATCATATATTTGAAAGTTATCAAATGGCAAGCAAGGGGAATCATTGCTAGTGGGTTGTTAAATAACCAGTGGCATTCTTTAGATTGATCAAGGATAATTTCCACTATGATTCCTGTTCCAGAAAATCAAAACTTTAATATTTTCAAAATATATTATTATTATGAAATGATATATAAATATTTTTGCAAATGATTTTATAGTTCGTGATTTCAAAAATACATCTTACTTACACTAAAGGATTTTTTCTATGAGTGGATGTTCAGCAATACAGACCTCTCTTTTTCAGTAAATGTATGTCATAACATCAAATGTTTCAGCACACGGAGTAAAACTCTCTGGGTCTATGTGGATGGCACCATCTGTTTAGTCAACATTATGCAACCATAAGTTTAAATTTATTTTTAAAAAACCTCAACTAATGTCTTACAATTGCTTTCATGTTTTTGTGTGAGTTCAGTGTACCCTAAGGGATTTAACCTAAGTACTACATCTCAATTGCAAAGACAGGTGAGGAATCAGTTCAGTTGCTCAGTCATGTCTGACTCTTTGTGACCCCATGGACTGCAGCATGCCAGGCCTCCCTGTCCATCACCAACTCTCGGAGTTCACTCAAACTCATGTCCATCGAGTTGATGATGCCAACCAACCATTGCATCCTCTGTTGTCCCCTTCTCCTCCCATATTCAATCTTTCCCAGCATCAGGGTCTTTTAAAATGAGTCAATTATTCACATCAGGTGGCCAAGTATTAGAGTTTCAGCTTCAGCATCAGTCCTTTCAATGAATATTCATAACTGATTTCCTTTAGGATTGACAGGTTGGATCCCCTTGCAATCCAAGGGACTCTCAAAAATCTTCTTCAACACCACAGTTCAAAAGCATCAATACCTTGGTGCTCAACCTTCTTTATAGTCCAACTCTCATATCCATACATGACCACAGGAAAAACCATAGCTTTGACTAGACGGACCTTTGTTGGCAAAGAAATGTCTCTGCTTTTCAGTATGCTGTCTAAGTTGGTCATAGCTTTTCTTTCAAGGAGCAAGTGTCTTGTAGTTTCATGGCTGCAGTCACCATGTGCAATGATTTTGGAGCCCAAGAAAATAGTCTCTCACTGTTTCCACTCTTTCACCATTTATTTGCCATGAAGTGATGGGACCAGATGCCATGATCTTAGTTTTCTGAATGTTGAATTTCAAGCCAGCTTTTTTGCTCTCTTCTTTCACATTCATCAAGAGGCTCTTTAGTTCTTCTTTGCTTTCTGCCATAAGGGTGGTGTCATCTAATATCTGAAATTATTGCTATTTCTCCTGGCAATCTTGATTCCAGCTTGTGCTTTATCCAGCCCAGCTTTTCTCATCATGTACTCTGCATTTAAGTTAAATAATCAGGGTGACAATACACAGCCTCGCCGTACTCCTTTCCTGATTTGGAACCAGTCTGTTGTTCTATGTCCAGTTCTAACTGTTGCTTCTTGACCTGCATACAGATTTCTCAGGCGACAGATCAGGTGGTGTGCTATTCCCATCTTTTTAAGAATTTTAAACAGTTTGTTGTGACCCACATAGTCAAAGGCTTTGGCATAGTCAATAAAGCAGAAGTAGATGTTTTTCTGGAACTCTCTCTCTTTTTCGATGATCCAATGGGTATTGACAATTTGATCTCGGGTTCCTCTGGCTTTTCTAAATCCAGCTTGAACACCTGGTTTTCAATGGTTCACATACTATTGAAGCCTGGCTTGGAAAATTTTGAGCGTTACTTTGCTAGCGTGTGAGATGAGTGCAATAGTGCAGTAGTTTGAACATTCTTTGGCATTGCCCTTCTTTGGGACTGGAATGAAAACTGACCTTCTCCAGTCCTGTGACCACTGCTCAATTTTCCAGATTTGCTGCCATATTGAGTGCAGTACTTTCACAGCATCGTCTTTTAATTTCAACTGGAATTCCATCACCTCCACTAGCTTTGTTCATAGTGATGCTTCCTAAGTCCCACTTAACTTTGCATTCTAGGATGTCTGCCTTCTAGGTAAGTGATCACACCATCGTGGTTATCTAGGTCAAGAAGACATTTTCTGTATAGTTCTTCTGTGTATTCTTGCCACCTCTTCTTAATATCTTATGCTTCTGTTAGGTCCACACTGTTTCTGTCCTTTATTGTGCCCATCTTTGCATGAAATGTTCCCTTGGTATCTCTCATTTTCCTGAAAGGATCTCTAGTCTTTCCCATTCTATTGTTTTCCTCTTTTTCTTTGCATTGATCTCTGAGGAAGTTTTTCTTATCTTTCCTTGCTATTCTTTGGAACTCTGCATTCAAATAGGTATATCTTTTCTTTTCTCCTTTGCCTTTAGCTTGTCTTCTTTTTATAGCTATTTGTAAGGCCTCCTCAGGCAACCATTTTCCCTTTTTGCATTTCTTTTTCTTTTTTTTAATTTAAATTTATTTATTTTAATTGGAGGCTAAGATGCGTTTCTTTTTCTTGGGGATGGTCTTGATCCCTGCCTCTTGCACATTGTCATGAAACTCCATCCATGGTTCTTCAGGCACCCTATCAGATTTAATCCCTTGAAGCTATTTGTCACTTCCATTGTACAATTATAAGGGATTTGATTTAGGTCATACCTGATTGGTCTAGTGGTTTTCCCTACTTTTTTCAATTTAATTCTCAGTTTGGCAATAAGGAGTTCATGATCTGAGCCACAGTCAGTCCTGGTCTTGTTTTTGCTGACTGTATAGAGCTTCTCCATCTTTGGCTACATAGAATGTAACCAATCTTATTTCAGTGTTGACCATCTGATGATTTCCATGTATAGAGTCTTCTCTTGTGTTGTTGGAAGAAGGTGTTTGCTATGACCAGTGCATTCTCAGGGCAAAACTCTGTTAGCCAAGAGTTCTGTACTCCAAGGCCAAACTTGCCTGTTACTCCAGGTGTCTCTTGACTTCCTACTTTCACATTCCAGTTCCCTATAATGAAAAGGACATCTTTTTGGGGTGTTAGTTCTAGAAGGTCTTGTATGTCCTTACAGAACTGTTCAGTCTCAGCTTCTTCAGCACTACTGGTTGGGGCATAGACTTGGATTACTCTGATATTGAATGGTTGCATTGGAAATGAACAGAGATTATTCTGTCATTTTTGAGATTGAACTCAAGTACTGCATTTCAGACTCTTGTTGACAATGAAGAATATTCCATTTCTTCTAAGGGATTCTTGCCCATGGTAGTAGGCAAGGTAGTGGTCATTTGAGTTAAATTCCACCCATTCCACTCCATTTTAGCTCACTGATTCCTAAAATGTCAGTATTCGCTCTTGTCATCTCCTTTTTGACCACTTCCAGTTTACCTTGATTCATGGACCTAACATTCCAGTCTTCTATGCAATACTGTTCTATTCAGTATCATACTTTACTTCAATCAACAGTCTTATCCACAACTGTAAAATAATTAGCCTCCAATTAAAATAATTTAATTAATTAAAAAAAAGAAAAAAGTCACAGTTGCCTCTACATACACTAAGGTCACAATACAAGATGTTGCTTTGTGAGTTTAAGTAAGCTCCAGGGCTTGGTGATGGACAGGGAAGCCTGGTGTCCTGCAGATCATAGGGTCACAAAGTGTTGGACATGACTGACAGATGTAACTGAACTGATCACATCCATACAAGACTACTGGAGAAGCATAGCTTTGATTATATGGACCTTTATCAGTAAAGAAATGTCTCTTTTTAAAAAATATACTATCTACATTTGTGATAGCTTTTCTTTCAAGGAGCAAGAGTCTTTTAATATCATGTTTGCTGTCACCATCCACAGTGATTTTTGAGCCCAAGAAAATACAGTCTGTCACTTTTTCCATTGTTCCCCCATCTATTTGCCATGAAGTGATGGGACTGGATGCCAAGATCCAGTTTCTTGAATGTTGAGTTTTAAGCCAGATTTTTCATTCTCCTCTTTCACCTTTATCAAGAGTCTCTTTAATTCCACTTCAATTTCTGCCATAAGGGTGTTGTCATCTGCATATCTGAAGTTATTGATACTTTTCCTGGAAATTTTGATTCCATCTTGTGCTTCACCCAGCCTGGCATTTCACATGATATACTCTTCTATAAGTTAAATAAGCATTGTGCCAGTATATAGCCTTAAGAGAAATGAAAACATGTCCACATAGTCTTATTTGAAATAAGCACAGCAAGTTTCTTCATAATTGCCAGAAACTAGAATGACTAAATATTTATCAGCACTAAATATATAAAAAGTTGTGGTAGGTATGAACTGATAGTCAAGAATCCACCTGCCAATACAGGGGATGCAGGAGACAAGGATTTGATGCCCAGGTGTGAAGATCCCCTGGAGGAGGAAACAGCAACCCACTCCAGTATTCCTGATGGACAGTCTCATGGACAGAGGAGCCTGGCTGGCTACAGTCCACAGGGTCTCAGAGTTGGACACAACTGAAATTGAGCGTTTCATTTTACTGTATTGAATAATTCTTGAGCACATATTGATGTCACATTTTATCATGTTCAACATTTACTAGACATGTAAACTGAATACCAGAAATTCCAAACTAAGATTTAGAATATAATTTTACTGTTTTTTCATTATTATCACATTTTAGGTGTTATAATTCATTTTATAACAGTATAATTCCTAAGTCAGAAATTGCATCTCTATAATTTTCTGTAGGAAAATATACATATTGCACTGTTCTTTTCAAGATACCATTCTAAAGAACATCTTAGATCAAAGGAAGGCTAGAAACTATGTTTAAGTATTTGCCTAATTAATCTGTTAACTCTGAAGTTTCTGTACAAAAGGATGTAATAGAATTCCTTCAGAAATTTCACAATTTGGTCAACAAGCAAATGCAGGATGTCATATTTTACCTTTTCATAAAATTTCAGGAAATTAATATCTGTGGAATGAAATAATTGAATGCCAGGGCAAGTTTCTATATACACTGCAGTTCCCCAAACAGCAGGAAGCTATTATCCCTTTTGTTAAAAAATTGAGATTCTTAAAGAGTGTATTATTGTTAAATGTAACCATGAAAAAGCTATACTATTTCCAGATCTGAACTTTACCATCTATCTGACAGTACAATAGCATTTATATTTCTTCTTTTAATTTTTGAATTTGTAAAATGGGAATACTTATTTGTACTTTAAAGTCTTTTGAAGATCACATAAAATTATAAATGTGAATATATTTTGATACTACTTTCATACACAATGAGTGTGAAGTCTGTCTATAGAAAAACAAAAGTTGAATTCATTAAGAAAAAGAAAAATGATTTTGTTAATTTTATAAAGCCAAGAGTCACAAACCTTTATGATATTAGTAACATACTCAATTCTAAGTTTTAAAATTAGTTCTTAAATTAGGAGCTTAGAACTTAACAGCATAGTTCTTAATGTTTTGTAGACGATTAAAATAGGTAAAATTAAAATAGGTAAAAATGTTACAGTATATTAGGACTTTTTTAGCCAATGTACTTATATTTTTTTACTATTGAAATTGAAAAAAATATGTACATTTTCAATTAAGTTGTTTTAGACTTTTAAAAAATTTACCAAATAACAAAGATAAACTTTGTCAGCATGTCAAGATGATGGACCAAAGAAAAGAGTGAATGATTAATTGATGGATTGATTTATAGGTATATATTTAAAAAATACTCTATGCCTGGCATAGTATGTGTTTCAGATACTGGGAATAGATCAGTGACCAAACTGACAAAAATACCTGCCCTCTGTAAGCTTATATGCCAATGCAGGAAAAAATAGATAAAATTAAAAATATGTATGGTATGATTCATTGTATTAACCTTACTAATATGAGACCACCAAAGACAGTAGTAATTATAATCTCTGTTGGAGATTTCAAAATAAGATGATATGAAGAAACACTAGTTCCTAATATAAAAGCCATGGGAATCCATGGAAGCTATGCATGTCTTGATACAAACAATCAAGTGTGAGAACAAGATGGTGTTGGCTGACTCTCAGGATGAACTACAGCTGCTGCGTTACCCAGTTGTTTAGTTGCTAAGTCGTGTCTGACTCTTGCGACCCAATGGACCATAGCCTACTGGGCTCCTCTATCCATGGGATTCCCTAGGCAAGGATGCTGGAATGGGTTGCTATTTCCTTCTCCAGAAGAAGCAAGCCAAGCTACTGAAAATGCAGGCCCTGTAAAGATATTAATGTGTCTTACTTCCAGAGGGTTCATTTCTATCACATCACATCCATATCCAGTCAAACTTGTTATAAAAGGCAGCAAGTTGATTGTGAGATTTCTTAGGAAAAGAATGTAAAATTGAAGGATGATTCATTGTTGTCGCTTATACTTTTGCCTTTTATGCTTCTGCCTACCAAAAGTATAAGTCTGTTTTCTCAGTTTCTGGTATACACTGTGCTTACTTTCATGAAATCTTTTGCCAGGTCTAAAAATAATTGAAATTTGCTATTGCCCTTTAGAAACTTTAAAGTCAGTGTGTACTATTTGTAGCATTTGGATCCTCTCAAGGATCTATTCCTCCCCTGTTATTTTTCTGGTTTCTTTTCCTTGGCACACTTAGTAATTTTTTCTTTTAATCTCATCTGAAACATTTGTATAAAAGATCACAGAGGCTCTGGATGAAGAAGTTTTTTTCTCACTCTGTCCGCTGTTAGGCAAAGGAATCCCTCAACTAATGCAGAGACCTAGATGACTTAAGTCAAGTGTCAAACCTTGTAAGCCCCATTCTACCTCTGGTTTGAGCTTAATCTTTGGATCAAGACTTTAGGGGTCCTCAGCTGAGAGCCTGTGAATTTTACTTGGGCCACTTCTCTTTTGTTTGTCCATTTTTTCCTCCATATCACAATAATAGCAAAAGGTCCTCTCAGCTTTTTTGTCACTTTCTGCTGGTTTTCATAGCTTTTCATCCTGAGCAGCTTAAGAATCACAAATGCTTGTGAAGGGAATCAGTACACAGATCCGAGTTTAATTGTCTGAACCTCCTGCTTTCTAGGATCTTGAACCTGCAAGTCCTCCAAGCCCAGTTTCAGGCTTCTTGCCTGTGACATAATATAATACTATACGTATATTAGTCTCTGATCCTGGTTCCTGCTAATATTTGGTGTCTGACCCTGGTTCCTGACACAGAGCTCCTAAAATCCTTATAATTTCCTGAGTGACCAAGTGATTGACGTGGAACTCCTAAATCTCCTGGACTTTCCTGGATGATAGGAGTGTATCTTGTTCTAACGAGGAAACAGTTGGATGGGGCTGCTCACTACTAGAAAGATCAGGTCATGACTAGAAGAAGCTTCCAAATTTCAGCCCTACCCATGCTCCATCCTCTGAAGAGGAGAGTAGGGTTGGAAAATGGGTTAGCAATTAATCAAGCCTGATGAAGCCTCCACAAAAGTCCCTAAAGTGTGAGAATCAGAGCTTCCAGGTCCGTGAACACATCTAAGTGCTGGGAATGTGTTATACCTCACTGGGACAGAAAATCCTGCTTCTCAACCCTTGCATACCATGCTCTATATATTTCTTCACCTGTCTGTTCATTTGTATCCTTTATTATATCCTTTTGAAAATGAAAGTGTTAGTCACTCAGTCAAGTCTGACTCTTTGCAACCTCATGGACTGTGGCCCAACAGGTTCCTCCGCCCATGGGATTGTCCAGGCAAGAATACTGGCGTGTGTTGCCACTCCCTTCTCCAGGGGATCTTCCAACCCAGGAATAGAACCCAGGTCTCCTGCACTGAAGGCAGATTCTTTACCATCTGAGCTACCAGGGAAGCCTAGTAAATAAACTGTTTATGTACTGTCTGAGCTACCTTTGTAAGCAGTGGTAAATAAAGTGTTTTCCTGGGTCCTGTGAGCCATCTAGCAAATTATAAAACTTGAGGAGGGATAGTGGGAACCTCCAATTTCTTTCCAGTGGTACAGAAGTTATTGGTAACCTGGGGATCTGAAAAACTTGCAATTAAGGTTTCAAGTGTAGAAGAACTGGGCAATCAATCGGTGAACTCTAGTTAGTGTCAAATGGAATCAAATTATAGGACACCCAGATGGTATCAGAGAATTGCAGAGTGTGAGAAAGAAACCTACACATTTGGTACCAAGTGGGGAAGTGAAGTGTGAGAGTCAGGTGTATTGTTCTGTATATTGCTGCATTCTATTTTCTTGTTGTTTTTGTCGTTCAGTTGCTAAGTCATGTCTGACTCTTTTTGTGACCCCATGGACAGCAGCAAGTCAGGCTTTCCTGTCCTTCACTACCTTCCAGAGTTTGCTCAAATTCATGTCCACTGAATACGTGATGCTAACTAACCACCTCATCCTCTGCCACCCACTTCTCCTTTTGCTTCAGACTTTCCTAGCATCAGGGTCTTTTCCAATGAGTCGGCTTTTTGCATCAAGTGGCCAAAGTATTGGAGCCTCAACATCAGCATCGTTCCTTCCAATGAATATTCAGGGTTGATTTCCTTTAGGATTGACTGGTTTGATCTCCTTGCATCCCAGGGGAGTCTCAAGAGTCTTATCCAGCACTACAATTTGAAAGCGTCAGGTCTTCAGGATTCAGCCTTCTTTATGGTTCAATTGCACATTCATACATGGCTATTGGAAAAACCATAGAATTACCTATATGGACTTAAGTCAGCAAAGTGATGTCTCTGCCTTTTAATGTGCTGTCTAGGTTTGGCATAGCTTTCCTTCCAAGGATCAAGCTTTTTGTAATTTCATGGCTCCAGTCACTATCTGCAGCGATTTTGGAACCCAAGAAAATAAACTCTGTCACCGTTTCTACTGTTTCCCCATCTATTTGCATGAAGTGATGGGGCTGGATGCCATGATCCAGTTTTTTGACTTGAGTTTTAAGCCAGCTTTTTCACTCTCTTTTCTTTCACCTTCATTGAGAAGTTATTTAGTTCTTCTTTGCTTTCTGCCATTAGAATTGTATCATCTGCACATCTGAGGTTATTGATATTTCTCCAGGCAATCTTAATTCTAGATTTTGATTCAATTCATCCTGACATTTGGCAGGATGTACTCTGCATATAACTTAAATAAGCAAGGTGACAATATACAGCCTTGTACTCCTTTTCCAATTTGAACTCGCACATTGTTCCATATAAGTTTCTAACTGTTGCTTCTTGACCTGCATAACAGTTCCTCAGGAGACAGGTATGGTCTAGTTTTCATTTGACTTTCAGTTAAGTTCATTTCAGTCACTCAGTTGTGTCCAACTCTTTGCTACTCCATGGATTGCAGCATGCTAGGCCTCCCTGCCCATCACCAACTCTTGAAGTTTACCAAAACTCATGACCATTGAGTCGGTGATGCCATCCAACCATCTTATCCTCTGTTGTCCCCTTCTCCTCCTGCCCTCATTCTTTCCCAGCATCGGGGTCTTTTAACATGAGTCAGCTCTCTGCATCAGGTGGCCAAAGTATTGGAGTTTCAGCTTCAACATCAGTCCTTCCAATGAACACCCAGGACTGATCTCCTTTAGGATGGACTGGCTGGATCTCCTTGCAGTCCAAGACACTCTCAAGAGTCTTCTCCAACACCACAGTTCAAAAGCATCAATTCTTCAGCACTCAGCTTTCTTTATAATCCAAATCTCACATCCATCTATGACTACTGGAAAAATGGTAGCCTTGACTAGATGGACCATTATTGGCAAAATAACGTCTCTCCTTTATAATATGTTGTCTAGGTTGGTCATAACTTAGCTTCCAATGAGTAAGCGTCCTTTACTTTCATGGCTGCAGTCACCATCTGCAGTGATTAAGGAGCCCCCCAAAATAAAGTCTGACACTGTTTCCACTGCTTCCCCATCTATTTGCCATGAAGTGATGGGACCAGATGCCATGATCTTTGTTTTCTAAATGTTGAGCTTTAAGCCAACTTTTTCACTCTCCTCTTTTACTTTCACCAAGAGGCTCTTTAGTTCTTCTTCACTTTCTGCCATAAGAGTGGTGTAATCTGCATATCTGAAGTTGTTGATATTTCTCCAGGCGATCTTGATTCCAGCTTGTGCTTCTTCCAGCCCAGCTTTTCTCATGATGTACTCTACATATAAGTTAAATAAGCAGGGTGACAATATACAGCCTTGACGAACTCCTTTTCCTATTTGGAACCAGTCTGTCGTTCCATGTCCAGTTCTAACTGTTGCTTCCTGACCTGCATACAGATTTCTCAAGAGACAGGTCAGGTGGTCCCCATCTCTTTCAGAATTTTCCACAGTTTATTGTGACCTATGCAGTCAAACCCTTGGCATAGTCAATAAAGCAGAAATAGATGTTTTTCTGAAACTTTCTTGCTTTTTCAATGATCCAGCAGATGTTGGCAATTTGATCTCTGCTTCCTCTGCCTTTTCTAAAACCAGCTTGAATGTCAGGAAGTTCACGGTTCACATATTTCTGAAGCCTGACTTGGAGAATCTTAAGGAATACTTTGCTAGCGTGTGAGATGAATGCAATTGTACGGTAGTTTGAGCATTCTTTGGCATTGCCTTTCTTTGGGATTGGAATGAAAACTGACTTTTTCCAGTCCTGTGGCCACTGCTGCATTTTCCAAATTTGCTGGAATATTGAGTGTAGCACTTTCAGAGCACCAACATTTAGGATTTGAAATAGCTCAACTGGAATTCCATCACCTTGCTAGCTTTGTTCGAAGTGATGCTTTCTAAGATCCTCTTGACTCCACATTCTAGGAGGTCTGGCTCTAGATGAGTGATCACACCATCGTGATTATCTGAGTCATGAAGATCTTTTTTGTACAGTTCTTCTGTGTATTCTTGCCACCTCTTCTTAATATCTTCTGTTTTGTTATGTCCATGCCATTTCTGTCCTTTATTAAACACATCTTTGCATGAAATGTTCTGTTGGTGTCTCTAATTTTCTTGAAGAGATCTCTAGCCTTTCCTATTCTATTATTTTCCTCTGTTTCTTTGCATTGATCACTGAGGAAGGCTTTCTTATCTCTCCTTGCTCTTCTTTGGAACTCTGCATTCAGATGCTTATATCTTTCCTTTTCTCCTTTGTTTTTCCCCTCTCTTCTTTTCACAGCTATTTGTAAGGCCTTCTCAGACTGCCAGTTTGCTTTTTTGCATTTCTTTTTCTTGGGGATAGTCTTGATCCCTGTCTCCTGTACAGTGTCACAAACCTCCATCCATAGTTCATCAGGCACTCTGTCTATCAGATCTAGTCCCTTAAATCTATTTGTCACTTCCACTGAATAATCATAAGGAATTTGATTTGAGTCATACCTGAATGCTCTAGTGGTTTTCCCCACTTTCTTCAATTTAAGTCTGAATTTGGCAATAAGGAGTTCATGATTTGAGCCACAGTCAGCTCCTGGTCTTGTTTTTGCTGACTGTATAGAGCTTCTCCATCTTTGGCTGCAAAGGATATAATCAATCTGATTTTGGTGTTGGCCATCTGTTGATGTCCATCTGTAGATTCTTATCTTGTGTTGTTGGAAGAGGGTGTTTGCTATGACCAGTGCATTCTCTTGGCAGAACTCTGTTAGGCTTTGCCCTGCTTCATTCCGTATTCCAGGGCCAAATTGGCCTGTTACTCCAGGTATTTCTTGACTTCCTACTTTTGTATTCCAGTCCCCTATAATGAAAAGGACATCTATTTTGGGTGTTAGTTCTAAAAGGTCTTGTAGTTCTTCATAGAACCGTTCAACTTCAGCTTCTTCAGCATTACTGGTCAGGGCATAGACTTGGATTACCCTGATATTGAATGGTTTGCCTTGGAAACGAACAGAGGTCATTCTGTCATTTTTGAGATTGCACCCAAGTACTATATTTTGGACTCTTTTGTTGACTATGATGGCTACTCCGTTTCTTCTAATGGATTCCTGCCGTATCTACAGTTGTAGATATGATGGTCATCTGAGTTAAATTCACCCATTCCAGTCTATTTTAGTTTGCTGATTCCTAGAATGTCGACGTTCACTCTTGCCATCTCCTGTTTGACCACTTCCAATTTGCTTTGATTCGTGGACCTAACATTCCAGGTTCCTATGCAATATTGCTCTTTACAGCATCAGACCTTGCTTTTATCACCAGTCACACCCACAACTGGGTATTGCTTTTGCTTTGGCTCCATCCCTTCATTCTCTGGAGTTATTTCTCCACTGATCTCCAGTAGCTTATTGTTCACCTACCAACCTGGGGAGTTCATCATTCAGTGTCCTATGTTTTTGCCTTTTCATACTGTTCATGGGGTTCTCAAGGCATTAATACTGAAGTGGTTTGCCATTCTCATCTCCAGTGGACTACATTTTGTAGTCTCTCCACCAAGACCCATCCATCTTGGGTGGTCCTACACCTCATGGCTTAGTTTCATTGAGTTAGATAAGGCTGTGGCCCATGTGATCACATTGGCTAGTTTTCTGTGAATATGGTTTCAGTCTGTCTGCCCTCTGATGCCCTCTTCAGTGCCTACTATCTTACTTGGGTTTCTCTTACCTTGGACGTGGGTTATTTCTTCACGGCTGCTCCAGCAAAGCGCAGCCGCTGCCACTTACTTTGGACGTGGGGTATCTCCTCTCAGCTGCTCACCAGTCCAGCACTGCGCAGCTGCTGCTAGCTGCTCCAGAGCCCATTCTACTTTATTTATTTATTTATTTTTATTTAGAGGCTAATTACTTTACAATATTGTATTGGTTTTGCCTTACATCATCATGAATCTGCCACAGGTGTACACGTGTTTCCAATCCTGAACCCCTCTCCCACCTCCCTCCCCGTACCATCCCTCTGGGTCATCCCAGTGCACCAGCCCTAGGCTTCCTGTATCCTGCATTGAACCTGGACTGGCGATTCGTTTCTTATATGATACTGTACATGTTTCAATGCCATTCTCCCAAATCATCCCCCATTCCCTCTCCCACAGAGTCCAAAAGACTGTTCTATACATCTGTGTCTCTTTGGCTGTCTCACATACAGTGTTATCGTTCAAATTCCTCAAAGGAGTGCTTGCATGTACAATGTTTGGGTTCATCTCCAAAAACTATCCTTTCTTCCAGGATCATGACCCCTCAAATTCTGAATGTCACAGAATTTCTGGGATGCTGTCAAAAATACTTTCCCTGTTTTATACAACTATAGTTGTTCTCAATGAATAAATGATTTTGCTATAAGCTATATTGGAAAAATCAAAAGTGCTATAAGCTATATTGGAAAAATTGAAAATCAAAAGTCTAGAGTGTTTATAAAGTAAACACTATAGTTCAGAACTCATGTTGCCAGAAGAGATGATGCTAGCAGAATTTCTCACAAAATGCTTAAAAACTCTAATAATATGCATGATAATAGGAAGATATGTGACAGGAAAGGCATAGAAAGAAATGTGTAATTAATTTCTCCTCCCAAAGGCTTTACTTTCATTTTTTAATGTCAGATCATATGAACAAGAATTTTAACACAGGGCAAAGGAAATTTCATTTTAATTTTCCATACTCTATAACCCTGTTAGACTTTTGAAAAAGTGTCACACCATCATAAATTAGCATTTTAGTTTTTTTCCTGTAAGCATAATCAGGAGACTTTAGTGAGCTAGGATAGCTCAAAGTGGTATCTGAAAAAGAGCAAAGAATTAGCAATGGCATCCTCTTTGTTTTACCTGGCATTGCTGGGTAGGAGTCACCCTTTCTTTCCTAATTCAATTGTCTTTACTCTAAATCAGTTTCATGCTTCCTTCTTCAAACAACTCCTCATGATTACGTTCAGGCTCATGCTAATAATTGTTCCACTGGAGCATAAGTGCAAGCTTCTCATTGACAGAGTGAGCATTATTTTCTATCACACAGAGACCTCTTTTAAACTTTAAACCCATCATAAGTATTCATTGGCTACCTTAAAGACACATTATTTTTAGAAATTTCCAGGGAACTTTTCTAATCTCCACCAAAGGACCCTTACATTTTTCAGGCAAACCACCTCAAATACATGCTAAATAATCAAAACTCTTTTCCTTACAAAATGAAGTATAGCACACATATTTTTAACTGGCAAAACTTTGTCTCAAAGCATCCATTTCTTTTTTAAAGCTATAAATCTAATGGTATTTTGAAAAGCAGTTCATATTGTTTTGTTTTTGTGGGTTTTGTTTTATAAATTACTTACTGACCAAAAAATCCAAGTGTTAACTGTGTGCTTGGAATCTCTCTCTCTCTCTCTCTCTGTCTTTTTTTTTTTTTTTTAAGTAAATACATTCTTGCTATGGGAATACTCAAAGAGACTTGAACTGTGTGGGATTTTACAGGTGCAAAACACATCACATTGAATACCATCAACGAAGGGCTAATGGGAAATAATTTGACAAATGTCTGTTTCTTTGAATCCAGAATCTAAATTCTAGTGAAAGTTGTTTACATTTCAAAATTGTATAATATGCCTTCACCTCATTTATATTCCTACATAGTTATGCAGTTTCAAATAGCATAATATAACACTCATACAGTCATAAGTATGTGATGTTTTCCCACATAGATTTCCATTTCTGTGTAAGTATTGATGAAATATAACTTCTTATTCTTAAGGTTAGTTTTCCTAATCTAATAACAAGTAACTAGTAGAATTCTGGCATGCCTATAGAGATAAGCAGAATTCTTTCTTAAGCATCATCTTCCTTATATTTGGCAAAACTAATACAATTATGTAAAATTTAAAAATAAAATAAATAAAAAAAAAAGTAATTACTGTGTGATTACCTTTCTAGAAAGGACTTCCCAGGTGGTGCAAGCGGTAAAGAACCTGACTGCAATGCAGGAGACATAAGACATACAAGTTCGATTCCCGGGTTGAGAAGATGCCCTAGAGAAGGGCATGGCCACCCACTGCAGTGTTCTTGCCTAGAGAATCCTATGGACAGAGGAGCCTAGCAGGCTACAGTCCATGAGGTCGCAAAGAGGTGGACATGACTGAAGCGACTTGGCATGCATGCGCCTTTCTGGAAAATCAGTGATATGTGGGTCAAAATACCTAAATATAAAACATTTGCTTTTTAAAAAAATTGTTTTCATAATATTTTTATGTTTTTGCATTGTAAATATTAAATAATAGGGTATATTATAAATAACATAGTGAGCCAGGTTCATGGTGTTATTGGTAAAGAACCTGTCTGCGAAGGCAGGAAACCTGAGACCCAGGTTTGATCCCTGGGTTGGGAAGATCCTCTGGAGAAGGAAATGGTAACCTACTCTGGTATCCTTGCCTGGAAAATCCAATGAAAAGAGGAGCTTGATGGGTTACAGTCCAAGTGATCACAAAGAGTCAGACATGACTAAAGCAACTTAGCACATAAATAGTATAGAATTTAACACAAAGAAATAAGGCAATCACCTGAATAATTTAGGCTTAAAAGAACTTTTTGTTCCCAATTTTTATAATGTATTTTGGTAAGAGGTTTTGTTTTGTTATGTTTTGGGTTTTTTTTTTGGGGGGAGGGGGACCTAGATTCATTAATTTATTTTCTTAATTCTTTTAATTTAATTCATTTGCATTCTTCATTGTTGTACTGGCAACCCCAAACTCAGGCATTAGAAGTGTTAATTATAGTTCCTCACACAGAGGGAAAGAGAATTTACTGGAATACTGTAAGCCTGTTTTCCATTTCTGGAATATTTCCATTTAGTGTTTCTCTGAGGATTGTATTTTCAGTGTCAATAAATCATATTAGGTAATGATGATAAAGTAAATGCTCTGGTTTCTGTTGACTCAGCTTTATATGTAGGAGGATTAATAACTTCTTTTGTAATGATTGAGGTTTATTGATATCTTTTCTCACTTATCATTTAGAACTGTTTTGCAATACACTGAAAATTTTTGAAAATCTTATAATGCCAACTAATTTCTGCTTTCAAATGGCATAAGTTGTATCTTTCAGATTAAATGACACTTTTTTTAATGGAAAAAAAAATCTAGTCAGCTGGATTACAGCAGTTGGTTTGACTTCTGTGCTGTTTTGAATTATTTGACATCAGATAAAATAGACTAAATTCACTAATTTACCTGATGCTATAAGTAGCCAAAAAACCACTGGTCTAAATAAATTACTTCAGAGATCTGTATGAGTTGAAAATTTTGCCTTTGTTGGTTGAATCCCCTGGGATTCTGGGCACTCTCTCAAACCAAGAAATTCAAGTGGTTATGATAATGTTGTTACCTCTTCACTACCTTATAATCACACTTAATTAGTTGCAGCAGGTGGTAGTAGCTGGCATGGTTGAATAGCTCTACTTACTTCACAACAATTGGCTATTTGTTCAGCAAATGAAAAGAACTCAGTATGAGAAATGAACAGAATATAACTATGCAGTAGCTGTTGTTGTACCAATTATTTTATTCTCTTTACCTTTTCCACTAGAGAATTTGTCCATTTTAAACAGATGAAATGGTGTATTATTTTTTCAGGTAAATAAACTATATAGTGTGTATATATATATATATTAATATATTCAGTATATATGTATTTAGTAATTATATTTTTAAATGTGTGAATTAAATTTAGAGATGTGAAATCCAAAGATTGTGTTTGGCTACTGAAAATTGTTTATTTTCCAGATGCTTGTTTCAGTGAAGAAGTATATATTCAATATATTTTTACAAAGAAAGAAGGCCTTGGTCATGTAACCATGTTTTCTAGACATAATAGATATAATACGGACTTCTTGAAGGTTCCCATTGAAATATTTTATTTAAAATCTCATATTAAAATAAAAACATATATAAATGTATTTATATACAATAAACTACTAATAAATATATATACATTACTAGTTTACCTTATATACACAGAAAGACTTGGAACTTTTGCTAAGAGTGTGAAAAAATATGGCATTTAAAAACAAATGACAGTTTGTCTATCAGTGTCATCTTAACTCAAAATGACATTTGCTTTTTTCTTTTAGGATTAATTAAATTAATACTTATTTTTTATATCTAGAAATGTTTAATAACTAAGATAATTCATTACTGCAATTGATATTCTCTTTCAAATGGTTTTCAAGGAGTCTTAGTAAGTCTTGTTCCTTTGGATTTCCTTTAATATATTCTGTAATATAATTTTACAAAATAGAGATATTGTCTGATTTAGACAGAAAAACTTTTTAAAATTGTTATGCATTTTTGGAATAGCAAATCCTGAAAGATGATGCTGTGAAAATGCTGCATTCAATATGCCAGCAAATTTGGAAAAATTCAGCAGTGGCCACAGGACTGGAAAAGGTCAGTTTTCATTCCAATCCCAAAGAAAGGCAATGCCAAAGAATGCTCAAACTACTGCACAATTGCACTCATCTCACACGCTAGTAAAGTAATGCTCAAAATTCTCCAAGCCAGGCTTCAGCAATACGTGAACCATGAACTTGCAGATGTTCAAGCTGGTTTCAGAAAAGGCAGAGGAACCAGAGATTAAATTGCCAACATCCTCTGGATCATGGAAAAAGCAAGAGAGTTCCAGAAAATCATCTATTTCTGCTTTATTGACTATGCCAAAGCCTTTGACTGTGTGGATCACAATAAACTGGGGAAAATTCTGAAAGAGATGGGAACACCAGACCACCTGACCTGCCTCTTGAGAAACCTATATGCAGATGAGGAAACAACAGTTAGAACTGGACATGGAACAACAGACTGGTTCCAAATAGGAAAAGGAGTTCATCAAGGCCGTATATTGTCACCCTGCTTATGTAACTTATATGCAGAGTACATCATGAGAAACACTGGACTGGAAGAAGCACAAGCTGGAATCTAGATTGCCGGGAGAAATATCAATAACCTCAGATATGCAGATGACACCACCCTTATGGCAGAAAGTGAAGTGGAGCTCAAAAGCCTCTTGATGAAAGTGAAAGTGGAGAGTGAAAAAGTTGGCTTAAAGCTCAACATTCAGAAAATTAAGATCATAGCATTCGGTCCCATTACTTCATGGGAAATAGATGGGGAAACAGTGGAAACAGTGTCAGACTTCATTTTTTTGGGCTCAAAAATCACTTCAGATGGTGACTGCAGCCATGAAATTAAAAGACACTTTGACACTGGATGCTTGGGGCTGGTGCACTGGGACAACCCAGAGGGATGGAATGGGGAGGGAGGAGAAAGGAGGGTTCAGGATGGGGAACACATGTATACCTGTGGCAGATTCATTTTGATATTTGGCAAAACTAATACAATTATGTAAAGTTTAAAAACAAAATAAAATTTAAAAAAATAAAATAAAAGACGCTTACTCCTTGGAAGGAAAGTTATGACCAATCTAGATAGCATATTGAAAAACAGAGGCACTACTTTGCCAACAAAGGTCTGTCTAGTCAAGGCTATGTTTTTTCCAGTGGTCATGTATGGATGTGAGAGTTGGACTATGAAGAAGGCTGAGTGCTAAAGAATTGATGCTTTTAAACTGTGGTGTTGGAGAAGACTCTTGAGAGTCCCTTGGACTGCAAGGAGATCCAACCAGTCCATTCTGAAGATCAGCCCTGGGATTTCTTTGGAAGGAATGATGCTAAAGCTGAAACTCCAGTACTTTGGCCACCTCATGTGAAGAGTGGACTCATTGGAAAAGACTCTGATGCTGGGAGGGATTGGGGGCAGGAGGAGAAGGGGACGACAGAGGATGAGATGGCTGGATGGTATCATTGACTCGATGGACGTGAGCCTGAGTGATCTCCGGGAGTTGGTGATGGACAGGGAGGCCTGGCGTGCTGCAATTCATGGGGTCGCAAAGAGTCGGACATGACTGAGCAACTGAACTAAATTTAACCCTAAATGGCACATTCAAAAGCAGAGACATTACTTTGCCAACAAAGCTCCTTCTAGTCAAGGCTATGGTTTTTTCCAGTGGTCATGTATGGATGAGAGAGTTGGGCTGTGAAGAACGCTGAACGCCGAAAGAACTGATGCTTCTGAACTGTGGTGTTAGAGAAGACTCTTGAGAGTCTTCTTGAGACACTGAACTGAACTGAACTCAACTGAAGCAATGCAGTAGTATGCATTTGGTTTCCTTTACTGTGCAAAAGCTTGAGTTTGATTAGCTTCAGTTCAGTTCAGTTCAGTCGCTCAGTCGTGTCCAACTCTTTGCCACACCATGAATCACAGCACGCCAGGCCTCCCTGTCCATCACCAACTCCCGGAGTTCATTCAAATTCATGTGCACTGAGTCACTGATGCCATCCAGCCATCTCATCCTCTGTCGTCCCCTTCTCCTCCTTCCCCCAATCCCTCTCAGCATCAGAGTCTTTTCCAATGAGTCAACTCTTCGCATGAGGTGGCCAAAGTATTTGAGTTTCAGCTTCAGCATCAGTCCTTCCAATGAACACCCAGGACTGATCTCCTTTAGGATGGACTCTTTGGATCTCCTTGCAGCCAATCAATTCTTCAGCACTCAGCTTTCTTCACATTCCAACTCTCACATCCATACTCGACCACTGGAAAAACCATAGCCTTGACTAGACAGACCTTTGTTGGCAAAGTAATATCTCTGCTTTTGAATATGGTATCTAGGTTGGTCATAACTTTCCATGAAGTGATGGGACCAGATGCCATGATCTTCATTTTCTGAATGTTGAGCTTTAAGCCAACTTTTTCACTCTCCTCTTCACTTTTATCAAGCGGCTTTTTAGTTCCTCTTCACTTTCTGCAATAAGAGTGGTGTCATCTGCATATCTGAGGTTATTGACATTTCTCCCGGCAATCTTGTTTTCAGCTTGTGCTTCTTCCAGCCCAGGGTTTCTCATGATATACTCTGCACATAAGTTAAATAGGCAGGGTGACAATATACAGCCTTGACATACTCCTTTTCCTATTTGGAACCAGTCTATTGTTCCATGTCCACTTCTAACTGTTTCTTCCTGACCTGCCTATAGGTTTCTGAAGAGCTTATGTTTATTTTTGCTTTTATTTCTATTGCCTTGGGGAGACTGACCTGTGAAACTAATTGTATGATTAATGTCAGATAATGTTTTGTCTATGTTCTCCTCTAAGAATTTTATTGTATCATGTCTTATATTTAAGCATTTAAGACATTTTTAGCTTATTTTTTTATATGGTGTAACAGTGTGTTCTAAATTCATTGATCTACATATGGCTATCCAACTTTCTCAGCATCTCTTGAGATGATTAGCTAATTTTAAATACCAAAACAATCAGATAGCATTGCAACCTTTATTAAGCTAATTTTTGCATAAGGAAACTAAAGACTTTATAGATAAATTTGTCTAGGTGAAGTGCATACAGTACAACAAGTTTACATTTAAAATTTCTTTTCATTTATTCAGAATTTATAGGACTTTTGAGTAAACAATTTTAGGATATCTATTCTTTATGTTGTGTCAGATAAAGACTGATATGTTGGAAATATTCCACATACCTGACCATAGAGCAATATAAAATATTTAACATAAATTGATAAACCAGAATCCATATACTTTTGGTATAAAAATTTTAAGAAAGAAATTCACAACATAAATAAAATTAAACTGAACTCTAAAAAATATATCAGATTAAACACCAGTACCAGATATTAATACTTAACATATCACTATAGTAAATGGAAGAGTGGCAAAGGAATAGATGATACGGCAAATGATTAGATATGCTCAGTCATGTCTGACCCTTTGCGACCCCGTGGACTGTAGCCTATCAGGTTCTTCCCTCCATGGGATTCTCCAGGCAAGAGTACTGGAGTGGGTTGCCATTTCCTTCTCCAATATTAACATAGTTGAGCTGTATTACTATTACATATCATATTTTAAACTACATTATACATTATATTAGATATATCAACATGGGTTAAACTACCAAAGAGATTTATATAAAGAGTATAACTATTGATAGACCTTGGCTTGCAACCTGGGGAAGCACAAATTTTTCAATTAGTGATTTTTGAAGTTTTTGGAAAAAATAGTGAAACATGAAAGCTTAAATTGAAACATGTGCTGTGCTTAATTGCTCAGTTGTGTCTGACTCTTTGTGATCTCAAGGACTATAGTCTGCCAGGCTCCTCTATCCATAGAATTCTCTAGGAAAGAATACTGGAGTGGGTAGCCATGCCCTTCTACAGGGAATCTTCCCAACCCAGGGATCAAACTCAGGTCTTCTGCGTTGCAGGCAGATTCCTTACCAACTTAGATGTAGGGTGAAGTGAAAGATAATATAAAGGGGGAAAGTTACATTATTTATAAAAATATATAGGAGATGTTTGTGTCCACATGACATAAAAAATTTCTTTAAAAATATGAAAGATGCACAGACCATATGCAAACATTTTTATGAATTTATACTTAATTAGTTATATATGTTCATTCTGTATCATTATGTAGAAAATGAAAATGTATAATTTGAGGAAGGTGTTTACAACATGCATAATTGAGTAAAAGGTACCAAATTAAACACAAAACACTTAAAGATAGATTAAGGCTTAGATTTCTTAGTAAGGGTACAGTACAAATGAAAACCACAATCAAGTAATATCTAAATCTGTCAGTATTGCAATCAAGATGTATCAAGTGTAGAAGAAACAATAGAATAATCAGAATCTTATATATACTTTAGTGGAATGGTAAATCTGAACATGAAAAAATACAGTTGAAGATGCTCCAACTGGATGACAAAGCCAATACACTCCTAGATATTCTTAGAACAATGATATTCAAACTGTGAGACTACTGGCTCAAAGAAAGAAGTATATATTTCCAGGTAACTCAGACACACACACACACACACACACACACACACACACAGAAACAAACACGACTATAAGGAAATTTAGTGAAAAGGAAGTAA
The DNA here is from genome assembly GCF_019923935.1 of Bubalus bubalis. Classification (NCBI taxonomy): domain Eukaryota; kingdom Metazoa; phylum Chordata; class Mammalia; order Artiodactyla; family Bovidae; genus Bubalus; species Bubalus bubalis. The sequence goes on from NC_059157.1 coordinate 84,840,495, forward strand.
ACCTTATGATTGAAATTTTTCCTGCATATTTTTTCCTATTGTGTTTTATTTCCTTATTCCATTTTATTCTTTTAGGTGATGTTTATGGTTATTAAATTGATTTACTAATACAGAAATTGGTCACAACATCAATCTTGAAAAGCATTTCTCAAGAGAGATTATTGCATCTGTAAAAACTCATAGCTCCAATGTTTTAATAGCAAAATCCTATGGGTTGAGGGTGTTAAGTGTCCAATAATAGATTAATGAATAAAGAAATTGTTTTTGTTCATGAATCAAGTGCTATATATCAATAAAAATTAATGAGTTGCAACTACATATGTCCACATGGATGGATTCCAAGAAAATGAAAATTGAATGTAAGAAGTAAAAGACAGTTTCCAGTTGTGAAATTCAAACATAATCATACTTGAAAATATGTATTTTAGCAATAAATAAATAAGATATAAAATTAAGGGAAACCAATTAAATGACAAACAGAACATGAAATATGTAGTTTTGTGGGTGACAGGAAAGAGAGAAAGGATGGCTGTGGAAAAAGTTCTGCAAAGCTAGAATTGCCTTTGCTAAAGGCAAAAATGATATTAAAAGACTGCAAACTTCTGTTGTTAAGCTGAGTGGTAAGAACATTAGTGCTTAATTCTTATTAAACTAATTCAGTTCAGTTCCGTTCAGTCGCTCAGTTGTGTCTGACTTTTTGCAACCCCATGAATCACAGCACTCCAGGCCACCCCGTCCATCACCATCTCTCAGAGTTCACTCAAACTCACGTCCATCGAGTCGGTGATGCCATCCAGCAATCTCATCCTCTGTCATCCTCTTTTCCTCCTGCCCCCAATCCCTCCCAGCATCAGAGTCTTTTCCAATGAGTCAACTCTTCACATGAGGTGGCCAAAGTACTGGAGTTTCAGCTTTAGCATCAGTCCTTCCAAAGAAATCCCAGGGCTGATCTCCTTTAGGATGGACTGGTTGGATCTCCTTGCAGTCCAAGGGACTCTCAAGAGTCTTCTCCAACACCACAGTTCAAAAACATCAATTCTTTGGCACTCAGCTTTCTTCTCAGTCCAACTCTCACATCCATACATGACCATTGGAAAAACCATAGCCTTGACTAGATGAACCTTTGTTGGCAAAGTAATGTCTCTGCTTTTGAATATGCTATCTAGGTTGGTCATAACTTTCCTTCCAAGGAGTAAGCGTCTTTTAATTTCATGGCTTGTGGTCACCATCTGCAGTGATTTTGGAGCCCCCCAAAATGAAGTCTGACACTGTTTCCACTGTTTCCCTGTCTATTTCCCATGAAGTGATGGGACCAGATGCCATGATCTTCGTTTTCTGAATGTTGAGCTTTAAGCCAACTTTTTCACTCTCCTCTTTCACTCTCATCAAGAGGCTTTTTAGTTCGTCTTCATTTTCTGCCATAAGGGTGGTGTCATCTGTACAACTGAGGTTATTGATATTTCTCCCAGCAATCTTGATTCCAGCTTGTGCTTCTTCCAGTCCAGTGTTTCTCATGATGTACTCTGTATATAAGTTAAACAAGCAAGTTGACAATATACAGCCTTGATGTACTCCTTTTCCTATTTGGAACCAGTCTGTTGTTCCATGTCCAGTTTTAACTGTTGCTTCCTGACCTGCACACAAATTTCTCAAGAGGCAGATCAAGTGGACTGGTATTCCCATCTCTTTCAGAATTTTCCACAGTTTATTGTTATCCACACAGTCAAAGGCTTTGGCGTAGTCAATAAAGCAGAAATAGATGATTTTCTGGAACTCTCTTGCTTTTCCGGGATCCAGAGGATGTTGGCAATTTTGTCTCTGGTTCCTCTGCCTTTTCTAAAACCAGCTTGAATATCTGGAATTTCACAATTCACTTATTGCTGAAGCCTGGCTTGGAGAATTTTGAACATTACTAGTGTGTGAGATGAGTGCGATTGTGCAGTAGTTTGAGCATTCTTTGGCATTGCCTTTCTTTGGGATTGGAATGCAAACTGACCTTTTCCAGTCCTGTGGCCACTGCTGAATTTTCCAGATTTGCTGGTGTAGTGAGTGCCACACTTTCACAGCATGATCTTTCAGGATTTGAAGTAACTCAACTGGAATTCCATCACCTCCACTAGCTTTGTTCGTAATGATGCTTTCTAAGGCCCACGTGACTTCACATTCCAGGACTTCTAGCTCTAGGTGTGTGATCACACCATCGTGATTATCTTGGTCATGAAGATCTTTTTTGTACAGTTCTTTTGTGTATTCTTGCCACCTCTTCTTAATATCTTCTGCTTCTGTTAGGTCTATACCATTTTTGTCCTTTATCGAGCCCATCTTTGCATGAAATGTTCCTTTGGTATCTCTGATTTTCTTGAAGAGATCTCTAGTCTCTCCCATTCTGTTGTTTTCCTCTATTTTTTTGCATTGATTGCTGAGGAAGGCTTTCTTATCTCTTCTTGCTATTCTTTGGAACTCTGCATTCAGGTGCTTATATCTTTCCTTTTCTCCTTTGCTTTTTGCTTCTCTTCTTTTCACAGCTATTTGTAAGGCCTCCCCAAACAGCCATTTTGCTTTTTTGCTTTTCTTTTCCATGCAGATGGTTTTGATCCCTGTCTCCTGTACAATGTCACCAACCTCAGTCCATAGTTCATCAGGTATTCTATCTATCAGATCTAGTCCTTTAAATCTATTTCTCACTTCCACTGTATAATCATAAGGGATTTGATTTAGGTCATGCCTGAATGGTCTAGTGGTTTTTCCTACTTTCTTCAATTTCAGTCTGAATTTGGCATTAAGGAGTTCATGGTCTGAGCCACAGTCAGCTCCTGGTCTTGTTTTTGTTGACTGTATAGAACTTCTCCATCTTTGGTTGCAAAGAATATAATCAATCTGATTTTGGTGTTGACCATCTGGTTATGTCCATGTGTAGAGTCCTCTCTTGTGTTGTTTGAAGAGGGTGTTTGCTACGACCATTGTGTTCTCTTGGCAAAATTCTATTAGCCTTTGCCCTGCTTCATTCCATATTCCAAGGCCAGATTTGCCTTTTAGTCCAGGTGTTTCTTGACTTCCTACTTTTGCATTCCAGTCCCCTATAATGAAAAGGACATCTTTTTTGGGTGTTAGTTCTAAAAGTTCTTGTAGATCTTCATAAAACCATTCAACTTCATCTTCTTCAGCAGTACTGGTTGGAGCATATACTTGGATTACTGTGATATTGAATGGTTTGCCTTGGAAACGAACACAGATCATTCTGTCGTTTTTGAGATTGCATCCAAGTGCTGCATTTTGGACTCTTTTGTTGTCCATGATGGCTACTCCATTTCTTCTAAGGGATTCCTGCCTGCAGTAGTAGATATAATGGTCATCTAAGTTAAATTCAGCCATTCCAGTCCATTTTATTTTTGCTGATTCCTAGAATGCCGACATTCATTCTTGCCATCTCCTGTTTGACCACTTCCAATTTGCCTTGATTCATGGACATAACATTCCAGGTTCCTATGCAATATTGTTCTTTACAGCATCGGACCTTGCTTGTATCACCAGTCACATCCACAACTGGGTATTGTTTTTGCTTTGGCTCCATCCCTTCATTCTTTCTGGAGTTATTTCTCCACTGATCTCCAGTAGCATATTGGGTACCTACTGACCTGTATTAGTCAGTAAACTGACTAATTAATTATAACTAAATTATAATATTTAATTAATTTCCACTTATAATTAATGTGAGTGGGGAAAATGTCATAAATCAGTTTGGATTTATATATAAGCAAAGATACTCAACATCAGGGAAATGTAAATTAAAACAATGGGATAGCACTACATATCTATTTTAATAGTTGAAATTCAATATAATGACAACATCAAATGCAGGTAAGGATGCAGAGCAACAGGAATTCTCATTCATTGCTGGAAGAAATGTCAAATGATGCAGTTATCTGAACATGGCATTTGCTGTTTTCTTACACAATTAAACAGGCTCATCCTATAATCTAGCAATTGTGCTTTTGGGTTTTTACCAAAGAAATTGAAAACGTATGTCCACAAAAACTTGCATGTGAATGCTTTTATCAGTTTTATTTGTAATAAAACTTGGGAGCAATCGAATGATCAAACCAGTAGGTGAATGCATAAATTGTGATATATGCAATGGAATATTATTCAGTGCTGAAAATAAATAGTCTATTGAGGCTTTAAAAGACAAGCAGGAATCTTAAATACATATTGCTAAGTGAAGAAGCCAATCTGAAAAGGCTACATAGTATATGATTCCAACTATATAATGCTCGAGACAAGGGAAAATTGTGGAGAAAGTTTATAAAAGGTCTATGTAAGAATTTTAACTTATATGCAGAGTACATCATGAGAAACGCTAGGCAGGAGAAAGCACAAGCTGGAATCAAGATTGCCGGGAGAAATATCAATAACCTCAGATATGCAGATGACACCACCCATATGGCAGAAAGTGAAGAATTAAAGAGCCTCTTGATGAAAGTGAAAGAGCAGAGTGAAAAAGTTGGCTTAAATCTCAACATTCAAAAAATTAAGATCATGGCATCTGATCCCATCACTTCATGGGAAATAGATGGGGAAACAATGGAAACAATGGCTGACTTTATTTTTCTGGGCTCCAAAATCACTGCAGATGGTGATTGCAGCCATGAAATTAAAAGACACTTACTCCTTGGAAGGAAACTTATGACCAACCTAGATAGCATGTTCAAAAGCAAAGACATTACTTTGCCAACAAAGGTCCATCTAGTCAAGGATCTGGTTTTTCCTGTGGTCATGTATGGATGTGAAAGTTGGACTGTGAAGAAATCTGAGTGCTGAAGATTTGATGCTTTTGAACTGTGGTGTTGGAGAAGACTCTTGAGAGTCCCTTGGACTGCAAGGAGATCCAACCAGTCCATCCTAAAGGAGATCAGCCCTGGGTGTTCATAGAAGGACTGATGTTGAAGCTGAAACTCCAATACGTTGGCCACCTGATGCAAAGAGCTTACTCATTTGAAAAAGACCCTGATGCTTGGAATGATTGAGGGCAGGAGAAGGGGACGACAGAGGATGAGATGGTTGGATGGCATCACCGACTTGATGGACATGAGTTTGAGTATGCTCCATGGACAGGGAAGCCTGGGGTGCTGTGGTTCATGGGGTACAAAGAATCGGACATGACTAAGCAACTGAACTGAACTGACATCAGAATTAAGTAGCAAAATACAGTAACAATTTCTTTAATCCAAAATATAGAAATTATGATATAATGTGATAGGGGAATTTTCTATGAATAAAGCTAGTGGAGGTGATGGAATTCCAGTTGAGCTATTTCAAATCCTGAAAGATGATGCTGTGAAAGGGCTGCACTCAATATGCCAGCAAATTTGGAAAACTCAGCAGTGGCCACAGAACTGGAAAGGTCAGTTTTCATTCCAATCCCAAAGAAAGGCAATGCCAAAGAATGCTCAAACTACCATACAAATGCACTCATCTCACACGCTAGTAAAGTAATGCTCAAAATTCTCCAAGCCAGGCTTCAGCAATACGTGAACTGTGAACTTCCAGATGTTCAAGCTGGTTTTAGAAAAGGCAGAGGAACCAGAGATCAAATTTCCAACATCCGCTGGATCATGGAAAAAGCAAGAGAGTTCCAGAAAAACATCTGTATTTGCTTTATTGACTATGCCAAAGCCTTTGACTGTGTGGATCACAATAAACTGTGGAAAAATCTGAAAGAGATGGGAACACCAGGCCACCTGACCTGCCTCTTGAGAAATTTGTATGCAGGTCAGGAAGCAACAGTTAGAACTGGATATGGAACAACTGGTTCCAAATAGAAAAAGGAGTACGTCAAGGCTGTATATTGTCACCCTGCTTATTTCACTTATATGCAGAGTAGACTATGAGAAACCCTGGACTGGAAGAAGCATAAGCTGGAATCAAGATTGTCGGGAGAAATATCAATAACCTCAGATATGCAGATGACACCGCCCTTATGGCAGAACGTGAAGAGGCAAAGAGCCTCTTGATGAAGTTGAAAGAGGAGAGTGAAAAAGTTGGCTTAAAGCTCAAAATTCAGAACACAAAGATCATGGCATCTGGTCCCATCACTTCATGGGAAATAGATGGGGAAACAGTGGAAACAGTGTCAGACTTTATTTTTTTGGGCTCCAAAATCACTGCAGATGGTGACTGCAGACATGTAATTAAAAGACGCTTACTCCTTGGATGAAAAGTTATGACCAACCTAGATAGCATATTGAAAAGCAGACATTACTTTGCCAACAAAGGTCCATCTAGTCAAGGCTATGTTTTTTCCTGTGGTCATGTATGGATGTGAGAGTTGGACTGTGAAGAAGACTGAGCACCAAAGAATTGATGCTTTTGAACTGTGGTGTTGGAGAAGACTCTTGAGAGTCCCTTGGACTGCAAGGAGATCCAACCAGTCCATTCTGAAGGAGATCAGCCCTGGGATTTATTTGGAGGGAATGATGCTGAAGCTGAAACTCCAGTACTTTGGCCACTTCATGCGAAGAGTTGACTCATTGGAAAAGACTCTGAGGCTGGGAGGGATTGGGGGCAGGAGGAGAAGGGGACGACAGAGGATGAGATGGCTGGATGGCATCACCGACTCGATGGACATGAGTCTGAGTGAACTCCGGGAGTTGGTGATGGACAGGGAGGCCTGGCGTGCTGCGATTCATGGGGTTGCAAAGAGTCGGACATGACTGAGCTACTGAACTGACTAACTTACCCATTATTCTTAAATTGATTAGAAATTATATAATTAATCCTGAAATTCTAAAAACCTGCAAATTTTGAGAGATAGAAGATAATGCATTTTAACAGCTAATACAGTACTGCCTATGAATATAGTTAAGTGAGCAGTTTTTGGCACTAAATAGGTTAGTGAGGGTTAAGCATCATCAAACAAAAAAAATAAAGTTTCTTAGGACATTAGCCATGGAAAAAATCTGGAAATAGTTTCCTGAGCATGGGACCAGGTTGGAAAAAACTCTTGATTTGAGAGATTGCCTGGCATACATGAGGAGAACTAAAAGGAAGCTGCTATAACTGAAGGATAGTGAGCAAGGCAGAGTCGGAGAGAGTGACCAGAGAAGTAGTAGGGTCAGCTCAGTCACCTTCTGGAGACTAGCCAAGTGCTTTGCCTTCTTTTCTCTGAATGGAATGGAAACAACCTGCAGGGTTTCAAACATAGTGACAGGTTCTAATAAGTTTTTAAAGATAAATCTGCCTTCTGTGCTGAATGTGAAGTCAGCATGCAGGGAGCATGTGGATAAAAGTAGAAGAAAAGCCTGTTTTTGGATATATAGCATTAATCCACCAGAAGACGGCAGCAGCTTACAGCAGAGTAGGAGCAAGTGGACATGATGAGCTGTCCTTGGATTCTAGATACATCTTAGAACTAGTCAGGGTATTATGGTGGTTGCAATTGTACAGACCTTCATCATTATCGACTGGTCACTTAAGGGCAGATAATTTAAAAAGATAAACTTTCATCATGACTAGTGAGTTGCCTTTGTTGTAAAAAATTAAAATGTGTAGTTTATTATCATCTGTGTGAGCTAGGTTTGTCACATTGACAAATTTAATTTTGGAATTTTACAATCATCTTGAAGTTTAACTTCAAGAAGTTTAACCTCAATATTTTGAGGTGTTAACAACATCAGCTTGACTTTTAGCTCATTAAAAGTCTTTGTGCTTCTGTTATCACATGCCATGAGATGGTCTTTTTCACCAGGAGTGTCACTAGCACCATAATTAACATAACTACTCCTAACCTGAGATCATTAAGATGCATTTTGCTTCACATTGGAAATCTATGTACTGTTCATCTTAAAAGTCAACATATGTTTTTTTCGTTAATGAACTGAAGTGGTATGGGATTTCTAATTTACTTAAAACAAATACCTATTTTCTTTCAAGTGTCTGACTCTAAGAGAAATCTACTTCAGGGCACATTTCAAGGTACATTAAACACCATCAACTTTATCCACACAATGCTTTTATTATTGGAACATTAAATGATGCCCTCCTCAATCTGAGCACAGCATCTAGTCTTTGTAGAAATGAGCAGTTAACAGAAATCTTTCCTATAAATGGAATAGATGAACTGTATCTAGGTTAAATAATAATTATTTCATACATAAAAGGTTAGTTCAACCTTCAGAGCACCTTTGTGTTCAGGTAGTAACTTGCTCCCAGTACTAGAGAAAATCTGGATCCTATAAAAATAATTGATAACGTGATTTGAAAGAATCACCTTTGAGCATCTTTACCTGTCAACATTCTTGTATGATGAACTATAATATTTGGCCATAATTCTCTTGATGATACCTTGGTGGCATATTGCAATTATATATCACATGAGAGCCACTACTATGCTGTGCTTTAAAATAAATTTCACATTATAAAACTAACCTAAGTACCAAAATTTAAATATTTCTTTCCTGAGAACTGTATTTGAAATGAGGTATAGCACCTTAATTTTAGAAATCACCATAAAGGTTGTGTGCATGAAATTACTATATATGTAAGGAATTTTAGATGTCACATCAAAACTTTTACATAAGGGATATGGTAACTAGCACCAAATAATATGATGTAGCTTCCCTAAGGTCATGCACACAGTAACATCATTAGAAGTAAATCCATCTATCCTGAGCCCATATTCTGTGCTCCTTGAGTGATACACAGTGTACCTTCTGGATTTCAGTATCATTTCTAAATTTGTCTATGACATTATAAAACAATTTTCTATTTTGTAGTTCAACATCAAAAATATTATTCAACATTGATGCAAATAATTTCAATAAAATATAATAAACTAATATTATAAATAAAATAAGATATGTTAATGAACATATTTTTAGTTATTTCTTCATAGGTTTACATGCTTTAGACTTCATCAGTTCTGTTGCATGCAATTAATTCTTTGACAAGGATTTTTAAATCTAATGCAAATGACTTTCAGTCAAAGTGAGTATCTGGGGAGATTTGGTTAAATTAAATTCTAATGTAGCATAACAAATCTAAACCAAAAAAAAAAAAAACCTGTTAAATAAAACCTTGTCAGAGACTATATGAAAATGATGTTGAGTTGGACAGTTAAATACGTATTTTGTGCACATCATACTGAGGAAAAGGCTAGAAAATGTTGATGAAGGGCCATATGTGACAAGCCCACAGCTAACATCATATTCAACAACTGTAAATTTCTCCTCTCGTATCAGAAATCATATTCAATAGTGAAAAGCTGTAAGTTTCCCCTCTAAGATCAGGAATAGGACAAGAATGCCCACTCTTGCCACTTTTATCCAACATAGTATTGAAAGTCTTAGCCAGAGGAGTTAGGCCAGAAACAAAACCAAAAACAAACAAAAAATGAAGTTAGTGAAGTTGCAGGATACAAAATCAATATACAGAAATCTGTTCATTTCTTTACACGAATAGCAAAATATTTAAAATAGAAATTAGGACTATAATCCCATTCACAGTTGCATTAAAAACAATAAAATACCTAGGAATAAATTTAACACATAAGGTAAAAGACCTATTCCCTGAAAACCATGACACTGATGAAAGAAACTGAAGAATACACAAATGACTGGAAAGATGTTTCATGTTCATGGATTGGAGGAATTAATGGCATTAACATGTTCATACAACACAAAGCAATCTACAGATTGAATGCATTTCCACTCAAAATTCCAATGGCAATTTTTATAGAAATAGAACAGATGATCATAAAACTTTCATAGAATCACAAAATACCCTGAATAGTCAAAGTAATGCTGAGAAAAAGAACAAACCCAGAGGCATCGCACTCCCTGATTTCAAACTATACGACAAAGCTAGCATAACAAATTAGTATGGAAGATGCATAAAAACAGACACACAGATCAACGAAACAGAATAAAGAGCCTAGGAATAAATCCACACCTATATGGTCAATTAACTTATAACAAAGAAGCCAGGGATATACAATGGGGAAAGGACAGTATCTTTAATAAATGGTGTTGGAAAAACTGGACAGCCATATGCAAAGAATAAAACCTACATTGTATATACTCAAAATTCAACTCAAAATGGGTCAAAGATTTGAATATAAGATCTGAAATCTCTTACAATCTGTGAAGTAAAATCATTGCCCAAGTGGAATAGGTGTCCTAGGCCAGTGTTTGTTCTTTATGTCAAAAGTTCAGAAATAGCTGAAGTAAACCCAGTGAATTATTGAAGTATTAATGAGTAAAAGTTTATTGTGAACACATCAAAAAGACAGTTGCTGCTCCAAAAATACTCAAACCAAAACATGGAATGAGTCACAGCACTATACTGTTATAAAGCAGTATGTAGTGAGGAGATGATGATTGTTTATTCTTCATAGTGATTGGTTATAATAGAATTCTCTTAAGTGACAGGGAATCGGTCAATAGTTGGTCCATGAGAAACCTTGAGAAACAAAGTTTTGCTTATGATTTCCAGAGGTGTAAATTAGGAATAACCCAGGTCAAGTAGGTCTTGTAAAATAAATTGTTTTGTTTGTATGACTAAACTGATTTTGTCTACTCAGGGAATTTTCGAGATTGGTTTCTGCTTGCTTTGTACTTTAAAAATTGTCCCCTATTGGTCATTCTTTTTTTGATAGCAATCTGAGAGTGTGACCAACCAGTAGAGCCTTATTCTCAGTCACCAGCATTGATATAGTTGGGCCAAAAAAATCACATATTTGCTCTTTCAGTTGGTTGGGGAATCAAGCCAGAGGGTCATGAAGTCACCATCTTCATCATTTGTGGGGTTATTGTTCATTTCATCCAGTTGTCTGATCCTGATGGATAAAGTTGGGCACATGAGTGGCTTCTGACAGGCATAAAAACCTTTGAGAGGATACAAAGCATTAGAGAGTAATACGATGACTTAATGAGACTAATAGCCAAGAATTGAAAAATTCCCCAGAGCAGAAATTTACAGGAGCCAAGCTTTAACCAATTAAATAGAGCTCTTTAAAAAATATCACATGTGCATAATATGTACACATAGACATACAAAAACATATAGCAATTACAAACAGAGATCTTATAGTTTTTGTTTTAAAAATTTGACTCATGTCTCAGGTACAAAATTCAAAAGAATAGTTGGATCTATTTTGTGTTTCTAGTATATGGATTAAGTGAAAGTTATTTGCTCAGATGGTCAAAGTTTTATACTAAAGATTTTTTATTTGCATACTAAAAGGATCACAGTTGAGCTATTTTTTTTTTCAGTTATTTTGTCTTTTAGAAGCTTCTGCATATCAAAGAATTCATTATATTGTTTCTGAGGGCTTTGGAATCCTTTCTTTATAGGGTGCCCAATAAGGTGGACTCATCCAAGTTAAGGTTTCTCCAAAGTAGCCACTACAATTCCAAATTTTGCAAAAGATCACCTGTTTTCGAAAAAGGCACAAGATTCTGGTCCATAGACCAGGGGGAGCCTATCTTTGCCATTAGACTTCCTAAGATGTCTTAACTATGAGGGTCCTGTTTTTTAACAGCTGTTTCAAAACATAGGGAATCACATATGTTCCCCATCTCCCACCACTGCCCCATAGCCTTTTGAATAGAATATGACTTTACAAACTTCAAGAACAAAAAAATACAGCATGTACAATAGGATTTTTGAAGCAATAAAGTTATGAAATAAAATTATGAAAATGCACACACAAAAGAGACAGTTCTTGAACTAGCAGCATTCAAACTGAAATGTGGAATGAGGTTAAGGGGTATATTATCACAAAGCAGTTTATATAGTGAAGAGATGGTGACTGTAAGTAACTGGTTATTTAAATTTTTCTTAAATGATAGAGAATTAGTGATTATCTCAATATCAACCTTGGGAAGCATTTAAAGCTTTGCTCATGATTTCCAGAGGCAGAAACAAGGAATGACACAGGTCAAGTAGCCTTGTAAAATAAGCTAAATTAGGCTTTATTTATGTTAGCAGAAGAGAGTTTGGAGACAACCTCCTTCTGTGAGCCTAGATTCTTGTAAGGACATAAAGAAGAATCTGAGGTCTTACCCATTGCAAGAGAGTTTATTGAATATTAGGAAAGAGAAAGAGAGACCACCTCAAGAGAGAGATGGGTCAGATTGAGGAATACAATGGTCCCAGAAGGCTGGGATGTAGAGTTTTTAAGGCAAGGTTTTTGGCATAATTCAGGAGGTCTTTGACAACCTTGATTGACAGCTAAGGTTATACAACAAGAGGCTTTATTGTGTATAATTTAGTAATTCAGTAATTATAATTCCCATAATTCAGTCTGTTATAATTAGATGTATGTATTCATAGAATGACTTCCCTGGTGGCTCAGTCAGTAAACAACCTGACTGCAATGAGGGAGACCCAGGTGGGATCCTCGGGTGGGGAAGATCACCTGGAGAAGGTCATGGCAACCCACTCAGTATTCTTGCCTAGAGAATTCCATGCACAGAGGAGCCTGGCAGGCTACAGTCTACAGGATCACAAAGAATCAGACACTAGTGAGCCACTAAGTACACACACAATGAGTCCCAACAGGCTTCCTAGGTGGTGCCAGTTGTAAAGAACCCACCTTCCACTGCAGGAGAAATAAGAGGCTGCAGGTTCAGTCCCTGGGTTGGGAAGATCCCCTGGAGAACAGCATGGCAACCCACTTCAGTCTTCCTGCCTGGAAAATGCCATGGACAAAGGAACCTGGAGGGATACAATCCATGAGGTTGCAAGAGTGGGACATGACTGAAGTGACTTAGCATGCACATGCTCAATTGAGTCCAATAGCCTCCAAAGGTTATAAGTACATGATGGTGTAAGGTGTGTGCATGTACCAGAGTAGGGAATGTCCCTCCAGTTGGTCAGTGGGGTTTTTTCCCTTCCCCTAACTATTTTGAAGTACTGATGGGGATGTGTTTGGGTGGGGTTGGTAATAGCTTGGCAGGATTAGGCAGCTATTGGATATCCAGCTGATGAGGCCGACTCTCTTTGCTCCTAGCTAACATTTATAAGACTAAACTGAGTTTGTCTGGGCAACAAATTTTTGAGGCTGGTCTCCATTTGTTTCTGATTTTAACTTTGGTCAGATAATAAGAAGAGCATTAGTTCAGTTCATTTTTTTTTAATTTTATTTTTAAACTTTACAATATTGTACTGGTTTTGCCAAATATCGAAATGAATCTGCCACAGGTATACATCAGTTCAGTTCAGTTCAGTTCAGTAACTCAGTCGTGTCTGACTCTTTTCGACCCCATGAATTGCAGCATGCCAGGCCTCCCTGTCCATCACCAACTCCCAGAGTTCACTCAAACTCATGTCCATCGAGTCGGTGATGCCATCCAGCCATCTCATCCTCTGTCCTCCCTTTCTCCTCCTGCCCCTAATCCCTCCCAGCATCAGGGTCTTTTGCAATGAGTCAGCTCTTTGCATGAGGTGGCCAAAGTACTGGAGTTTCAGCTTTAGCATCAGTCCTTCCAAAGAACACCCAGGGCTGATCTCCTTCAGAATGGACTGGTTGGATCTCCTTGCAGTCCAAGGGACTCTCAAGAGTCTTCTCCAACATCACAGTTCAAAAGCATCAATTCTTCGGCACTCAGCTTTCTTCACAGCCCAACTCTCACATCCATACATGACCACTGGAAAAACCATAGCCTTGACTAGACAGACCTTTGTTGGCAAAGTAATGTCTTTGCTTTTGAATATGCTATCTAGGTTGGTCATAACTTTCCTTCCAAGGAGTAATCATCTTTTAAATTCATGGCTGCAATCACCATCAGCCGTGATTTTGGAGCCACAAAAAATAAAGTCAGCCACTGTTTCCCCATCTATTTCCCATGAAATGATGGGACCAGATGCCATGATCTTCATTTTCTGAATGTTGAGCTTTAAGCCAACTTTTTCACTCTCCACTTTCACTTTCATCAAGAGGCTTTTGAGTTCCTCTTCACTTTCTGCCATAAGGGTGGTGTCATCTGCATATCTGAGGTTATTGATATTTCTCCCTGCAATATTGATTCCAGCTTGTGTTTCTTCCAGCCCAGCGTTTCTCAGGATGTACTCTGCATATAAGTTAAATAAGCAAGGTGATAATATACAGCCTTGACATACTCTTTTTCCTATTTGGAACCAGTCTGTTGTTCCATGTCCAGTTATAACTTTTGCTTCCTGACATGCATATAGGCTTCTCAAAAGGCAGATCAGGTGGTCTGGTATTACTATCTCTTGAATAATTTTCCACAGTTTATTGTGATCCACACAGTCAAAGGCTTTGGCATAGTCAATAAAGCGGAAATAGATGTTTTTCTGGAACTTTCTTGCCTTTTCGATGATCCAGTGGATGTTGGCAATTTGATCTCTGATTCCTCTGCCTTTTCTAAAACCAGCTTGAACATCTGGAAGCTCACAGTTCATGTATTGCTGAAGCCTGGCTTGAAGAATTTTGAGCATACAAGCAGGGAAAAGGCATCTGCCCCCTTCAGAATCAGCAGGCTTTGTGTAACAGCCAGCATTCTGGAAACAGAGCTGCTTTTAAGAACCAGTGTTTTCTTGCAAACTGAGAATGCCATGTGAAAGCACGAGACAGGAACAAGCCGGTGGAGGCTCCCTGGCAGCTGGACTTGCTGAGGACTCAGAGCTTCTGATATGAATGTGGAAGTGAGAACTGCTGCTGTGTGGCTTCTGGTGGGAACAACAGCCTGAATTTCCTGATAAAATACATACTCAGAGTGCTTAATGAATGCTTAAGACTTGAAAGACAATCTTACCTCTACTCTTAGCGTCTTAAAAATGCTAACACAGCAATTTGCTTATTCCTGGTACTCATTCAATTAAAATTCAACAGTTTTTCTTCTTATTTTGAAATTGTTTTAACCTTATAATAATGTAGCAAAGATACAACCATATTTTTTCTTGAATAATCTGAGGCTGTTTCTGACATAAATGTCTCATTTCTCATGAATACCTTACTACAGATGAGCATATTATCCTATATTGCTATATAATCACTGAAATCAGGAAATTAACAGTGATTCATGACTATCATGCGACCCTTAGTGTTCTTTTGAGTTTCAGTTGTTGCCAATGCTCTTTATACCAACAGGAGGCAATTCAGATTAAACATTCTATTTAGTTATCATGTCTCCTTATTCTCTTTTAATCCATAGTAGCTCATCAGTTGTGCTTTTTGAGATTCCTGACTATGACATTTTTGACAGTTATGGGGCAGTTGATTTTTAAAATGTTCATTGATTGGGGGTTCATTTATATTTTATTAGATTCAGCTCATGCATTTTTGCCAGAAATATGACAGGTTTGATATTGTTTTCTTCTCATTGCTTTTAGTCAGGTGTTACATGATTTTGATTTGTTCCTTTATTGTTGATATTAAATTCATTCCCCTGATTTAGGTAGTGACTAACAATCTTTATTGTAAAGTTACTTTTTCTGTTTGCGGAGAAAAGTCTTTTACCATCTTTACTGACATAGATAATTTACCATTAAATAACACAGATTTACCCATTTAAAAGTACAATTCAATGACTTTTAATATATTCTCAGAGCTGTGAAACTATTAGCACAGCCCACTTTTAAAGTATTTCTGTTACCTCCCCCAAAAAATCCTTATGCACACTTGTAGTCCATTTTTGTTTCACTCCTAGCTCGAGGCAACCACTGATCTACTCTTTTCCCCCTAAAGTTTGCCTTCCTAGATATTTCTATGAAACCATACAAGATGTAGTCTTTGTTGGAAAAAACTGTGAGACTTGTCAGCATAATTTTCTTCATCAAACTTTCATAGTTTTATGGGCTCATTGATGTTTAATGTCAAATGTATCTAGAGTCAATATGCTTTCACTGAATGACATAGTAATGGGAATATTTTCAGACTTAGTTGCAATCTATGTATCTTCGGTGTCGTGTATGTTCAGATCATCTGTCTATATTTGGGTTTTTATTTCCTTTTGTTGAATTTCAAGTGTGTGCTCAGTTGTGTCTGACTCTTTGCAACTCAATGAAGTGCAGTCTGACAGACTCTGCTGTTTATGGGATTTTCCTGGCAAGAATACTAGAATGTGTTGCCATCTATCATTTTTTATTCCTCTTGGATCATGCTTTTGCTGTTATATCTAAAAACATGACCAAATCAAGATCATTTAGATTTTCTCCTAGGTTCTATTCTAAATGTTTTATATTTTGGCTTTTACACTTATATCTTTGATCTAACGGAGATATTTTTTTAGTAGAGTGTAAGGTCTGTTTCTAATTTTTTTTAATTTTCTCTGATTTTTTCTTTACTCTTTGACAAAGATCAGTGGACTATATGTTTATGAGTCTGTTTCTGGGTTTTCTATTCTATTCCATTGATCTATGTGTATATTCTTTCACCAATATTATGTTGTCATGATTACTGCAGCTTTTTAACAAGTCTTGAAAGCAAGTACTAGGTCCCTTCAACTTTATTCTTCAATATTATGTTGACTATTCTTATTGTTTTGCATATCTACATAAATTTTAGAATCAACTTTTCAATATCTCCAAAATAGCTCACTAGGATTTTGATTGTGGTTACACTGAATCTATAGTTCAAGTTGGAGAGACACGACATTTCAACAATATCTGTGTCTTTCGATACATAGAAAAAACAATGCTCCATTTATTTAGATATTTTTAAAAATTCCTTTCTTCAGTGTTCTGTGGTTTTCTGCTTGAAAAACCTAATATTTTGTTAGATTTCTAAGTAACAATTTCATTTTCACTGTTATTGTCAATGATACTTTTTTTAAAATTTTCAATTCTTTTTGTTGCTGACATTTCAAAAAGCAATGGATTTTGTATATGGCCCATGTATGAATTGACATTGCCAACTCACTGCTTTAGTTCCAGAACTTTTAATTTATTTATTTACTTTTTTGATTCTTTGGTTTTTCTACATAGACAGTCTTGCCCTATATGAATAAAGACAGATATTCTTCTTTCCTAACTATATATATATATATATATATATGTATATATATATACACACACATACTCCATTTCCTCTTGTCTTATTGTATTAGCTCTTTTAATATTACGTAGGAAAACAGTGTTTAGAGAAGACTTCCCTGCCTTGTTCCTAGTTCTTAGGGGAGAAGAGTTTAATTTCCCATCTTAACTCTAAGGTAGACCAGTTTGTGTGTGTGTGTGTGTGTGTGTGTGTAATTTTTTTTTTTATTAACTTAAGGAAGTTCACCTTTTAGTTTCTGGAAAGTTTTTTCTGTTTTTTCATGAAGGGGTATTGCAGTTTGTCAATGCTCTTTATACTATAGGGTTTTGTCATTGGTTTGGTCAAAAAGTTCATTTGGGTTTTTCCATGCCATCTTAAAAGAAAACTCAAAGGAACTTTTTGGCCAATCCAATATTTAGTATGATAAAGTGGTACTACAATGTTTGTGTCACAATGTTGATTGAACCTTGGATTTGTGAAATAAAAACTTGGTTTTAATATAATATCTTGTTTTGTATTTCTGAATTTGATTTGCTCACATTTTGTTCACTGTTTTCCTCTCAATATTCAAGAGAGAGATTGGACTATCAGATCAGATCAGATCAGTCACTCAGTCATGTCCAGCTCTTTGCGACTCCATGAATTGCAGCACGCCAGGCCTCCCTGTCCATCACCAACTCCCGGAGTTCACTCAGACTCATGTCCATCGAGTCGGTGATGCCATCCAGCCATCTCATCCTCTGTTGTCCCCTTCTCCTCCTGCCCCCAATCCCTCCCAGCATCAGAGTCTTTTCCAATGAGTCAACTCTTTGCATGAGGTGGCCAAAGTACTGGAGTTTCAGCTTTAGCATCAGTCCTTCCAAAGAAATCCCAGGGCTGATCTCCTTCAGAATGGACTGGTTGGATCTCCTTGCAGTCCAAGGGACTCTCAAGAGTCTTCTCCAACACCACAGTTCAAAAGCATCAATTCTTCAGCACTCAGCCTTCTTCACAGTCCAACTCTCACATCCATACATGACCATTGGAAAAACCATAGCCTTGACTAGACGAACCTTTGTTGGCAAAGTAATGTCTCTGCTTTTGAATATGCTATCTAGGTTGGTCATAACTTTCCTTCCAAGGAGTAAGTGTCTTTTAATTTCATGGCTGCAGTCACCAACCGCAGTGATTTTGGAGCCCAGAAAAATAAAGTCTGACACTGTTTCCACTGTTTCTCCATCTATTTCCCATGAAGTGGTGGGACCGGATGCCATGATCTTCATTTTCTGAATGTTGAGCTTTAAGCCAACTTTTTCACTCTCCACTTTCACTTTCATCAAGAGGCTTTTAAGTTCTTCTTCACTTTCTGCCATAAGGGTGGTGTCATCTGCATATGTGAGGTTATTGATATTTCTCCCCGCAATCTTGATTCCAGCTTGTGTTTCTTCCAGTTCGCATTTCTCATGATGTACTCTGCATAGAAGTTAAATAAACAGGGTGACAATATACAGCCTTGATGAACTCCTTTTCCTATTTGGAACCAGTCTGTTGTTCCATGTCCAGTTCTAACTGTTGCTTCCTGACCTGCATACAAATTTCTCAAGAGGAAGATCAGGTGGTCTGGTATTCCCATCTCTTTCAGAATTTTCCATAGTTTATTGTGATCCACACAGTCAAAGGCTTTGGCATAGTCAATAAAGCAGACATAGATGTTTTTCTGGAACTCTCTTGCTTTTTCTATGATCCAGTGGATGTTGGCAATTTGATCTCTGGTTCCTCTGCCTTTTCTAAAACCAGCTTAAACATCAGGAAGTTCACGGTTCACATATTGCTGAACCCTGGCTTGGAGAATTTTGAGCATTACTCTACTAGCGTGTGAGATGAGTGCATTTGTATGGTAGTTTGAGCATTCTTTGGCATTGCCTTTCTTTGGGATTGGAATGAAACTGACCTTTTCCAGGCCTGTGGCCACTGTTGAGTTTTCCAAATTTGCTGGCATATTGAGTGTAGCACTTTCACAGCATCATTTTTCAGAATTTGGAATAGCTTAACTGGAATTCCATCACCTCCACTAGCTTTGTTCGTAGTGATGCTTTCTAAGGCCCACTTGACTCACATTCCAGGATGTCTGGCTCTAGGTCAGTGATCACACCATCGTGATTATCTGGTTCATGAAGCTCTTTTTTGTACAGTTCTTCTGTGTATTCTTGCCATCTCTTCTTAATATC
Source organism: Bubalus bubalis (assembly GCF_019923935.1). Taxonomy (NCBI): domain Eukaryota; kingdom Metazoa; phylum Chordata; class Mammalia; order Artiodactyla; family Bovidae; genus Bubalus; species Bubalus bubalis. Next base: position 84,859,695 of record NC_059157.1, read on the forward strand.
TTCTGCTTCTGTTAGGTCCATACCATTTCTGTCCTTTATCGAGCTCATCTTTGCATGAAATGTTCCTTTGGTATCTCTGATTTTCCTGAAGTTTTCTTATTGTGTCTTTATATGTTTTTAATATATAATACTATCTTCATAAAATTTAGTTAGAAGAAATTCTCTCTTCTACCGTCTAGGAGCTTGCTATTATTTCTTTGTTAACTTTGGTAGATTTCACCTACACAATCTTTAGTCCAGTACTCTATATTGTTGGGGGAGTTTAAATTATTTTGATTAATTTAATATATAAAAAGCTATTCAAATTAATTATGTTACTGTAAGTTTTAATAATTTCTATTTTTCAGTAACTTGGTCAGCTTCATCCATGTTATGAATTCTTGGGACATAGTGTTTCTTGAAATATTCCCTTATTTTTCTCCTAATGTCCATTGGATTAGTAGGGATGACCCCTATTCATTTTTTGATATTTATAACCTGTGCCTCCTTTTTTTCCCCCTAGTAGTTAACCTGGTTAGAGGATTATCAATTTCATTAGCTTATTGAATAAAACAGTATTTGGTTTCATTTGTTTTCTCTACCATTTCCCTTAATTTAATAGATTTCTGCTCTTCTTTTTCTTATACCCGTTCTGCTATTTCCTTTAAATTTAATTTTATTCATCTACTTTACCAAAATGTAAGGTAGATACATGCATATAATACCATAAATTTCCCTGTAAGTACTTTTATTTTTGTATCCCCAGAATACTCCTCTTTCATGGAATTTTCCACGCAAGAATACAGAATCAGGTTGCCATTTCCTACTCCAGGGGATCTTTCCGAACCAGGGATTGAACCTGAGTCTCTTATGCCTCATGCACTAGCAGGCCGATTGTTTACCACTGCACCACCTGAAAAGCCCAACTATACTAGTATACTATAGTAATGTGGATAAATAGATGCATATACCTTTTTGAATTAGTAGTTTTAAATTCTTTGGATAAATTCTGAGAAGAGGAATAGCTAGATCATTTGGTAATTCTATTCTTAATTTTTTGAATAATCTCCATACTATCTTACACAGTATGTCTGCCTCCATGTAGATTCCAATAAACCATGTATGAGGATTCTTTTCTTCACGTCCTTGCCAAAACATTGTTTTTTTGATCATTCTGGTAGATGTGAGGTGAAATCTCACTGTAGTTTTGATTCACATTAGTGATGCAAATGAAATGATTAGTGATGCTGAATATCTTTTCATTTGCCTGTTGATTGTCTGCATGTCTTCTGTGGAAAACTGTCTATTCATTTCTTTTGCCCATTTTAAAAATCAGTTTTTTTTGTTGCTGTCATTGAATTGTTTGTGTTCTTTATATATTATGGATTGGCTTGCTTGTAAAGTTGCTCAGTCATCTCCAGTTCTTTGCAACCCCATAGACTGTAGCCTACCAGGTTTTCCTCTATCCATGGAATTTTCCAGGCAAGAGTACTGGAGTGGGTTGCCATTTCCTTCTCCAGAGGGTGTTCCCAACCAAGGTATCAAACCTGGGTCTCCTGCATTGCAGGCAGACACTTTACTGTCTGAGGACCAGGGAAGCTTGTGGATATTATGGATATTAACCCCTTATTATATATACGATTTGCAAATATTTTCTCCCATTTAATAGATATCTTTTTTTTTTATTAATGGTTTCCTTTGCTGTGTAGTAGCTTTATATTTTGAGGTAATCCTATTGATTTATTTTTGCTTTTGTTTTCCTTGCCTGAAGAGAAATATCTAGAAAGATAAGACTATTGAAGAATATGCTGTCTATTTTTTCTTCTAATATTTTTATGCTTTTAGAAATCAAATTATATTAAAAATCTATAGTAATCAAATCAGCATAGTTCTGGAAGATACATAAATGGAACAGAACTGGGAGCCTAGAAACAAGCCCAGGGATATATGGACATTCAAAAAAAAAAGAAAGAAAGAAAGAAAGAGAGAGAGAAAGAGAGAAAAAAGAGAGAAAGAAAGAGAGAAAGAAAGAAACTAGGCCACTATCTCACACCATACACAACAATAAACTCAAAATGGATTAAAAACTGTTCTTTTTTTTAAAAAGAAATGATTATAGATTTGAAGGGGAGATAATGTCTACAATTATTTACTAATGATGCTACTAACTACATGAAAATCTAATAGATCAACAAATCACTATGACTAAACTGAGAATTCAACAAACTTGGCAAAGGGAAAATCAACTTTCAAAAAGCTATGGCATGTACTTCCTTCAGCAATAGCCCACTAGAATACATGATGTGACAGATAACTCTAGATTCCTAAAATGTCTAGAAATCAACATTTGAAAATATAAATCTAGGACTTTTGGATCTACCATGTATGTCCCAAGACCATATTTTCCTTGGGCTGCTCCCTGCAATATTTGAGTATAGTAAATACTCCTGTAGGTAAACTTTGGCTTGAGGATTACCCATTAGCCTTCTAAGACTCTCAAAAGAGTGGTAAGGTATGATATTCTACTTATACAATCTTATCTTCCTTTCTTTGGGCCTAAAACAAGCTTGCTGCCTGAGAGTTTTTATTGTTTACTTCTGCATCTGACGTTAGTCAATAAGATGTACTGAGAACAGTGAGTTATTCTTGACCCTAGAAATGCTTTTCTCTGTGATTATGCCAGCTGTGTTTTCTAATTTATGGTCATTGGATTAAACTCCTATTTTCACACAGAGATTTAGGGATTGAGGCCAGTATTCCTGGATAGTTCTATTTGAAAGGGATGGGATGGATCTAAGATCCTTGCTCTAAGTGTCTTTCACTTTGGTGTTGTAAAACTAGCAAGAGAGCTATTGAAAGGAATAGAGAAAGAATGTACAGTTATGTATAATATGAAATAAATACTTCTTAAAAAGTCAAGTCAGAGGCCTAGAGTTGGAAGAATCCTTTCTAACATTTAGTCGTACTGAGGGGGACATCAAAGCCACTTTAACCACTAGTGGCTCAGAGGTTAAAGTGTCTGCCTGGAATGCAGGAGACCCGGCTTCGATCCCTTAGTCGGGAAAATCCCCTGGAGAAGGAAATGGCAACCCACTCCAGTACTCTTGCTTGGAGAATCCCATGGGGGAGGAACCTGGTGGGCTACAGTCCATAGGTTCGCAAAGAGTCAGACACAACTGAGCGACTTCATTCACTCACTCACTCACAGAAAAACTGAATTTAACAACATTTTAACATAGTATACTAAAGATGGGTAAACACCCACTTAACTGAGTGTATAAAAACATAAGATTAAATGACACTAATTATGTAGCTTTGATAACTTATCACATGTTCCAGGAAAGAATTTTTCAAAAGTTTGATATACTTTTGAAAATACATGATCTTGAAAACATAAAGGTTTTTCCTGGGGTATTTTTTGAGTTACATGGATTCCCTCTTTCCTAGTTTGTGAAAAATTAGAAGAGATTGGAGATATTATATCATTGGCATCTTCCTTGATCTATATTCGGGAATCTCAAGTTTCATAGTATCTCTCTACTTCATCTCAGTCAAGATTTATTACCCATTAGTTTATATTTTATTAAGATCTAAGGTGTATCAGTTCAGTTCAGTCGCTCAGTCATGTCTGACTCTTTGCAACCCCATGAATCACAGCACGTCAGGCCTCCCTGTCCATCAGCAACTCCCGGAGTTCACTCAAACTCATGTCCATCGAGTTGGTGATACCATCCAGCCATCGAATCCTCTGTCATCCCCTTCTCCTCCTGCCCCCAATCCCTCCCAGCATCCGGGTCTTTTCCAATAAGTCAACTCTTCGCATGAGGTGGCCAAAATACTGGAGTTTCAGCTTCAGCATCAGTCCTTTCAATGAACACCCAGGACTGATCTCCTTTAGGATGGACTGGTTGGCTCTCCTTGCTGTCCAAGGGACTCTCAAGAGTCTTCTCCAACACCACAGTTCAAAAGCATCAATTCTTCGGTGCTCAGCCTTCTTCACAGTCTAATTCTCACATCCATACATGGCCACAGGAAAAACCATAGCCTTGACTAGACGAACCTTTGTTGGCAAAGTAATGTCTCTGCTTTTGAATATGCTATCTAGGTTGGTCATAACTTTCCTTCCAAGGAGTAAGCGTCTTTTAATTTCATGGCTGCAGTCACCATCTGCAGTGATTTTGGAGCCCAGAAAAATAAAGTCTGACACTGTTTCCACTGTTTCCCCATTTATTTCCTATGAAGTGATGGGACCGGATGCCATGATCTTCGTTTTGAGCTTTAAGCCAACTTTTTTACTCTCCACTTTCACTTTCATCAAGAGGCTTTTGAGTTCTTCTTCACTTTCTGCAATAAGGGTGGTGTCATCTTCATATCTGAGGTTATTGATATTTCTCCCTGCAATCTTGATTCCAGCTTGTGTTTCTTCCAGGCCAGCGTTTCTCATGATGTACTCTGCATAGAAGTTAAACAAACAGGGTGACAATATACAGCCTTGACATACTCCTTTTCCTATTTGGGACCAGTCTATGTTCCATGTCCAGTTATAACTGTTGCTTCCTGACCTGCATACAAATTTCTCAAGAGGCAGATCAGGTGGTCTGGTATTCCCATCTCTTTCATAATTTTCCCCAGTTTATTGTGCTCCACACAGTCAAAGGCTTTGGCATATTCAATAAAGCAGAAATCGATGTTTTTTTGGAACTCTCTTACTTTTTCCATGATCCAGTGGATGTTGGCAATTTGATCTCTGGTTCCTCTGCCTTTTCTAAAACCAGCTTGAACATCAGGGAGTTCACGGTTCACATAGAGTATACCAAACTGTTACTGCTTTAAAAATTAAACTTACTTTGAGAGACACATTTAATGAATGAAAACATCTCTTTGATTGGGTTCTGATAATCCATAAAATGTTAACTTTTGATGAATGCTGTGTTTTATCATAACAGTCTAAATAGAGGAGAAACAAAGTAGCAGCAAAATTATCTTAAATACTTGAAAAACATCTTTAACCTCTTAAAGGTGAACCTCCTCATATGAGATTCCAGGATACAGACTCTGAGTTGCAGTTAATGTGCATAAGTGTCCTTGGGATAAAAGCTATGGAAAGGAAGTAGGATTGGATACATGGAGTTAAGCTCTGACAGAAGTCCAAAACTCCACAAAGAGCTTAAGCCTAGAATGACTTTTCACGGTTGCATAATGGAGGTTGATGTCCAGGCTTTTATCAGTTAATCATAGTGTATAGCCTGCCCCAGAAAGGCTTGTGTCCTGGATTAAAATTAGTCTCTGCAGTCAAGATCATCCCTGAATGGGATGACAGAAAAAGGGTAGTGCATGCAGAGAAAGATACTTTCCCATTACATAGGAGTGTTAATCCCATAATGGGGACTCCACCCTCATAACCTAATTTAACCCTAATTACCTCACAAATGTCGTACCTCCAAATGCCATCATATTGGGGGTTAGCATTTGAACGTATGAATCTGATAGGGTGCACAAACATTTGGTCCGTAACAAAAGGATTTGGATAGAATATCACAACACAGTCTCCTAAATTTTTTAATCATAAGCAAGCAAACAGTATTCACTATAGTCATAAATAATGACTTACATGTCATTATATTACAATCCAGTAAAAGAGATATAAACTTTAGAAGTTCATTCCTTGAAATTTCAATAGGAAATATAGAACCCTAGTTTCAAAATAATGAACATTGGCAAGATTTAGTCTCTTTAGAATATTAATTAAATTACACATTTGGGAGAATGGCATTGAAACATGTATAATATCATTTAAGAAATGAATCGCCAGTCCAGGTTCGATGCAGGATACAGGATGCTTGGGGCTGGTGCACTGGGATGACCCAAAGGGATGGTACGGGGAGGGAGGTGGGAGGGGGGTTCAGGATGGGGAACACGTGTACACCCGTGGTGGATGCATGTTGATATATGGCAAAACCAATACAATTTTGTAAAGTAATTAGCCTCCAATTAAAATAAATAAATTTAAATTAAAAAATACACATAAAATATGTTCCTATAAAATATTCCAATATGGTGGAAGTGTAAGGGTAAAAGTAGAATGTCTTCTTCATAGTTTACAACCATTAACTGTACTTTACCCTAAGGTAAATGGTTTTGTATAATTTTTCTATGACTTTATACAACTATGACTCCTTATAGGTTTTAAGAATATTTAAATTTTAGTATTTTTAAAACGTTTTCATAAAAAATGAAGCCCATGTTCCGATGGACTTTCAATCAATCCTTTTACTTTCATTCAGCTCCATTTGAACCCTTGGTTTAGTTCCCAGGACTCTTCTACTCCTGGGCTTCCTCAGGTTCAAGAAAGGCTTAGCTTACTGCATCCCTCTGGTGCTGCCTTAAATTTCTTCTGACCTGTTAAAGAAGTTGCTACTTGTCTGCTTGTCTATTAAAGTTTCTATTATTTTTGCTGCCATTTTCTTACTTGTTCCATTCGACTTTGTAATGTTTATTGATGTCTCAGAAGGAAATAATATTAAGATTGTATATTAAATTTGTCTTCATTAACTAGAAATTCATGTATAGGGGTAGATCTCAGAAAATGTTTTTAAGAGTATCCATGTCTACATTTTTGCCCAGATAATTCTGGTTTAAATGGTCTGGTAGGGGAGTTCAGATAATTCGGATATATTGCCAAGAGTAAATTGTATTCATGTTTATTTTCTCTATTTCTTTTTCTGTAACTCTAAAATAGTTCTACAAAAAATCTATCAAATAAATACATGAAAATTGACATGTATATTTTTATAATTTTATTTTCTTGAGAATCTAAATAGTAATGGCTATTGGTATTTCATTCTTTCTTTGGATAAGAAATAAGAAACTAAATCTTATGGTTGCATTTTGCCCTTCTTGTGAATAGTCACTTTTTCCCCCCAGAGTTACTTAATAAATCATTTATCTCTCTTTTTTAAAAACTGAGGCCTGCCCTCTTAATTTTTGGTAAAAATATATATTTATTGTCCCTCTTTACTCAAAGTGATTATCTATTGATGATGTTAAATAGTTGTGAAATATGTACATTAGTGTCATTTAATAAACCTTTATTTCTCAGCTTTTATTCCAAAGTTTTACGTGTGTATATATAACAACCATTGTACTCTGTATCCTATTTAATCACTTTGTATTATAGCTTCACACATACTTGGGCTTTTCTTCTGGCCTGTGTCATTAGAACTTAGAGATTCAACTTGAAAGTTCTTACCTTTAAATTTTACAGAGTTTTTGGCATGTTGAGCCTTTGCGTTTATAATGCAAACATTATTTGTATTATATTTGGACACTGAATTTGGACTTGGTTTCTGAGGTAAGGTCTATACTTTCAAATAATTAGGCAAGTTCACAAATTAGAGGGAAATAATTTTATGTACTATTGATACCAAAATTCACACATAGATACACACGCATCCATGCACAGACACACACACACACAAATATAGTTAATATACTAAACAAAAATTAGTATTCATTACATTAATTATGAAGGACAGAAACACTATGGTTCTTGGACTACTGTTAAAAGGAATATTTGAATGATTAGTGGCCCTAATTTTTAATGATTTTCCAATTAGATTCCAGATAAGTAACTTAGAGTATAAGGCATTTGGAAAAACAAGATTGCAAATTCCATTTTTACACTCTCATAAAACAATTCTTATTTATACATATGTACAGTTGACCCATACAAAGATGTTTCCTTCAAAAAAGTAAAATTAGACAATGATGCTATCAGCTTGTAGTAGAGTAAAAAAGAAATTAAAAATTATTTCATTTCTATTTTTCAACATGTTTATGTTAAAAATACTTCAGAAGACAAAGAAAATATAAAATGTTTATGTTCAATTATGTCAGGTGGTTACTAAGTTCACAGACTCTAAAATATTAGGTTTTTAAAATTTATTTGCAACATAAGCAGCTAATGTTCTATACATTTGTCAGAGGAAATTTGTTTTCCTCCAAAAGAATTTGAAGCTTTCTGACTCACATCCCATCATCAAGCCATATGGCATTTTTCTCATTACTCTTTCATAGGGAAATAGCTCATCAATTATTTATCTTTCCTTTTGGAGATTTTTCCTTTGTTAATAGGCATAAGTAATTTCCCTTCTACTTTATGAAAATGAAATGGCTACAGACAAGTAAGAGATAAAGTTATTGTAGTTTCACATTGTATCTAAGTGCTTCATAATATTACCCTCTTGATATAATTTTCTCAGTCATAAAAATTACACTGAGTATTATAAAAGCCCATTACATGCTAAATAAAATAGATTTTTAAAAAATGACAAGCCAATTGGTAGTGCTGTGATCAAATAAATATAGAGTAACTGTAAGTAAGAAACTGTATATCCTTCCAGTAGATCAGATGGTAAAGAATCCACCTGCAATGCAGAAGACCTGGGTTTGATCCCTGGGATGGGACGATCCCCTGGAGAAGCAAATACTCACTCCAGTATTAGTGCCTGGAAAATTCCATGGACAGAGGAGCCTGGCAGGTTACAGTCCATGGGGTCACAAAGAGTCAGATATGACAGCAACTTTTATGCTCATTCTTCATAAAAATGCTGTGTTGTTGCAGGTTACAGGAAAGTTAAGAAAATTCCTGTGATTTTTGTGCCTATAGTCTGTTTTTTCAAATCTGAAATGTACGTTTATTTTGTAATAATGAACAGAATAACCATTTGTAATTAATTAAAATATAGCTCTCTTTGGTAAACTTAGTAGCATATTGATGATAATTTATTTAACATACATTTTTAAAAACATACTCAAGGTGGTTCAGCCATATCGTCTGAAGGTTTACTTGAATCTCGTATTGAAATTAGTCATGGTTTGGGGACTGGTGATTTAGGTGCTGTCATATGTTGGTTTTACAACCCCAGGGCTTAACTTCCTTGTCAATTTTTGTCTTACTAGTTTTATGTAAAATTTTCTTCTTTTGGGGCAGAAGAACAAGCAGAATAGCAGTTGAGTGTATTTACAAATGCTTTTGCTATGTGTTTCCTTATTCATGCTTCATGCCATGTACACAATTTTAAGTATTGTTTTACTTCCAAAGGCAGCTAAGAAATTAATGTTAATGGAAGTGGTATAATAATAATACTGAAGTGAAATAAATTGTTGATAAAAGAATCAAATAAATGTATCTTTCCATTAAGAATGTGTCATAAAAATACAAATTTAATAAAGTCTTGGTAAGCAGAAATTTTTAATCACTATAATCTCTTTAATCATTTATTCCGAGTATATATAAACATGTTTCTAAAGAAAGTTATGACACATTTTTGATTGGCATTGTTTCAATTCAATGATTTCTCGGCTTTTAGAATCATGCTTACACATTCAATTCAACACTGAAAATCTTTATGTAGGAAGAAATTACCAGCACTTAAAACCAAGCTTCTCCTTGCCTGAATCTGAATGATCATACATTCCCAGGGAAATTGTTTCCTGTGCTTACAGAAAGATCATTTCTTTGAAGCACAAGCATCCTATCTCTTTCATAAGGCCAATGTTTGCCACTGTGTGTGTGACAGAATGTGTTTGTATTTGTGTATTTAAAGTACGTTCCAAAAAGTTGGTGTTTTGACAGAGTATATTTTTCAGATGTTAACTTCTCAATGAGTTTTAATTAGTTTTTATATCTGTGCATGATACCTATAAAGTTTGAGGACTCTTTGGGCATTACTTAAGTCTAGAATGAAGAATGAATTAAAATGATAACATTGGAAAAAGTAGGTAAAAATAATAGTCTATTTGCAAGGGCAGATATATTTTTAATTGCTCATTTGTTACTGCAATTCATTAGTTCCCCTAGAGTTTTATTATCCTGTAAAAATTATACAGGAGAGAAAATGACTTGGATTAATATTTCTGAAAAGTAAATCAGAAATCACTTTTCATTTATTAAATCATTGGCAGCTTTGAAACATACTTTTCCTGAAAACCAGGCAAAAAAAACAAAAAGCAAACAAATAAACAAATAAAATACCCTGGAGTGTAGATGGTCTTTTGCCCTTTTTTTCTGAGGAATTAACTAACTACATCTTACATTCAATTTAAAGACTGGAATCATCGTTTTTCAGGTAGACTACCTGGTCAATTTCCCTAACACTTGAGGTAAATTTGATTCTTATGGAGCATGTATAGCTCTCACTGGTTTCTAATTAAAGTCACAAAACTTTACCTTCCTTTCTCTCCCACTGCTACAAAATTTTTAGAGTGTGTCATTTTCTTTGAGTTTCATGTAATGACTCAGTCAATGCTAGCAGTTTATTCCTTTGGGGCATTGATTGGTGTTTGCAGATTATTAACTTTCCCTGCTAATTTGTTCAATTTAGAATTCAAACCTTTATATCCCCTTTGCATACTATCTGTCTTTTTTATCAATTTTCATTAGTAGGGCATGAATGCAAAGCCACTAACGACAGTTCTATTGGTTCATTTGATTGCTGTACTGCCCACAGAATGCTCCAAGTATTGGCTGGGAAAAATATAACTCAGCATTCATATTGACAGTTTTCCTGCCTCCCTTGATTTAATCTAACCATTCTAAAACTTTGAGTCAAAGCACATGAATCACATACCTTTTCTGCAGATCAACCATTTTGCAACTTGATTGAACATCTGGATTCAGCCTGCTTATATTACATTTCATTGTGTGATGCCAGGTTTACTTCTAGTAAAAAGAAAGTAATAATGGGTTTTTGAAGATTTGTAAAGTTGATCAAGTTAATTGATTATCCAGTTTTTAATGCCAGACCTCAGTATTACAATAGATGTATTTTTTTAAAATTTGTGTAAGTATTATTTAAGATAAAAATTTACTATATTAATAGGTAAAATTGAAATAAGAGGGATGGAGTTTTTGTTTATGAAACCTTTGCAAGCAGAAGTATGGTCTCTAACGATCATGCTGCTGCTGCTAAGTCACTTCAGTCGTGTCCGACCCTGTGTGACCCCATAGACAGCAGCCCACCAGCCTCCCCCGTCCCGGGATTCTCCAGGCAAGAACACTGGAGTGGGTTGCCATTTCCTTCTCTAATGCATGAAAGTGAAAAGTGAAAGTAAAGTCGCTCAGTAGTGTCTGACCCTCAACCCCATGGACTGCAGCCTTCCACGCTCCTCTGTCCATGGGATTTTCCAGGCAGGAGTACTGGAGTGAGGTGCCATTGCCTTCTCCCTCTAATGATCATAGTTTATGTTTTTTAATATGCTAATAAAATGTTAAGTATAGTTCTTTCATGTGCATTTTTGTGTACTTAGCAATATTTTAGATATCTAAATGAATAATTTGTGCCACAATCTTCAAACTTGTAACTTCAAGTAAAAGCTTTCCTTTAAAATTACCATTAATACCAGTAAAGGTCATTATGGGGATGTATACCTGTGATAATCAATTGATCACACTTGCCTTGATCTTAATAAAGCATACATTTCTTAAGATATAAAAACTCAAACTACATGGTTATGTGTGTACTCAATTGCTCAGTTGTGTCAGACTCTGGACAACTCCATGGGCTGTAGCCTGTCAGGCTCTTTTGTCCATGGATTTTTCCAGGCAAGAATACTGGAGTGGGTTTCTCCTCCAGGTGATGGTCCTGATCTAGGGATCTAACCTTTGTCTCTTGCATCTCCTGCATTGACAAGCAGGTTCTTTACCTTAGTGTCACCTGGGAAGCCCTGTACATAAATTAAATGTAATATAAATGAAATCTGTCTCTTTATTATGTTAATTACATGATATCATGAAAGTCTTTGAATAGTTGCTATCCAGAATTATATGATCCATAGTTAACATTTAGAAATACATTCTCATTCTAAGTAGGAGATTTATACTATATTAAAACTTACTATGGAGAAGGAAATGGCAACCCACTCCAGTGTTCTTGCCTGGAGAATCCCAGGGATGGGGGAGCCTGGTGGACTGCCGTCTATGGGGTCTCATAGAGTTGGACAGGACTGAAGCGACTTAGCAGCAGCAGCAGCAGAACTTACTAATAGAATGTTTTACCATTTACACTTAATAGCATCATACTGACTATAATATGGTATTTTTGTGTTGCTATTTCAAAGTGTTTTGCAAGGTGTCAGCAGTTGTTATGGTCTCAAATATTAGCCTGAAGAAAGATATTAAAAGTCAGTAGAAAACAAAGCAGTTTTCTTAGTAGTAGAAATTTGCTTCTCTGAAATTTGCAGTTACAGCTGTCTTTATAAATATGTGAAAAAGAGAATATGAGTTTATACTTATCTATGTTTTGTTATAATAAAACATAGCCATTGTCTTTATGGATGAAGCTAACCAAATAACATATCTGCTTAAGTTCTATTTACCTCTTTTGAAACAGTATCTAGTGAAAAATAAGATAAAGGGCATAAGAAAGTAGTTATCCTAAAGTTTATGTTTCTGGTCTAGGATTGAGACAAGTTTTAAAATTTTTCAGTGAATCAAATTCCAAGAATTAAACATATTCATTAAAATATCTGAACACTAATATTAAAAATCAGAATTAACATGGAAGCTTATTGCTATAAATTAGATTTAAATCATTTTAGAAGTATCCAAAAAAAAATAGGCATTATTGAATATTTCAGTGTATTGTCACTTTCTTATAACTAAAAATTATGTTGGCACACATAAAATTTCAAGTTAAGACTCAGTATTATTATATTATATAAAAAAAAATTTAGTTCTTTGGCCCATTTTTTGATTGGGTCATTTATTTTTCTGGAATTGAGCTGCAGGAGTTGCTTGTATATTTTTGAGATTAGTTGTTTGTCAGTTGCTTCGTTTGCTATTATTTTCTCCCGTTCTGAAGGCTGTCTTTTCACCTTGCTTATAGCTTCCTTTGTGGTGCAGAAGCTTTTAAGTTTAATTAGGTCCCATTTGTTTATTTTTGCTTTAATTTCCAATATTCTGGGAGGTGGGTCATAGAGGATCCTGCTGTAATGTATGTCGGAGAGTGTTTTGCCTATGTTCTCCTCAAGGAGTTTTATAGTTTCTGGTCTTACATTTAGATCTTTAATCCATTTTGAGTTTATTTTTGTGTATGGTGTTAGAAAGTGTTCTAGTTTCATTCTTTTACAAGTGGTTGACCAGTTTTTCCAGCACCTCTTTTTAAAGAGATTGTCTTTTATCCATTGTATAAGCCAGAAAGAAAAACACCAATACAGTATACTAACACATATATATGGAATTTAGAAAGATGGCAATGACAACCCTGTATGCGAGACAGCAAAAGAGACACTGATGCATAGAACAGTCTTTTGGAGTCTGCGTGGGGGGGCGGCGAATGATGTGGGAGAATGGCATTAAAACATGTATAATATCATATAAGAAGCAAATCACCAGTCCAGGTTCGATGCAGGATACAGGAAGCTTGGGGCTGGTGCACTGGGATGACCCAGAGGGATGGTATGAGGAGGGAGGTGGGAGGGGGGTTCAGGATGGGGAACACGTGTACACCCGTGGCAGATGCATGTTGATGTATGGCAAAACCAATACAATATTGTAAAGTAATTAACCTCCAATTAAAATAAATACATGTATATTAGAAGAAAAAAAGAAAAAAAAAACTACTATTTAAATCCTAAGACAAACCATAATGTAGAAAGATCATTCTATGTAAACTTTACAATAATAGCAGGTATGTCCACACTAATAAAACTAAAGGAATAAAGTTTTCAAAAGAATAACAGTAGCATATGTACTTAAAAACATCATTCTAAAATAGTATAGTATTAAATTAAGTAGTCAGAATTAATTTTCCACCCACAGGAAATATGTCAAGACTTAAGATATGACTAAGTGACACATTAAGTCAGGGGCAGAATGTATTTTTATAGTAGCATGCAGTTGGTAATTATTGTAATTTTCATTGAATTCTCAAATTTTTTTTTCTTCTAACTGCTTTGTGGGAAAAGAGGATGCTCAGTAGCTAAAGTCAATTTATGTAGCTTCAATAAAATGTAATAGACCAAATTTAGTGGGAACTGTATAGAGTTAATACAATAGCTTTAAAGGAATGTTAAAATATTGAAAAATCAATGAATCAATCACATCCCCCAAAGACATTTTGTAGCATCTGTTTTATTGATCTTAGATGTGGGGAGAAGTGCCGGATTGTCTTTATAGATTACCTCAAATAAACATTGCTAACAAGTTACCTTCTTTTATGAATATTTAAAAAGTCTGCAAGTTTAGAAGCAAACTCAATGTTCCTGTGACTGTTATTTTAAAGAAAACATTCAGATATAAAACTATGATATAGAGAATATAAATAGCTGCTCTTAAAAACATCAGCCTTGACTCAGACCAGACAGTTTTGTTCTCTGCCTCCTCATGAGTCAAATGGAGATAGTCACACCTCTGCCTGTTCTCTTTACAGGCACAGAGCTGTCCTCACACCTTTGTCAAGTATGCTCTGGCAGGATGACATTAAATCAAATGTAGTAAAATAGTATATTTTTGTTCAAGACTCTGTTAGGATTCAGCCTGTACTTTATTCTAACCCCTCTAGCTATAAGATGGAGAAGGAAATAGAAACCTGCTCCAGTATTCTTGCCTGGAAAATTCCATGAACAGAGAAGCCTGGCAGGCTACAGTCCATAGGGTCACAAAGAGTCAGAAATGACTGAGCACACACACACACTATAAGAACTCCTAGTTCAGTACTCAGCAAGCTAGGCTTGTCAGTTCTGCTCTTGGTATTATTCTTACCTTTTCTCTGCAGTTTCTTATTAACTGGGTTACTGCCACTGTCCCAACTCCTAGAATCTCATGTCGCTGCCTCTAAAAACAGTGCTTAGAGATAAGTCCTTTGATTGTCCTCTGCCAGTTTCAGACATGGTGACTTTAAGACAAATTAGTAGGGATGGAAGCAAGAGGCACAATTCAGGAGGAAGAAGTTAATGGGGACAACTGTTAGCAAAGTGTATACAATAGGTTGTGTCTAGGAAGCAAGAAAATTTGCTGTATGTTTGAAATTACAGGATGAACTGCAAAGAAGGCCTCAAAGGAAAACTGATTTTAAAAACATGTCCAAAGAACGGAATCAAGTCGGGAATAGTGTATAAGATCAGAATCTAATTAAAGATAGAAATCAGTAGATCCTGAAGCTCCAGCAGCAGGAACTATCCAGCTATTTCTCTGATCTGAAATACTTCAGGTCTTTATCAGTTATCCTACACTTGAGAATCAGGGAGATTGGATAGGGATTATTTATAAGCCATTAAGAGTCAATCTATCACGGAATATTATAATCAATCTGTGAAATAGCTATATTCATATTCTTTCAAAGCATGCCTGGGCAAGACAGAAAGAATACAGAAAATAGAGATAGGATTTACTTCTTAAATGGCTAAGACATTATATTTATTTATCTATTGACAGATATTTGTTTATATTTCTTGGTATTTGTGAATATTGCTGTAGTGAACATCAGTTCAGTCGCTCAGTCGTGCCCGACTCTTTGTGACCCCATGGACTGCAGCATGCCAGGGGTCCCTGTCCATCACCTACTCCTGAAGCTTGCTCAAACTCATGTCCATCGAGTTGGTGATGCCATTGACAGAGGAGGAGATGGTTGGATGGTAGTGAACAGAGAAGCACAGATATCATTTCAGTTACAGTTCTTTTGGATATATATCCAGAGTAGGATTGCTAGATCATATGATAGTTCTATTTTTAATTTTGAGGAACCTCCTTACTGTTCTCCAGGGCAACTGCACAATTTTACATTTCTACCAATAGTATATGAGGGGTCCAATTTATCCACATACTCACCAAAACTTGTTTTCTTTTCCTTTTTTCCTTTTTTTTTTTAAAAATAATGGCCCTTCTAACAGGTATGAGAAGATGACTCATTGTGGTTTTCATTTGCATTCCCCTTTATTTGTATTAGTTATGCTGAGCATTTTTACATATGCCTGTTGGGTATTTGAATATCTTGTTGGAGAAATGTTGGTTTGTTTGTTTGTTTTGGCTATGGAGCTATAAGAATTCTTTATACATTTTGAATAGTAACCCTTCATCAAATACAGGGTTTGGAAATACTTTCTCCTATTCCATAGGTTATGTTCTCATACTGTTATTTTCTTTGCTGTGCAGAAGCATTTTAGTTTGTAGCCTCACTTGTCTACTTTTCTTTGTTATCTGTGCTTTGGTATCAATACCCACTAATAACTGAGACCAACGTCATGAATTTTTCCCCTATTTTAATGTCTGCTATCATGCTGAAAAAATATAGACTCTACATTTCTAATGTTCACTTTTCATAAAATGGGCTGGTTGGAAATGAGGAACAGAAATACCTCTAGAAGTTGTAAATAATAGTAAAATTTAGTTCTGGGATTTTATAGAACTTAAGATGATCTCTGAATAAAATAACTAAAATATTATTTTCTTAAAGGTATCCCAAGGAGACTATTATTTATTTCCCTCCACCAGTGTTGATTTTATGATTTGATAACAAATCTAAAATTCATATTTTGGATTAAAGATCTAAACGTAAGACCAGAAACTATAAAACTCCTAGAGAAGAACATAGGCAAAACACTCTCTGACATACATCACAGCAGGATCCTCTATGACCCACCTCCCAGAATATTGGAAATAAAAGCAAAAATAAACAAATGGGACCTAATTAAACTTAAAAGCTTCTGCACAACAAAGGAAACTATTAGCAAGGTGAAAAGACAGCCTTCAGAATGGGAGAAAATAATAGCAAATGAAGCAACTGACAAACATCTAATCTCAAAAATATACAAGCAACTCCTACAGCTCAACTCCAGAAAAATAAATGACCCAATCAAAAAATGGGCCAAAAACTAAATAAACATTTCTCCAAAGAAGACATACAGATGGCTAACAAACACATGAAAAGATGCTCAACATCACTCATTATCAGAGAAATGCAAATCAAAACCACTATGAGGTACCATTTCTTGCCAGTCAGAATGGTTGTGATCCAAAAGTCTACAAGCAATAAATGCTGGAGAGGGTGTGGAGAAAAGGGAACCCTCTTACACTGTTGGTGGGAATGCAAACTAGTACAGCCACTATGGAGAACAGTGTGGAGATTCCTTAGAAAACTGGAAATAGAACTGCCTTATGATCCAGCAATCCCACTGCTGGGCATACACACTGAGGAAACCAGAAGGGAAACAGACACGTGTACCCCAATGTTCATCGCAGCACTGTTTATAATAGCCAGGACATGGAAGCAACCTAGATGTCCATCAGCAGATGAATGGATAAGAAAGCAGTGGTACATATACACAATGGAGTATTACTCAGCCATTAAAAAGAATTCATTTGAATCAGTTCTAATGAAGTGGATGAAACTGGAGCCTATTATACAGAGTGAAGTAAGCCAGAAAGAAAAACACCAGTACAGTATACTAACACATATATATGGAATTTAGAAAGATGGTAACAATAGCCCTGTGTACGAGACAGCAAAAGAGACACTGATGTATAGAACAGTCTTATGGACTCTGTGGGAGAGGGAGAGGGTGGGAAGATTTGGGACAATGGCATTGAAACATGTATACTATCATGTATGAAATGAGTCACCAGTCCAGGTTCGATGCACGATACTGGATGCTTGGGGCTGGTGCACTGGGACGACCCAGAGGGATGGTATAGAGAGGGAGGAGGGAGGAAGGATCAGGATGGGGAACACACGTATGCCTGTGGTGGATTCATTTCGATATATGGCAAAACCAATACAATATTGTAAAGTTTAAAAATAAAATAAAATTAAAAAAAAACACAAAAAATAAAAATAAAATAAAATTCATGTTTGAAATATATATAAGCTGTTACATTCTCGAAAGGATCCTTGGGTCAAAATGGCTGCAAAATGTTATATTTTATCAAGGGCTTCCCTGGTGTGTCAGTGGTAAAGAACCCACCTTCAATCCAAGAGACACAGGTTCGATACCTGGGTTGGGAAGATCCCATGGAAGAGGATATGGCAACCCACTCCAGTATTCTTGTTGGAAAAGTTCCATGGGCAGAGAAGCCTGGTAGACTACAGTCCATGGGGTCGCAAAGAGCCAGACATGACTGAAGTTTGCATGCATGTATGCATGTTTCTTCTATACAGTAATTTCGCTACATACGAACTAGTTCTGTTCAAAGAGAACATTTGTAAGTCCAATTTGTTCGTAAGTCCAACAAAGTTAGCCTAGGTACTCAACTAACACAATTGACTATATAATACTGTACTGTAATAGGTTTATAATACTTTTCACACAAACAATACATAAAAACAAACACAAAAATAAAACATTTTAAATGTTACAGTACAGTTCCTAAGAAGTATAGTAGTACCAGCTACATCATCACTGCTTTACATTTGCTTCTGGACATCCTAGCCTTGAAATAAAGATGCTGTACTACTGTACTCTATATAGTACTGTACAGTAGAGCACACAAAGCACAACCACTTGTGGAGGATATATGCTAGACACATGAACTATCTTACATGACTAGGCATGCAAACACACATCCACATCTTTGAGAGTTTGCAACTTGAAGGCTTTTATGCAGTGCCTTTACTGTACTCACTTTGTTTAGAGTTTTTGTCATAAATGGATGTTGAATTATGTCTAAAGATTTTTTTGCATCTATTGAGATGTTGTTATTGTTCCATTGCTCAGTCGTGTCTGACTTTGTGACCCCATAGACTATAGCACAACCTGCTTCCCTGTTCCTCACTGCCTCCCAGAGTTTGCTGAAACTCACATCCATTGAGTCAATGATGCCATCCAACCATATCATTCTCTTTTGTCCCCTTCTCATTCTTCCCTCATTCTGTCCTATCATCAAGGTCTTTTCCAATGAGTTGGCTCTTTGGATCAGGTGGCCAAAATATCAGAGGTTCAACTTCAGCATCAGTCCTTCCAATGAATATTCAGGATTGATGCCCTTTAGGATTGGCTGGTTTAATCTCTTTGCTATCCAAGGGAATCTCAAGAGTCTTCTCCAACACCACAGTTTGAAAGCATCAGTTCTTTAGCACTCAACCTTTATGGTCCAACACTCATATCTGTACACAACTACTGGAAAAACCATAGCTTTGACTATATAGACTTTTGTCAGCACAGTAATATCTCTGCCTAGGTTTGTCATAGTTTTTCTTTCAAGGAGCAAGTATCTTTTAATTTCATGGCTGCACTCACCATCTGCCGTGATTTTGGAGCCCAAGAAAATTAAGTCTGTCACTGATTTAATTTTTTCCCCCATCTATTTGCCATGAAATGATGGAACTGGATGCCATGATCTTCGTTTTTCAAATGTTGAGTTTTAAGCCAGCTTTCTCACTCTCCTTTTTCACTTTCATCAAGAGGCTCTTTACTTCTTTGCTTTCTGCCATAAGGGTGGTGTCATCTGCATATCCGAGGTTATTGATATTTCTCCCAGCAATCTTGATTACAGCTTATGCATCATCCAGCCCAGCATTTCACATGATGTATTGTACTCTGCATGTAAGTTAAATGAGTGGGGTGATAGTATATAGCCTTGACATACTCCTTTCCCAGTTTTGAACCAGTCTATTGTTCCATGTCCAGTTCTAAGTGTTGGTTCTTGATCTACACATAGGTTTCTCAGGAGGCAGATAAGGTGGTCTGGTATTCCCATGTCTTTAAGAATTTTCCACAGTTTGCTGTGATTCCCACAGTCAAAGGCTTTAGCATAGTCAGTGAAGCAGACTTCGATGTTTCTCTGAAATTTGCTTGCTTTATCTATGATCCAATGGATGTTGGTAATTTGATCTCTGATTCTTCTGCCCTTTCTAAATCCAGCAAGAACATCTAGAAGTTCTTGGTTCATGTACTGTTGAAGCCTACCTTGAAGGATTTCAAGCATTACCTTGCTAGCATGTGAAATGAGTGCAGTTGTATGGTGTTTGAACATTCTTTTGCATTGCCCTTCTTTGAAATTCAAGTGAAAACTGACATTTTCCAGTCTTGTGGTCACTGCTCAGTTTCCCAATTTGCTAGCATGTTGTGTGCAGCACTTTAACAGCATCATCTTTTAGGATTTGAAATAGCTCAGCCAGAATTCCATCACCTCCACTAGCTTTGTTCATAGTGATATTTCCTAAGGCCCAGTTGACTTCACACCCCAGGGTGTCTGGCACTAGGTGAGTAATCACACCATTGTGGTTTTCCGGGTCATTAAGACCTTTTTTGTACATTTGATCATCTGATTTTTATTTCTCCTTTTGTTAACATGGCTTATCACATTGATTTGTGGATACTGAACCATCCTTGCATCCCTGGAATATATCCTTCTTTATTCTTATGTATAATGCTTTGTATATATTGTTCATTTTTGCTTGCTAATGTTTTCTTGAGGATTTTAGCATCTATATTTTTCTGGTATATTGGCCTGCAAATTTCTGCTTAAAAATTAGCTAATAGCTTTATGGAAGTTCCCCAGTATGTAGTTCCTTGTTTTCTCTTGCTGTCTTTAGAAGTGCTTTATTTTTAACTTCTATCATTTTAATTATGATAATTGTGGTGCTTTTTTGGGTTTTTCTTGCTTGAGACTTTATGATTCCTTTTCCAGGGTATCTGTTCCTTTCTTCAGGTTCTGGAAATTTTCAGCCATTGTCTCATGAAATATATCTTCTTCATTTTTCTCTTTTCTTCTTCTGGGACGCCAATAATGCAAATGCTGGCATGCTTAATGTTGTCTTGAAAATTCCTTAAACTATGTTTTTGTTGTTCAGTCACCCAGTCATGTCTGACTCTTCGTGACCCTGTAGACTGTAGCACGCCGGGCCTCCCTGTCCCTCACCATCTCCTGGAGTTTGCCCAAGTTCATGTCCATTGCATTGGGATGCCATCCAACCATCTCATCCTCTGTCCTTAAACTGTACTCATTTTAATTATTTTATCCTTTATACTGTTCTGATTAGGTTATTTCCATCATTTTGTCTTCCACATTACTTGTATATTCATCTACATTGCCTACATTTTTTTCATTACAGTTGTTGTATTCTTGTCTTTATCTTTTATTTTCCCCAGCCTAAGGTAAATTATTTATCTATTTAATTAGGGTTTTTTCAGGGTTTTCTCTCATTCTTTCATTTTTATACATATATATCTTCATTTCTCATTTTGTTTAACTTTGTCTCTGTTTAATTAGGTGAAACATTTATCTATCCAAGTCTTGAAGTGATGTCCTTGTGTGAAACATACCTATACAGTCTGCAGGTGTCCAAGGGCTTCAGTGGAAGAGCTTATCCTTAGTGAGCATGGTCTGTGTCTTCCCCCAATGTGACTGGTAACCTCCACACTGGTGGGAGGTAGGGTTGGAGTTGGAGATGCTGGAGCTGAGCCAGCTGCAAGCAGGGGCTTCTCTTAAGTTTAGTGGTCATCACCACTCTATGTGGTGCATGATCAGGGCTCAAGGGGCTGGAGCAGGAGCCCTGAGTGAGTTTCTCCCCTGTGTTATGGCAGGCCCTACCTTTGTCTGGGACACGGCAGGGGCCTGAGGGCTTGGAACTGTACTTAGTTCTGGTTTTACTTTTTCCCCTGGTTTGTGCACTTTAGTTGATAGCTAGATTGGGGCTGGAGGGATTGGTACCCCACCACTGACCTGTCCCCACTCCTACCCACATGCACATGGGACTTTTCTCTGTGTGCACTGGTCTCTGCCCTGGAGCTAGCTTCACTCCCTTCAAAGTGTGGACACCAAGACACGTCCTAGCCAGAGAAAGGGCCTGGGTCTGACCTGGCTATTTTTCCTTCTAGTGTATGCAGTCTCCTTGACAAAGGTAGCTTCTGTTTTCGTGGGCAGCAGCACTGGAGAAAGAAGTGCTGGAACAGGAGCCATGTGTGGGCTGTGGGACACACTGGGGTGGTCCTGGTAGGTCGGCTAGTGTCAGTTGCTCAGTCATGTCTGACTCTTTGCAACCCCGTGGACTGTGGCCCACCAGGCTCCTCTGTCCATAGGATTCTTCAGGCAAGAATACTGGAGTGGGTTGTCATTACCTTCTCCAGAGGGTCTTCCTATCCCAGGGATTGAACCCATGTCTCCTGCATTGCAGGCAGATTCTTTACCATCTGAGCTAGCCCCAGACAATTTTTGGTTTGCTTCCTCTGCACTGTGACTGGAAGTAAACAAGTCTAAGTATGTGCTCTTAACAATGAATCTTGGTTTCTTATATCCCTCCAGTAAGTCTCACTGGTTTTCAAACCAGCTAATGGGCTTGTCTTCCTGTATTGGACTCCAGAGATGGAGTCCCTAATATGTAGACCCTCAGGTAAGATCCCCAAGGTTGTGATAAGTCTCTTCTTTCTTGTCCCCTGCTAAAGGCGCATTTCCTGACCTGACTGCCTCTTGTGCAAAGTCTGTGTTGTTCTTTTCTTTATAGCTTTTGTTGTAGAAAGACTATTCTGCTAGTTCCCAGGTCAGTTTCAAGGAAAGTTGTTCTATATTTGTATTTATAGTTTTGATATGTTCATGAGGGTAGGTGAGTCCAGTGTTCTACTCTGTCATCTTGATCTCTTTCTAAAAGCATGGTCTTTTGTTTTTAATGAGACATAGTCAGAAGTAATCACCAGGCTTACGTGAATTCATGAAATGATAACATGCTTTTTTTGAAGCAAAGTAGCATAAATAAATAAATTATAGCCCTTACTTACCGTGAATCTTTCAGTTTAGCTGCTCAGTCATTTCTATTTGCGACCCCATGGACTGCAACACACCAGGCTTCCCTGTCCATCACCAACTCCCAGAGCTTGCTCAAACTCATGTCCTTGAATCTTTACTAATGGTGAATTTTTTACTCTGTGTTGAATATCCTGCAGTGTGTTGATAATGGTTGCTTAAGATTAAAGATATTTCACTGGTATATAAATTTGTCTTCCATCTCCTTACAAGTTTTCAGCCTATCTTTAATCAAATACTTTAGCAAGATATCAAAACATGGAATTTTAAATACAGCAATGTGTATATGTTGATCCCAAACTCCCTAACTGTCCCTTTCTCCCCTTCTTCCTCTGGTAACCATAAGTTCTTTCTCTAGCTCTGTAAGTCTGTTTCTATTTTGTAAGTAAGTTCATTTGTATCATTTCTTTTTTAGATTTCCACATATAAGGGATATCATATGATATTTCTCCTTCTCTGTTTGACTTCACTCAGTATGACAGTCTTAAAATGGATAACAAGGTCCTATTGTATTGCACAGGAAACTCTGCTCAATGTTATGTGGAAGCCTAGATGGGAGAGGAGTTTGAAAAGAATGTGTATATGTGTGGTTTGTGTGTGTGTGTGTGTATGTGTGTGTGTGTGTATGGATGAGTCCTTTTGCTACCCACCTGAAACTATCTCAACATTGTTGACAGGCTATACTCCATTTTAAAATAAAAATTAAAAAAAAAATGGAATTTTGGAGCATGAAAAAAATGTTTCACTAATTTTCATGTCAGTTATACTTTTACCAATTAAGATGGATTCCTAATTTTTTATAACAGAAAAAAATTCTTACCTATGCAAATATTTTTTGCAAATCAGTAGTAAATAGAATTTTTAAATTATTTTTTATCCCTCAGATGATGTTCATATTGCTACATTTGTATTTTATAATTTATTTCCTAGAGCTATGATATTATCTTTCATTTTATAAAAGATTAGTGATTTTCTAGAATAACAAGTAAGATCAAGAATGCATTGCTGAGCTATCTAGTAATCTCTTTACAGCATAAGGTATAGTTTGTATTCATTTTCATTAGTTATTCTTGTGAAAACTGTATTCTTATTTCAATCTGTGTACCTTGAAATCCCCTGAATATATCCATCTGGGTTAATCATTTTGAAAATATTCCCCTTGTACAATAAATTATTTTACATATGATCCATAGTAACCTTATAATGAGATTAACACTATAGAAATGCTAGACTGTATAGCCTATGTAATATTAGGTCTAAAATAAACATTAATGGCAATGATAAACAATATTTCTCAAAACATAAATACTAAAACATGTGAGGAAAAAAGCTGAAGCAACTAAATATGTTTGCACTTCTGGAATACCAGTTTATGACAATACTGATCTGTGAAAATATAGGAAAGAAGTTCTGGTAGATCAATATAAATATTATAGGGGAAAGGATTTTAAATGAGGTGAACCTGAGGAAATCTTTAAAAAGCATCACTATCAGGAAACAGAGGGAAAAAGATACTTTGGAGAACAGATATTAAGAGGAAAAATAATGAACGGGGGATATTGAGGAATTTTAAGATAAAAGAGAACAAAGATTTACGAATCACTATCTTACCAAAAAAACAAAAGCACAAAAAGCCAATTAAACTGTAACACTGTCTTTTAACACTGTAAAACTGTAACACTGTTAGATTAATGAAAGAGGATGTTCTTGAATCTTACCTACAATGTAAGTAGACAAAAGTATTAGTCAACATTACAAAGCAACTCGGAGAAGGCAATGGCAACCCATTCCAGTATTCTTGCCTGGAGGATCCCAGGGACGGAGGAGTCTGGTGGGCTGGTGTCTATGAGGTCACACAAAGTCGGACACGACTGAAGTGACTTAGCAGCAGCACAAAGCAACGATAACAAAATAAATTATCAGTTTAATTCTTTACATGAGAATTAACCCTGTAAATGAATATAATAAAATAAGGCAATAATTGATTAAAATTAAGAAAATACATGGGGGAATAGATTACTTCTCAGAAATGAAAGCAAAGATATAATGTCCCCAGGAGAAGAAAACACTATTATGAAAATTGACTCTTACAAAAATTTTTTTCTTTAAAATGTATTTTGGAAAATAACAAATTGTGTGATGTCAAATGATCTAAAATTAGATTCCTTTTATATCAATAACCCTATCACTTTGTGATGATGAATAAATCATTTATATTGTCTAAGTCTCATTTTCCTTTTTTTGAAACCAATTTTCTTATGTTAAATTTTGTTATATTTTTCTAAGATATTTTATCTATTTCATCATTTAAATTCAGTCATTATGTATCATTATTGACATTCTCTTGCTGTTATCTAACTTTGAGTTTTAATTTACCCTTCTGCTGAATTTTTACCTTGTTTCTTCTTATGTCTTGTATCTGTGTCTCCTTCAGGGGCAAGGTACAATATCAGTAAAAATCTGTGAGGTTTTAGATCAGAAGCACTGGAAAACCAGAAGTTTCGATATACATGCACATGATAGTCAGCAAAGCAAAGTAAGGTAAGAGTGTATATTTGGTTATTTTCTTGATAGAGAATATGAAACCCAACAGATGATCAGATTGTATGTACCCACTTTGTAATGGAAATTGAGAAGTAATCTCAGAACTGACATGGGAGACCTATTAGGGCCTTAAACTGTATAAGGGCAAGCTGAAGTCGACTTGGTTGTCTATTAATGGTCAATTACTCAATTCCTATAGCTCTAATAAAAATTTTAGGGTATTACTTCCTGCGTTTATGTGCCTTTATCAGGTAAATGTTTCTGTGGCTTTAATATTACATACAGCAGACTTTAATGACTTTCATTTTTTGATTAATAGTTGAAAGCTCTAAAGTCATTCAAAATCTCTATAAGGCTTAGTCTTCTATTTTGTTCATGGATTATTCATTTTCAAATTAACAATTCATGTGGTCAGGTATGTAAAAATGTAATCCAAGGTATACTTTCCTTTCATTATTTATTCTTTCTATGTAAGTTAATATAAATCTGCTATTTCCTTGAGGGTATTTAAAGTACACTGCTTCAGGATTAATGAACTGTAACCAAAATTTTAAAAATAATTTTTCAGTTATTTGACTCAAATTGAACATTTTTTCGTAGCTATGTGTGACTTAGTTGTGAATATGTTCACTAAAATTACTTATAACCACATTGATATTCATTTCTGAACTGTGCTTATTGTGGCTTACAGCAAATGTACCTCCTACTCACTCATAGATGGTTCAGTGGAGATGTGACACTTAATTTAACTCTATTTATCTGTGGTAAACATGCATAGCAGGTTTTGTTCATTCTATCTTTCTTATTTCTAAAATTAAATAATAAGATATGGTGAAAAAAAAGGTGGAGGTAGAGTTGTTCTAAATAAAATAAAACCAACAAAACAAAATTAAAATAACTCAGAAATTGTAAGATTACTTTCTCAAATAAAGAAAAACTGAAATAGGAAGAATGTCTTGCTTTTTATCATTAACGACCAACTATTACACCACTTAGCAGAAACAGTTTTACACTAATATCTCTTAGCTAAATTTTATCTTAAAAATCTAATTTCGTGGTTGTTGCAATTGTTTTATATTTCTTTTGAAGCAGCGTTTCAGTAAAATATGCTTCTAGTTGATGAGAGTAGAACAATCTCCTTCTACCTCCCTTCATACTGTAAGATCCTCTATGCATATGTTTAAATTCATGTTTAAATCAATTTGTCATTGTGATCATTTTATTTACTTATAACCTTTATTCCTCATCTGTACTCATTTTTTTTTTTGATCAGCAGAATTTGTATTTTAAAAAAAAATTTATTGGAGCATAGTTGATTTACAGTATTGTGTTACAGGTGTACAGCAAAGTGAACCAGCTAAACACATACAAATATCCACTGTTTTTTAAGATTCTGTTCCCATACAGGCCATTACAAAGTACTGAGTAGAGTTCCCCTGTGCTATACAGTAGGTATACTGTACCTACTGTATACATGTCAGTCTCAGTCTCCTTGTTTATCCCTCTACCTCCTTCTGTCCTGGTAACCATAATTTTGTTTTCTGTATCTGTGACTCTACTTCTGCTGTGTAAATAAGCTGATTTGTACATTTTTCTTTTTTTATAGATTCCACATATACTTGATATAATTTAATATTTGTCTTTCTGTTTATGACTTATTTCACTCAGTATTGTAGTCAATTTTAGCATGAAGAACTCTCTTTGGTATTTCTTGGCTAGTAGAATACCAGTGACAAATTTTTTCAGCTTTTGCTAACATGGAATATTTTTATTACATCTATATTTCTAAAATACAGTTTAGCTAAATCTAATATTTTTGATTTTTTTTTTTTTACTTTCACTACTTACAATATATAATTAAAGTGCCTTCCCACCCCCCACCCCCATTTTGATAAACAGTCAGGTTTAATCTTATTAAGGTTCCTTTTATGTTTTTTTTTCTTTGTGGGTATTTTTTAATATGATATTTCTGAGAATGGTTCTTTCATGTTGATCCTACTGGAATTCATTGAAAATCTTGGATGTATACATTACTATTTTTTTTTTTAATCAAATTTGGAAAGTTTTCAGCTGATATTTCTTTGAATATTTTTATGTTCTTTCTCTCCTTCCCATCTGATACTCTCATTGCATATATGTTGATGAACTATGGCATTCAAAATTTTCTGAGGTTCTTTTAAATTTTCCTTATTCTTTTCAATCTCTTTGTTCTTCAGAATGTATCATTTCTATATATTTATTTTCTCAAGCTTGCTACTTTTCTAACAGCTTAAATTACTGTGAAGTCCACTAATATATTTTAAAATTTTCATTAAAATTTTCATTTTCAACCACAGGATTTTCATTAAATTCTTTTTTATAAATTTTTACTCTTTTGATATACCTTATTTAATGCCATACTGGCATCATGTCTTATTATGCTTTTTTTTTTAGCAAAGTCTCCTTTAGTTATTTGAACATATTTATAATAGCTGATTTGAAGTCTTTAGTCAAGTTTAACAGGGCTTCTTCAAAAATAAATTTTATTACCTGTTGTTTTTCCTGTATAAGAGCCACACCTTCCTATAACATTATATGTCTTTTATGTTTTGTTTAAATTTGGATATTTTTTATAATATGGCTACCCTGGACACTCAACCCCTGAAAGTGATCTTTTCATGGTCATTTTATTTGTTTGTATAATGGCTTGGCTAAACTTTCTACATGAAATCTCTTTCCCTGCAGTACGTAGCCTCTGATTTTTTGTTTGTTTATTTTAATCTTTCAGCCTGGTTCTTTAAGAAGTTCCCCAGATTGATGTATGTCACTTACAAGTCTAAGGTTATACTTAATCCTAGCAAAGCCTTTAGCAAGTTATATTCTACCCTGCACAATTGTATGAGTGTGTGCGCATGTATCAGTTCAGTTCAGTCATTCAGTTGTGTCCGACTCTTCGCGACCCCATGAATCGCAACAAGCCAGGCCTCCTTGTCCATCACCAACTCCCGGAATTCACTCAGACTCACGTCCATTGAGTCAGTGATGCCATCCAGCCATCTCATCCTCTGTCGTCCCCTTCTCCTCCTGCCCCAATCCCTCCCAGCATCAGAGTCTTTTCCAATGAGTCAACTCTTCCCATGAGGTGGCCAAAGTACTGGAGTTTCAGCTTTAGCATCATTCCTTCCAAAGAAATCCCAGGGCTGATCTCCTTCAGAATGGACTGGTTGGATCTCCTTGCAGTCCAAGGGACTCTCAAGAGTCTTCTCCAACACCACAGTTCAAAAGCACCAATTCTTCGGCGCTCAGCCTTCTTCACAGTCCAACTCTTACATCCATACATGACCACAGGAAAAACCATAGCCTTGATTAGATGAACTTTGTTGGCAAAGTAATGTCTCTGCTTTTGAATATGCTATCTAGGTTGGTCATAACTTTTCATCCAAGGAGTAAGCGTCTTTTAATTTCATGGCTGCAGTCACCATCTGCAGTGATTTTGAAGCCCAAAAAAATAAAGTCTGACACTGTTTCCACTGTTTCCCCATCTATTTCCCATGAAGTGATGGGACCGGATTCCATGATCTTTGTTTTCTGAATGTTGAGCTTTAAGCCAACTTTTTCACTCTCCTCTTTCACTTTCATCAAGAGGCTTTTGAGTTCCTCTTCACTTTCTGCCATAAGGGTGGTGTCATCTGCATATCTGAGGTTATTGATATTTCTCCCGGCAATCTTGATTCCAGCTTGTGTTTCTTCCAGTCCAGCATTTCTCATGATGTACTCTGCATATAAGTTAAATAAGCAGGGTGATAATATACAGCCTTGATGTACTCCTTTTATTTATATATATATATATATATATATTTTTTTTTTTTTTTAAATCACAGTAAGTTGAGATTTTGTCCCACTTTCACTCTATAACTAACAGATTATATTTTTCCTTTTGAATCACTTTGATCACTCCTGAGAGTATGCAACCTTAGATGCAGATACATACTTCCATATTTTATTTTATTCCTGGTTTCCTATAAGTTGCTATGGGTCATAGTAGCTTATTGGTCACCCTGTGCTTGGCAGAGGTTTTGATTAAACTCCTAGTGCCATTGAGACTGCCACTCTTTGTTTACTCGGAATGTTTTCAACTTGACTCCATTTTCTGCTCTAATTTCTTTTGAGTAGAGGCAACCTAGCAGTTACTAACAGTCTTCCTAACTACTAGAGTTGAAACTGCTAGACTGTAGGAAAACAGTCATAATTTAGAATTGTACTCTAAAATTTTCTAGGTGTTTGAACATTGCCAAATTTCAGACTCTCTTGTGTTGATTTACCACATCTTCATCACAGATCTAATTGTTCCTATTTCATAGTAGTATTTGGCAAATTAATTATATGTGTGTGTGCTTAGTTGCTCAGTCATGTTCAACTCTTTGTGACATCTTGGACTGTAGACTGCCAGGTTACTTTATCAATCAGATTTTTCTGGCAAGAATACTGGAGCGGGTTGCCATTTCCTCCTCCGGGGGATCTTCTCAACTCAGGGATTGAAGTCACGTCTCTTGCATTCTTTACAGTTCTCCTGGATTCTTTACCACAGAGCCACCAGGGAAAATTAATGAAAAGTAAATTACACAATTCCATAAATCATGATTACTTTCATTCTATAGTCATTCATTCTATAGTCAACAATAATAGTCATTGTTATCAACTATGATGTATTTTTGAAACAATTAGATTGAATATAAAGATTTATTATGTGCTTTAATTATCAATTAACATAAGTGACTCTTTTTATCTTGGATTACAACTCACAAATACCTTAATAATTATACAATATTCTATCCTATGAGAGATTACAAATTAGTTGGTATTCTTTATCTCAGGTTTGTGTTATATCATCTGACTCCTCACTTTTCACTCTTTTCTCTTTATTTTCAGTCTCTTCTTTTGATGATATAGATTTGTAGATTTTTTGAAAGCATACATCCTACTAACCTGCTAGTGGTTATCTTTAATAAACCTAAAGAAAAAAATTTCCTATTTGCTGTCAAAGTTGAAGTAAAATCAAATGTGATACCATCAATCTAACTTCATGAATTAAATTTTAGCATATTCTCATGACCATAATTCACAGCATTTTGTTGATATAATCTGAATGGTGGTGGTGATGGTGATGTTAGTTGATCATTTAAACTGGCTACATTAGACACTGACTTTCTTTTATCCCATGATTTGAATCTTCTTTAATTATTTTTATGTGTGTGTTTGTGTTTTTTGGTTTTGTTTCACATCCAGGTTAACATAATATCACATTCAGTTCAGTTCAGTCACTCAGTCATGTCTGACTCTTTGCGACCCCATGAATTGCAGCACGCCAGGCCTCCCTGTCCATCACCAACTCCCGGAGTTCACTCAAACTCATCCATCGATTCAATGATGCTATCCAGCCATCTCATCCTGTGTCGTCCCCTTCTCCCTCTGCTTTCTAATATGCTGTCTAGTTTGTCAAAGCTTTTCTTCCAAGGAGCAATTTCAATTTCATGGCTGAAGTCACCATCTGTAGTGATTTTGGAGCCTGAGAAAATAACGTCTGTCACTGTTTCCACTGTTCCCCATATATTTGACATGAAGTGATGGGACCAGATGCCATGATCTTAGTTTTTTGGCTGTTGAGTTTTAAGTCAGTTTTTTCACTTTCCTCTTTCACCTTAATTAAGAGGCTCTTTAGTTCCTCTTCGCTTTCTGCCATAAGGGTGGTGGTCATCTGCCCATCTGCACTTATTGGTATGTCTCCTGGCAATATTAATTCCAGCTTGTGTAGTTTTACCTAAAACTCAAGTCATTTCAATTGCTCATAGTTTTTATAGATACAATATCTCCTTGGCTGTTGTTAAAAACCTGAGTTAAATATTGTCTAAATATTTGTGGATTCTTTTTTTTTATTTTTAAACTTTACAATATTGTATTAGTTTTGCCAAATATCGAAATGAATCTGCCACAGGTATACCTGTGTTCCCCGTCCTGAACCCTCTTCCCTCCTCCCTCCCAATACCCTCCCTCTGGGTCGTCCCAGTGCACCAGCCCCAAGCATACAGTATCGTGCATCAAACCTGGACTGGCAACTTGTTTCATACATGATATTATACATGTGTGGATTCTTATAGTATTTTTTAATTAATTTAAAGGATAATTGATTTGGAGAATTTTCCTGTTTTCTGTCAAATCTCAACATGAATCAGCCATAGGATTCTTATAGTATTTTTTTTTAAAGAGAGAAGCATTTTCTTTCATTCAGTATATTTTCATGGATTTTTAGCTTTCTCCTTTGCTCATTTTATTTTTGTGCACATTTCATAGTTGCCCTTTGTTTGTTTTAGCTTGTAGTTACCCTCAGAAAAGAAATTCTGCTGTCTTAACCCAGCCATCTTGACATTTTCCTTGAAATAACTGCTTGTTTGAGAACCTGTTCTCTCCTCTCTGATTTTGGGATGGGTGATGAGGTATGTGATGTTATTCTCCACCTGTGTCATAGCATTCTCTAATGAGATACTCTTATAAATATATGATGATTTTCTGTAGAGAGAAAAGAAGTAATTGTTAGGTTTCATCAGCACAGATCAGATCAGCCGCTCAGTTGTGTCCGACTCTTTGCGACCCCAGGAATCACAGCATGCCAGGCCTCCCTGTCCATCACCAATTCCTGGAGTTCACTCAGACTCACGTCCATCGAGTCAGTGATGCCATCCAGCCATCTCAGTCTCTGCTGTCCCCTTCTCCTGCTGTCCCCAATCCCTCCCAGCATCAGAGTCTTTTCCAATGAGTCAACTCTTCGCATGAGGTGGCCAAAGTACCGGAGTTTCAGCTTTAGCATCATTCCTTCCAAAGAAATCCCAGACCTGATATCCTTCAGAATGGACTGGTTGGATCTTCGTGCAGTCCAAGGGACTCTCAAGAGTCTTCTTCAACACCACAGTTCAAAAGCATCAATTCTTTGGCGCTCAGCCTTCTTCACAGTCCAACTCTCACATCCATACATGACCACAGGAAAAACCATAGCCTTGACTAGAGGAACCTTTGTTGGCAAAGTAATGTCTCTGCTTTTGAATATGCTATCTAGGTTGGTCATAACTTTTCATCCAAGGAGTAAGCGTCTTTTAATTTCATGGCTGCAGTCACCATCTGTAGTGATTTTGGAGCCCAGAAAAATAAAGTCTGACACTGTTTCCACTGTTTCCCTATCTATTTCCCATGAAGTGGTGGGACTGGATGCCATGATCTTCGTTTTCTTAATGTTGAGCTTTAAGCCAACTTTTTCACTCTCCACATTCACTTTCATCAAGAAGCTTTTGAGTTCCCCTTCACTTTCTGCCATAAGGGTGGTGTCATCTGCATATCTGAGGTTATTGATATTTCTCCCGGCAATCTTGATTCCAGTTTGTGTTTCTTCCAGTCCAGCGTTTCTCATGATGTACTCTGCATATAAGTTAAATAAACAGGGTGGCAATATACAGCCTTGACGAACTCCTTTTCCTATTTGGAACCAGTCTATGTTCCATGTTCAGTTATAACTGTTGCTTCCTGACCTGCATACAAATTTCTCAAGAGGCAGATCAGGTGGTCTGGTATTCCCATCTCTTTCAGAATTTTCCCCAGTTTATTGTGCTCCACACAGTCAAAGGCTTTGGCATAGTCATCAGCACAGGCTTCTGTAACAATGCCATAGACTGGGTGGCTTTTTAAAGAATAGAAACATATTTTCCGTCACATTTCTGAATTCTAAAAGTCCCAGATTAAAGTCTCAGAAGATGTGGCTTTTGGTAAGACCTCTCTTCTCTGCTTGCAGATTGCTACTACTCCCCTTGTCTTTATATGAGCTTTCTTCTGTGCACTCTGTGGAGAAAGAAGTGCCTCATGTCTCTTCCTCTTTGTGTAGGGACATTGGTCCTATTGGATTAAGGCCACACTCTTACTGACCTCACTTAAACTTTACTACACAGTTATAGGCCCTTCCCCAAAATATAGTCACATGAGGCATTTGGGCTTCAACACATGAATTTAGGGGAAACATAATTCAGTCTATAACATTGTTGTACATTATATTTAATAGCAATTTCTTTTCTTCAGAATGCTTAATACAATTATCTTACCACCTGGAATTATCTGTAAGAATGGAAAAACTTTCCTTTGTTTTCACAATGTTACATTTTCTGTAAACATTTGTTTCTTCAATATAGAAATTTAATTTCATTGAAACATTAATATGTACTCTAGTGGTTTGATAACAGCATTCAAATATACAGAGCTATAAGAGCTGGTGGTGCCCAGTAACTATTATTTAACCACTGGAATGTTGATAAATGATATTACTGTGTCTCCTTAGATTTATATGTTGCTATGTTCGTATTGGCATATTCTGTTTTTTTTTTTTTTTTTTTTTTGAGAGTATAACATTTTTACATAAGAGAAAATTTGTTATTTTCCTCAGTTTTTATTGAACTTAACCCATGTTATCCAAATTAGCTTCTACATGGTTGCCATGGATTTCAAAATGCAATAATATTTAAATCAAATGCATAACTCAAGTCATCTCCCTCACACTTTGCTTTATTAACATTTGTTTTGTCACAGTGGATTCATTGAGTATATAAGCTATGGATTCAAATTTATTTTTCTCTACTCTCCACTATTTATCAAAAAACTCCCACTTATATGAAATCAGAAAACCCAGAAATGATTTACTAAATGTTATCTGTTCTTCTTGGAACAATTTTAAAGTAAAGTTTTACCCTTTTCTTTTTATAAATTAGACTTCCTTTATTAAGTAAAAATAATCTTTCAACATATTATCTAACTTCATGTATTTGGTGAAAAAATTGCCTAATGACTATCTTTTGTGAGGTACTGAGCTAGATTCTCAGAATTCAAAGGTAAAAGGAACAGAAATTATACTCAAGAATTTCACTGGAGTGCAGAAGACAAACATGAAGATAGGAAAAGAAAGAAAGTGAAATAGTCGCTCAGTCATGTCTGACTCTTTGTGACCCCATGGATCGTAGCCCATGGACTGTACCCCATGGACTGTAGCCCATGGCTTTTCTGTCTATGGGATTCTCCAGGCAAGAATACTTATGTAGGTTGCCAGTGCCTTCTCCAGGGGATTGTCCCAACCCAGGGATTGAACCTGGGTCTCCTGCATTGCAGGCAGATTTTTTGCCGTCTGAGTTACCAGATCTTAACTGAAGATAGGAAAGAGGGATGATGTTTTATAAATATTAAATACTACAAAATTATCATCTGGGTGATATAAGGGATGAATTCCATTGTAATATATGCCACATATTCTAAAAACAGTCATGTTAGAGCTCTTGGGCTTCTTCCATGTCTTGGCTGTCGTAAATAGTGCTGCTATGAATACAGGAGTATGTGTATCTTTTCAAATTAGTGGTTTTAGACTTTTTAATGAGAGCCATTCTGTCAGGTGTGAATTGGTTTCTCATTGTGGATTTGATTTTCATTTCTCTACTAACTGAGCATCTTTTAGTGTGTCTATTAGCCATTTGTATATCTTCTTTGGAGAAATACCTGTTCAGGTCTTCTGCCCATTTTTTTGACTGCATTGTTTGTTCTGTTGATGTCATTATATAAACTAATTGTATATTTTGGATATTAATTAATAGCTTGTCTGTCACATCATTTAGAAATTTTTGCTCCTATTCTTTAGGGTTTTTGTTTTGTTGATGGTTTCCTTCCCTGAGCAAAAGCTTTTAAATTTAATTAGGAACCATCTGTTAATTTTTGTTTTCACTTCTTTTGCCTTGGGACACATATGCAAGAAATTATTGCTACAAGTTATATCAAAGAGAGTTTTGCCTATGTTCTCTTCTAGGCATTTCCTGGTTTGAGGTCTTAAATTTAGGTCCTTAAACCACTTTGAGGTTATGTTTGTATAAGTTGTGAGGGAATGTTCTAACTTCACTGATTTACATTGAGCTGTCCAATTTTCCCAAAACCACTTGTTGAAAAGACTGGGTTTTCTCCTTTGTATACTTCCTGCAGCCTTTGTCATACATTAATTCACCATAGGGGTATAGGTTTATCTCTGGACCCTGTATTCTGTTTCGTGGTGTATATGTCTGTTTTTGTGCCAGTGCTATACTGTTTTGATTACTGTGGCTTTGTAGTATAGCCCAACGTCCAAGAGCATTTTACCTCCCCCTTTGTTCTTTTCTTCAGGATTTCTTTGACAATTTTGGCCTTTCATTGTTATGTATAAATTTTAAGATTTTTTAAAAAAATTATTTGAAAAATATCAGGGATATTTTGATAGAAATTATATCAAACCTGTAGATTTCTTTTGGTAGTAAGGCCATCTTAAAAATGTTAATTCTGCCAACCAAGAGCAGGGGGTATAGTTGCATTTCTTTGAATCATCTTTAATTTCCTTCATCAATGTTTTATAGTTTTCACAGTGTAGGTCTTTCATCTCCTTGGTTAAGTTTATTCCTAGGCATTTTATTATTTTGATGAAAGCATAGACAGTATTGTATTTTCTTTTGCATTCTCATTCTCATATTTAGTTATCAGTTATAGATGTGAAACAAATTTTTGTGTATTAATCTTTTATCCTTCAGCCTTGCTAAAATCATTTTTTAGGCTTATAGTTTTTGAGTGGAGACTTATGATTACTGTCTGTGTAGTATTGTGTAATCTGCAACTGGTGACTGTTTTATACTAGTTTCCTTCCAATTTTTTTTTTTTTTATGTTTCATTTCTTTTCCTTGTCTAGGTAGGACTTCTAGTACTCCATTAATAGATATTGGGAAAGTGTTAAATTTCTCCATCTTACTTAATTTAGTAGGAAGTCTCTCAGCTTTCCATTGTTGATTATTGACTGGAATTAGTGTAAATGGCCTCTATTATATTGAGAAATGTTACCCCTTTATGCACTTTGAATCATGAATGGATGCTTAATTTTGTCAAATGTTTTTTTCTGTGTCTATTGAGACAATCATGGAATTTCTATCCTTTCCTTACTGTGGTTTATTAACTTGTGGATATTGAACCATCTTGCATTCCTGGAATATACCTCACTTAATCATAACAACTGATCCTTTTTATATATCAAAGAATTTGGTGTGCTGATATTTTGTTAAGGATTTTTGTGTATATATCCATCAAAGATATTGGCCTGTACTTTTCTTTATTTGTAGTGTCTTTGGTTTTGGCATCAGGGTAATAGTGTCTTCATACAATGAATTTGGGAGTGTTCACTCCTCTTCAGTTTTTTGGTCTAGTGTGAGAAGGATAGGTACTAATTCTTTTTTATATATTTGATAGAATTCCTCTTGAAGCCCTGAACTTTTTTTGCTGGGTGCTTTTTAAATTACAAATTTAATTTCACTTATAATTGTCTGTCTATTGAAATTGTTCTCTGTTCACTTAGTATTGGGAGGTGAATATTTGTGGAAGTTTATTCATTTCTTTTATATTATGCAATCTGTTGACATAGATTGTCAATACAATCTTTTGATATACAGATACATCAATCTGTTGGCATATTCATAGTGTTTTCATGAATTGTTGTATTTTGGTGGTGGTTATTTCTCCTCTTTTATTTCTTATTTTGTTTATTTGGATCCACTATTCTTAGTGAACCTGGCTAAAAAATTTATTGATTATCTCTAAAAACAACAACAACAAAAAACAAAATTGTTCTTGATTTCTTTAATACTTTGCATTTCTTTAAGATCTCTG
The DNA here is from genome assembly GCF_019923935.1 of Bubalus bubalis. Taxonomy (NCBI): domain Eukaryota; kingdom Metazoa; phylum Chordata; class Mammalia; order Artiodactyla; family Bovidae; genus Bubalus; species Bubalus bubalis. The sequence continues at coordinate 84,896,677 of NC_059157.1, forward strand.
TTTTATTTATTTCCTATCTGTTATTTATTTCCTTTCTTCTGCTGACTTTGGGCTTTGTTGGTTCTTCTTTTTCTAATTTTTGTAGGTGATAAGTTAGTTTGAGATTTTTCTTGTTTCTTGAGGAAGGACTGTATTACTATGAACTTTCTCCATAGAGCTGCTTTTGCTGTGTCCTATAGCCTTTGGACTATTTTTGTTTCCATTTGATTTGTCTAGAAGTATTTTCTTGTTCCATTTTGATTCTGTCATTGACTCATTCATTATCTAGTCACATGCTGTTTAGTCTCCATGTGTTTTTTAGCTTTTCTCATTTCTTTATATAGTTGATTTTGAGTTTCAAATTGTGTGGTCAAAAAAAAAAAAATGCTTGATCTAATTTCTATTCTCTTAAATTTGTTGAGGCTTGTTTTGTAATTTAATATGTAATCTACATTGGAGAATATTCCATGCATACTTGAAAAGAATGTGTATTCTGCATTTTATTTGGATATAGTATCCTGTAGCTATCAATTAAATCCAGCTAGGGTTATGACAAACCTAGATAGCATATTCAAAAGCAGAGACATTACTTTGTCAACAAAGGTCCGTCTAGTCAAGGCTATAGTTTTTCCAGTAGTCATGTATGGATGTGAGAGTTGGGCTGTGAAGAAAGCTGAGCACTGAAGAATTGATGCTTTTGAACTGTGGTGTTGGAAAAGACTCTTGAGAGTCCCTTGGACTGCAAGGAGATCCAACCAGTCCATTCTGAAGGAGATCAGCCCTGGGATTTCTTTGGAAGGAATGATGCTAAAGCTGAAACTCCAGTACTTTGGCCACCTCGTGTGAAGAGTTGACTCATTGGAAAAGACTCTGATGCTGGGAGGGATTGGGGGCAGGAGGAGAAGGGGACGACAGAGGATGAGATGGCTGGATGGCATCACCGACTCGATGGACGTGAGTCTGAGTGAACTCCGGGAGTTGGTAATGGACAGGGAGGCCTGGTGTGCTGCGATTCATGGGGTTGCAAACAGTCGGACATGACTGAGCGACTGAACTGAACTGAACTGAGTCTATTGTGTCATTTAGGACCTCTGTTACCATACTCATTTTCTGTCTGAACTTTCTAGTGATGTCAATGGGGCATTAAGTTCCCCTACTTTTATTGTATTATTGTCAGTTTCTCTCATTTTGTGTATTACTTGCTTTATATATCTAGGCATTCCTGTATTGGATTTGTATATGTTAATGAGTGTAATATCCTCTTCTTGCATTGTTATCTTTTTCATTATGTAATGCCCTTCTTTGTATTTGTTACAGCCATTGTTTCAGCATTCTTAATACACATTTGCCTTTCCTGCAGGAATTTTCCCTTTTCTATAGATTCTTGATCTTTTCCATTCAAAGACCCTGCAACATTTCCTTTTATATAGGCTTAGTATTTCTTTTAGTTTTTGCTTATCTGAGAACAGTTTTATTCTTCTATTCTAAATGATAATCTTGCTAGGTAGAATTTCCTAGGTTGAAAATTTTTTCTTTTTTGGCACTTTGAATTTATTATGCCACTTCCTTCTGGCATGTAAAATTTGGAGAGAAATCAGCTGATTGACTTATGAAGGGTATCTTACTCTTTGTCTTTCTCTTGATGCCTTTAGAATTCTATTTTTAATGCTTACCATTTAATTATGATATATCTTGTGGATCTTTTGTGTTCATATTGTTTGGGATCCTCTGTGCTTCCTGGATATTTGTTTCCTTCTTTAGCTTTGGAACATTTTTAGCCACAATTTCTTCAAATCTATTTTTTATAACCTCCTCTTTCTCCTTCTTAAACCTCTATATTGCAAATGTTGATATGTTTAATGTGATCTCATATGTTGCTTTTTCTAAATTTTATTTTTCTGCCATTTTGATTGGGTGAATTTCATCCTTTTACCTTCCAAATTACTTATATGCCCTTCTGTGTCATTTCATCTGCTATTTATTGCTTTTATAGTGCTTTTTATCTCAGATATTTAATTCTCTTTTTCAGTCTGTTCTTTATATTTTCTATTTCCTTATTAAAACAATCTGTACTTAGATTAATTCTTTTTCCTAATTTAGTTAGTGTTTTTATTATCAACGTTTTGAATACTTTGTCTGGTAGACTGCTTATCTCTCTTTCATCACTCATTATTTTCATAATTTTTCAAGGACTTTCTCTTGCTCTTGCAGTAGTCTTTCCCTGTCACTACAAATTTAGGTTAAACAGTTATCCATTGTTAGCTTAAATGGGTATTCTTCTGTGAGAGTGTCTCTATGTGGACTATATTTTCACAATGCTGTTGTTGAGAGGGCTGGATTTGATTTAGATGCCAGTCATGACTTTGCTTAGGGTCTGCTGCCTACTTTCACCTTGTCAGCAGATGTGGCTGGTGATGGAGGAGCTAGAGCTTATGCAGAATGTGAGGTAGTCATCATCATTCTGTCAAGGGCACGGTTTGCTTTCAAGTTTCTGTAGTAGAAGTCCTAAAGTTTCCAGTCAAGCTGGCCCTTTTCTCTTTAAGTATGCATTTTTCCTTTTCCTTGTACTGAGGCCTTTGCCTCAGAGGGTAGTACTGATTTGCTCAGAGGTAAGTGGGCTAATTCACTTATAGGGGACTGATGTGCTGCCCGTGTAGGTGTGTGTGTGCCTGTGTCAGCTGTGCTCACCCACAGCCCATGGTCCTGTCTTTTCCCCTGTCATAGTGACCCTGGATATAGTGTTAGGCTGTGGTGTGGGGTGGGCAAGGCTGGACTATATGATTGGCTCAATCTGGGAAAGACAACATGGTGGTGTGGGAATTTCCATGTTGCAGCCAGAAGTCTGAGCTGCTTCTGGGGCACTATTTGAATAAGTGCTAACAACAGTCACTGCCACCACACCCAGGCTATACTCCAGGTCCCTGGGTAACCTCCGCATTCCTAGATCAAGTATTTTCCTAGGCCATGATTTTCCCCAGGTCTGATACCAAGGTGTGGCATGGAGTGAATGGAGCCTGGGCATACAATTGGCTCACAGTGTGGGTCACAGCAAGGTGGCAGTCACTAGGACACACATTTCTTCATCCTATCTGGAGGCAAGCTAGTACCTGCACACTCCTTGCAAGTGGAGTCTAGCTTTCCTCATACTTTTGTTCTCTCCCAGCCTTTCTCCAAGCAGCCAAGGATGCCTGTTTCCATAGGTAGGGCTCCATGACTGGGACACTCAGTCTCTGGCTTGACCTTCTCACTCCCCAAGGCAAGTGATCACCCTTGTTATCTCCCTTTTTGTTGTGATCTCCTACCAGGGACATATATCCTGAGGTAATACTTTTCTTCTAATCCTACCTAATCACATTTTTATCTTTCTTATAGCCTTAGTTGTATAAGAGCTCCCCTGTGGGTTTCTATTCAGGTTTCTATGACTGTTGCTACACATGTAGATATATTTTTGTTGCATTTGTGGGATTACTTGAACTCTACATCCTCTTACTCTGCCATATTGATTACACTCCAAAAAATGCTTTTTTATGCTTTGGGTCTCTGCTTTAGATTTACGTTTTGCAGTTACTATTAATAGAGCTTCCCAGGTAGCACTAGTGGCAAAGAGCCTGCTTCCCAATGCAAGAGACAGAAGAACCATAGGTTCAATCCTGTGTCAGGCAGATCCTCTGGAGAAGGAAATGGCAGCTCACTCCAGTATTCTTGCCTGGAGCCTGGTGGATTACAGTCCATAGTGTCACAAAAAGTCAGACTGACTACAGCATTTTAGCACACATTAATTAATATCAGGCTTGTATAAAATATCTCATAGAAAAAATTGTCCTTTTTAAAATGATTATATCTTATCTTAATTCACCTTCCCTGGTGGTTCAGAGGGTAAAACGTCTGCCTACAATGCGGGAGACCCAGGTTCAATCCACAGGTCAGGGAGATCTCCTGGAAAAGGGAATGGCAACCCACTCCAGTATTCTTGCTGCCACCCCCGACCCCCCAAAAGAACTGTACAAAAACGATCTTCATGACCAAGATAATCACGATGGTATGATCACTCACTTGGAGCCAGACATCCTGGAATGTGAAGTCAAGTGGGCCTTAGAAAGCATCACTACGAACAGAGCTAGTAGAGGTGATGGAATTCCAGTTGAGCTATTTCAAATCCTGAAAGATGTTGCTGTGAAAGTGCTGAACTCAATATGCCAGCAAATTTGGAAAACTCAGCAGTGGCCACAGGACTGGAACAGGTCAGTTTTCATTCCAATCCCAAAGAAAGGCAATGCCAAAGAATGCTCAAACTACTGCACAATTGCACTCATCTCACATGCTAGTAAAGTAATGCTCAAAATTCTCCAAGCCAGGCTTCAGCAATATGTGAACCATGAACTTCCAGATGTTCAAATTGGTTTTAGAAAAGGCAGAGCAACCAGAGATCAAATGGCCAACATCTGTTGGATCATCAAAAAAGCAAGAGAGTTCCAGAAAAACATCTATTTCTGCTTTATTGACTATGCCAAAGCCTTTGACTGTGTGGATCACAATAGATTGTGGAAAAATTCTGAAAGAAATGAGAATACCAGACCACTTGACCTGCCTCTTGAGAAATTTGTATGCAGGTCAGAAAGCAACAGATAGAACTGGATATGGAACAACTGGTTCCAAATAGGAAAAGGAGTTCATCAAGGCTGTATATTGTCACCCTGCTTATTTAACTTATATGTAGAGTACATCATGAGAAATGCTGGGCTGGAAGAAGCACAAGCTGGAATCAAGATTGCCAGGAAAAATCTTGATAACCTCAGATATGCAGCTAACACCACCCTGATGGCAGAAAGTGAAGAAGAACTAAAAAACCTCTTGATAAAAGTGAAAGAGGAGAGTGAAAAATTTGGCTTACAGCTCAACATTCAGAAAATGAAGATCATGGCATCTGGTCCCATCACTTCATGGGAAATAGATGGGGAAACAGTGGAAACAGTGTCAGACTTTATTTTTCTGGGCTCCAAAATCACTGCAGATGGTGATTGCAGCCATGAAATTAAAAGATGCTTACTTCTTGGAAGGAAAGTTATGACCAACCTAGATATCATATTCAAAAGCAGAGACATTACTTTGCCAACAAAGGTCCATCTAGTCAAGGCTATAGTTTTTCCAGTGGTCATGTATGGATGTGAGAGTTGGACTGTGAAGTAAGCTGATTGCCGAAGAATTGATGCTTTTGAACTGTGGTGTTGGAGAAGACTCTTGAGAATCCCTCGGACTGCAATGAGATCCAACCAGTCCATTCTAAAGGAAATCAGTCTTGGGTGTTCTTTGGAAGGAATGATGCTAAAGCTGAAAGTCCAGTACTTTGGCACCTCATGTGAAGAGTTGACTCATTGGAAAAGACTCTGATGCTGGGAGGGATTGGGGGCAGGAGGAAAAGGGGACGACAGAGGATGAGATGGCTGGATGGCATCACCGACTCGATGGACGTGAATCTGAGTGAACTCCTTGAGCTGGTGATGGACAGGGAGGCCTGGCGTGCTGCAATTCATGGGGTCGCAGAGTCGGGCACGATTGAATGACTGAACTGAACTGAACTATCTTAATTCATCTATATAGGTCCTGTACTGTTCCTCTTTAATGTTTTTCTTGTCTCAAATTATTTGTGTTAATTGTGAGTTCATTACCAATTTAAAGTAATGTTGTTCAGTTACTAAGAAGCATCTGACATTTTGCAACCTCATGCACTGCAGCACGCCAGGCCTCCCTGTTCATCACCATCTCCCAGAGCTTGCTCAAAATCATGTCCATTGAGTCAGTGATGCCATCCAAATATCTCATCCTAAGTTGTCCCCTCCTCCTCCTGCCTTCAATCTTTCCTAGCATCAGAGTCTTTTCTAATGAGTAAGTTCTTGCATCATGTGCCTAAAGTCCTTCAGCATCAGTCCTGCCAATGAATATTCAGAGTTGATTTCCTTTAGGATTGACTGGTTGGATCTCCTTGCAGTCCAAGAGATTCTCAAGAGTCTTCTCCAACACCAAAGTTCAAAAACATCAATTATTCAGCACTCAGCCTTCTTTATGGTCCAAATCTCACACCCATCCATGCCTACTGGAAAAAACATAGCTTTGACTATATGGACCTTCGTTGGCAAAGTAATGTCTCTGCTTTTAAATATACTGTCTAGGATGGTCATAGCTTTTCTTCCAAGGAGCAAACATCATTTAATTTCATGGCTGCAGCCACCATCTGCGTTAATTCTGGAACTGAAGGAAATAAAGTCTGTCACTATTTCGTTTCCCCATATATTTGCTATGAAATGATGGGACCAAATGCCATGATCTGAGTTTTCTGAATGTTGAGTTTTAAGCCAGCTTTTCACCCTTCTCTTTCACCATCAAGAGACTCTATAGTTCCTCTTCGCTTTCAGCCATAAGGGTGATGTCATATGCATATCTGAGGTTATTGATATTTCTCCTGGCAATCTTGATTCCAGCTTGAACTTCCTCCAGCTCAGCGTTTCTCATGATGCACTCTGCATATAAGTTAAGCAAGCAGGGTGACAAATTATAGCCTTGACATACTCCTATCCCAATTTGTAACCAGTCCATTTTTCCATGTCCAGTTGTAACTGTTGCTTCTTGACCTGCATTCAAGTTTTTCAGGAGGTAGGTCAGTGGTGTGCTATTTCCATCTCTTTAAGAAACTTTCACAGTTTGTTCTGATCTGCACTGTCAAAGGCTTTAGCATAGTCATTAAAGCAGAAATAGACGTGTTGCTGGAATTCCCTTGCTTTTTCTATGATCCAACAGATGTTGGCAATTTGATCTCTGGTTCTTATGCCTTTTCTAAATCCAGCTTGAATATCTGGATGTCTTCAGTTCATGTACTGTTGAACATAAGCTTGGAGAATTTTGAACATTATTTTGATAGCATTTGAAATGAGTGCAATTGTGCAGTAGTTTGAACATTCTTTGGCATTGCCCTTCTTTGGGATTGGAATAAAAACTGATCTCTTACAGCCCTTTGTCAGTGCTGAGTTTTCCAAATTTGCTGGTGTATTGAGTATAGCACTTTATTTATTTGTGTTGCTTTACCCCTTACCCTTTATGTTGTATGTTTAACAACCTATATTTATGTTTAGCAACCTATTCTGTTATAGTTTCAATTTTCTCACATAGAGCAAAATTCTTTTCAATGTTTTATGTATTTTTGCCTTTTTCATTTCTGGTAAAACAGCTCGTTCAAACATTTCTTGTAAGGCAGGTATAGTGGTGATGAACTCCCTCAGATTTTGTCTGTCTGGGAAAGCCTTCATTATTATCTTTTTTTTTTCTTTTTGCATATCTAAAAGATAACTTTGCTGTATAGAATTTTCTTGGCTGACAGCGTTTCTCTTTCAGTATTTTGAGTATGTGTTTCTATGGTCTGGTCTGTAGAGTTTTTGCTGAGAAATATGCTGATAGCCTAGTAGGAGTTCCTTTGTAGGTTGCTGTAATCCCCCCATACCTTTAAAACCCTTTATTTGTAACTGACTTTTGATAGTTTTACTATGTCTTGGAGAAGGACTTTTTTTGTGTTGTGGTAATTAGATGTTTTCTTCGCTTTATGGATTTGGAAATCCAACCCCTTTCCCAGATTTGGAAGTTTTCAGCTATCTTAAAAATAAACTTACTGATCCCTTCTATTTTTCTCTTCTTTTGGGATTATCTATTATTCTTATGTTGCCCTTCCTAATAAATTTGGATAGTTTTTATAGAATTTTCTTATAGAATTTCCTCATATGTTTCAGATTTTATTTCTCTTTTACCTGCTTCATTTACAGATTGCTATCTTTAGGATCACTAATTCTCTCTTCCAGATGGTGTGCTCTCTTTTCAATGCTAATGTGTTCTTTATGTCAGTCATTGAGTTTTTCAGCTACAGAATTTATTTTTGCTTCTTTTCTCCATGAATGTTTCAATCCTTTTTTTTTTTTTTAAAGCATTTCTTCTGTTAATTTTATTTCTGAGTTCCTTTAACTACCTTTGTTAATTTTCATGTAGTTCATTGTGGTTTTTTTTGACAGCTTTTTGAATTTTCTATCAGTTAGATTAGAATATTCTGTGACTTTAAGTTTGGTTTCTGGAGAATTGTCCTTTTGGTGATGCCATGTTACAGTTTTTCACGGTGTTTGATAAGTTGTTCCTCTGCTGGCACATTTGAAACAGTAAATAGCTATCTTCTTTAGGTAAATACTATTTTTTTTTTTCTTACTTGATTCTAATAATTTAAGGTGAGTAATCAGATCAGATCAGTCGCTCAGTCGTGTCCGACTCTTTGCGACCCCATGAATTGCAGCACGCCAGGCCTCCCTGTCCATCACCAACTCCCGGAGTTCACTCAGACTCACGTCCATCGAGTCAGTGATGCCATCCAGCCATTTCATCCTCTGTCGTCCCCTTCTCCTCCTGCCCCCAATCCCTCCCAGCATCAGAGTCTTTTCCAATGAGTCAACTCTTCCCATGAGGTGGCCAAAGTACTGGAGTTTCAGCTTTAGCATCATTCCTTTCAAAGAAATCCCAGGGCTGATCTCCTTCAGAATGGACTGGTTGGATCTCCTTGCAGTCCAAGGGACTCTCAAGAGTCTTCTCCAACACCACAAGATCAATTCTTCGGTGCTCAGCCTTCTTCACAGTCCAACTCTCACATCCATACATGACCACAGGAAAAACCATATCGTTGACTAGACGAACCTTTGTTGGCAAAGTAATGTCTCTGCTTTTCAATATGCTATCTAGGTTGATCATAACTTTCCTTCCAAGGAGTAAGTGTCTTTTAATTTCATGGCTGCAGTCACCATCTGCAGTGATTTTGGAGCCCAGAAAAATAAAGTCTGACACTGTTTCCACTGTTTTCCCATCTATTTCCCATGAAGTGGTGGGACCAGATGCCATGATCTTCATTTTCTGAATGTTGAGCTTTAAGCCAACTTTTTCACTCTCCACTTTCACTTTCATCAAGAGGCTTTTTAGTTCCTCTTCACTTTCTGCCATAAGGGTGGTGTCATCTGCATATCTGAGGTTATTGATATTTCTCCCGGCAATCTTGATTCCAGTTTGTGTTTCTTCCAGTCCAGCATTTCTCATGATGTACTCTGCATATAAGTTAAATAAACAGGGTGACAATATACAGCCTTGACAAACTTCTTTTCCAATTTGGAACCAGTGAAGCCTTTATTTTTGAGTAAATTATTTTATAGCATAAGCTTTTCTTTCTCCTTTATTTCTCTTGCCTAAGCTGCCTCTGACTTTATTTGAGACTTGACAGTTTCTACTCTCACCATTTTTGCTAGAGGTGTTTCCTATTGCCCTAGTTGTTACTGCTTATGCCTCCAGGGTCATTGCCACTGCCTGTGCTATTGCTCACATCACTGCCTGGAGCTCCAGTGTGATGGGTGTCTTTACCTCATCTGGGTTTGCTTGGGTGGTGGGCTCTGCCAGTGCAGAGGGAATGGGAAGGTGGAGCAGTGCTGGGGGAATGGCTACCTCTGCTACATCTTATTATTCAAGAATAATCCCAATAAATTGAGAACTCTGAGATCCTTTCAACTTCTCTAATGCCATGGGACCTATCTCATTCTTATACTTTTTCCGTCAAAGCAGTGTTTGTTATAGGAAGTGTCTCTAAAGTGAAATGAAGTCTTGCAAGGAAAACTGGCCCAATCTTCCAAAGTAGTGGAAGTCAAATGATAATTATGATCCTTTGTTTCAAATATTCATGCATTCAAAATGTATTTTATATAGAATGGCACCACTTTATAAATGAGGCCTCTGTAATAGAGTGATTTTTTTGAAAAAGTTCAGAAATAAATAAGCCTGTCATGTATATTTTAGGGAGAAATGCGCTCAAGGAAGGTAAAATATAAGGGTCCTGAAGTATGAGAATGCTTGGTTGTTAACATTGAAAGCCATTTGACCAGTGAGGATGGAGCAGAGTGACTGATAGGGATATTAGCAGCAGATGGTGTGTTATGTGGCCAGAGGTAAGATATTAAATGGAGACCTGACTGAGGGTAGCATAGCAGAGAGATAAATCAAGGGCTTTTTCAGTATCCTGGGTGAAGGTCATAGTGGCTTAGTTTAGTTCAAGGATAGAGATAACAGGTAGTTGTCAGATTCAAGTCATACTTTTAAGAGAAATCTGAAAGTGTGGGATTCCAGAATTAATATGAGGTGTAAGAGAATGAGTTCAAGGGTGATTTCAAGAATTTTGGCATGAGCAACTAGAAGAATATAGTTGGCATTTAGATAGTGAAGCCTGAGACAAAGGGTAAATGTAGTGTGGAGACAGAAAAGACTTACAATGATATTGGATTTGGGCATACTGTGTATTAGCTAACAGATGGAAATGTTGTGGAGTAGTATGAAATCAGAACCAAACGAATAGGTTAGAGATGAAAATATAGATGAGGAGACAACATTTAAATTCAAATTCTGTTTTTGGCCTAAATTAGAATGTTAAAGAGGAACATTGGCATATTGTAGCTTATAAAAATATGCATTTTTCCCCTCAAAACTTGAATTCCAATGTAGCTCAATCACTTTAGAGTTATGTTATCTTAGGCAGATAACTCAACCTTTCTAAATATTAACATTGTCATCTTTTAAATAGAGATAATTATATCTAACTTCTGGTATTTCAATGATAGGTATTTTTCATGTCTGTGTGTTTATATAACCTTAGTGTGTGTGTATATGTGCTTGTAATAAGTATCCTAGCAAAGTGTCTGACACACAGGCACCATGTCATATATACAATAAATGGCAACCATTATTGTTGTTGTAGATATTTAATGACTTGTCGAATCTTAAAATACAGTAGTTTTTTTTTTTTTTTTTGACCCTTATTAATTCCAAATATTTTCAGTATTTATCTTGGAAGCATTGGATAGCACATTCCCAATAAAAATAATCAAGTGTTTCCATAATGGATAGATAAAAATCTGATTATCTGCTGTTTGCTTTTAATTCTTAACCTCACAATCTAGTAGGTTTCCTGACAATCACTGAAGGAAGATGGCAAAAGTGCTATCAAACAAAAGACAAAACACATGATAATCAAAACATCAAACTAAATAAATGAGAGCATTTTAAAAGATAGTTAACATGTAAACTTAAACCTCTCTCAAGTTTATTCTGAAATACACCCAAGCTATTTTTTTCCCATTGAAATCTTCACAACTTATAGTACTTAATTTGTTTTTTTCATTAATTGCATTGTTTCCCACTTACTATAACCTCTTGAATCCATTGACTATTCAGTGCTTACAATAGTGTCTGCCCTGAATTGGCTGAACGAATGAAAGAATTAAGGAATAATCTTTAACTGGAAGTTTAAGTACAGATGAGAAATACATTTAGAACTTTTGTTCTACTACCATAATGTTTAAACTAAATGATAAAATAGCAAACATTAATGCCATTTAGTAACTTTAATTTCTAGTGGTATTGATCTATGCAGCCTCATTTATGGCACAGTATCTAATTTAACCTAGAAAAATACTTTAAAAAATAAAAGTCAACTCATACCTTGATCTATCCATCAATTTTTTTTTTTTAATTGGAGGCTAATTCTTTACAGTGTTGTGGTGGTCTCTGCTGTCTATCACTTTTAATAATGATTTTCTTAAGCTTCTAATAAGTTTAGTTAGCATTTAGACCTCTAATGATTAGAAATTCTTCATTTGTTAACATTATTTTAAACCTTTACCTATCTACAATTTACAGTGGTAAGAATTTTAACTGGAATGTGCCAAATTAAATAGCAGAATAGGAAGATCAGTTACTGTTTTGAAGTGTTTAAGGTGATGTTAAAATCTAAATGGCTTGCTTCATTTTCTGTTATAAAAGTTTTGCTTTTGTAATATATATTGGTAGTAAATTCTATGCAGGGGCATAGGGTTGATCACTGTTAGTTAGATGCTCAGTCATCTTGGACTCTTTGCAGCCCCATGGACTGTAGCCCACCAGGCTTCTCTGTCCATGGAATTCTCCAGGCAAGAATACTGGAGTGGGGTGTCATTTCCTCCACCAGGGGATCTTCCTTATCCAGGGATTGAACCCATGTGCCTATATTGCAGGCAGATTCTTTACTGTCTGAGCCACCAGAGTTGATCACTGTTCTTTCACATTTTTTCTAATAGATTCTGTGTGTCTCGTTTAAGAGGTATTAAGTTTGTATGATTTATTTGTTGAAATGTAGTATTTTCAACATATAGAAAAGGAATTTATGCCAATATAAACAGGAAAACAAAAGAAATTCTAACAACCCTTCCTTTGGAGATAGCTTGGTTTGGTACAAATTATTTGTACTTTGAAATAGGGTAGGTATCAGTTTAAAAACCCTAATCTCTGCTAATAAGGCAATAAAGATGGGTGGGTAATAACATGTCATGAAAGAAATTAAACAAAATACTATGAATAATTCGCAACAAAACAGCTGACAGATTGTACATGCTCAGTTATCAGTTTTCTCCCACCTTTTAAAAAGCATAGCTCTGTTTTATAGGTGGAGGCAGAATGGTCTAAACCAGTAGGCTTCCAAGCCCAGGATAAACTCAGATTGCCTATATTGAGGGTCAATTTTCTGTCAAATTCCTAAAATTAAAGTGGGAATTGTAAGATGAAATGTCAACAGTATATTATCTTGACAAATTAAATTTTAAAAGTTGTCAACACTTTCCTGATGACTAAATGTCTCAAGATGAAGAGTTTGAAAGAGCTAAAGGTAACCCTCAATCAAGAAGATTATATGGTAAAAAGTTGCCTTGAACATTGTCTTTCTAAGTGCTCTTACAAATCTGCACTTGAAAAAAATTGTAAATTTTACTGGAGAGGAAAATCATACCAATTGTGAAGTAATGATATTTGGCCTTTGAAAAGTGCAAGTAGTCCCTGATTATAAGGTTACTGATTTATTTAGACAACATACTGTGTGTAGCTCACACTTTCAGCTGTCATTTAAATTGTATTCAACTTCAATTCAACTTGTATTCAGCTCATTGTAAGCCTTAGGAAACCAAATTTAATGTTGTTTCAGAAGATAGGGAAAATGTACAGTCTCTTTCCAGCTCAAATCTGGCAGACGAAAACAACTGATTGCTTTCTTAGTCATTCAAATTAATTGTGAAACCAAAAGAAACAAATAATGATTGATTGGCTTGAGTGCCAATGAGTGACACTTGAGTGTCACTGAGTGCCACTTGAGTGACATTCCTAGCTTTAGTCTGTATCTAATATAATTCTAGTTTAAAATTTGAAGACAAGGCAAAATGATATTTTAACTTATAGGATATTATTTCTGGCAACTAGATTAGCCTTGAAAGTGAAGACGTGAAAGTGAAAGTCACCCAGTAATGTCCAACTTTTTGCAACCTATAATATAGACTAAATATTTAGAAACAAGAAATATATATTAATACTTGTCTTAGTTTTTTAACATGTTTTTGAAGAAACAGAAATATGCAAATATATAGGTGTATATATTCATAATTTGGGCTTCCCTGCTAGCTCAGCTGGTAAATAATTCATCTGCAATGTGGGACACCTGGGTTTCATCCCTGATTTGGGAAGATCCCCTGGAAGAGGGCATGGCAACCCACTCTAGTATTCTTACCTGGAGAATCCCCAATGGACAGATGAGCCTGGTAGGCTACAGTCTGTGGGGTTGCAAGGAGTTGGACACAACTTAGTGACTAAGTGCAGCACATATGCATAATTCATATATATATATATATATATAGCTGATATGTGCATCCTATATCTCCCTGGTATATAATTATGGATTTACCTATGTAAGTATTGAATTTGCTTTACAGTGTTAGCTTGACTAACATTATATTAAGATAGTTTAGAAGCACAATACAGATCATTGATATGAAATTAAATATACTGATCTCAATTATACATTCATATGTTTCTCCTTTATCCCTCTAAATTTGAGATGTTTTCAATTTTATTTATTTTTACAAATGTGATAATGACATTTAAAATCTCTGTATCTTTCTCCTTCTTGGGCTGTTTATCTAGCTATTAATTACTATTTTTTTCCATAGATGTTTGTATCTTGTGGAAATTTAGTGTTTTCCATGATCTCTAAATATATAGAACTATATTTTGAACATATTAGGTTTACGTTTTAGAGGTTAAATTATAAAAGTTATTTGCAAATGTACCATGTACACTTATCAATCACAAAAAATAACTCAAAGTCTATCATAAGTAGCATAATATTCATTTATGAAGAACAGATAATGTGCACATTCTAAATTGCCTCCTGCTGCTGCTGCTGCTAAGTTGCTTCAGTCATGTCCGACCCCATAGACAGCAGCCCACCAGGCTCCCCCGTCCCTGGGATTCTCCAGGCAAGAACACTGGAGTGGGTTTCCATTTCCTCCTCCGATGCATGAAAGTGAAGAGTGAAAGTGAAGTCGCTCAGTCGTGTCCGACTCTTAGCGACCCCATGGACTGCAGCCTACCAGGCTCCTGCATCCATGAGATTTTCCAGGCAAGAGTACTGGAGTGGGGTGCCATTGACTTCTCCTCTAAATTGCCTACACAGTGACAAAAAAAAAATTTGGACTTGGGTCATTTAGTCATATATTTCTCAATCTCAAACGTCATTTGTAGCTGAATATATTTTATCCTTCTTACTCAACACTTCATTTTAATTCATCAAATCCCAGTCTGTCTTTTGAATGCATGGTCTCAAGGTCAGCCAGAGAATCAGGAAGAGTTTGTAGGTAGAATCTGGGGCTCCCTGCTCTTGCAATTCTCCTTCCGATTCCCTCCTGACATTTTAGGGGCTGTGCTTACTTACAAGTTAGTCTGCTGTTTCATTTGACTTTAGGTTTTCTATCAGATTTACATTCACTAGTGATTCTGATCTCATCTAATCTTGAGGTTAAAGCCTTAAAAATGAGTAACTCACTCTGTATCATTTCTTTCTCTCCAATTTCCATTCTCTTCCAGAATTTTCCTCCTTGTTTTTTGTTGTCTTAGTGCATTCAGATGAGTGATTTTCTTGTATTTGCCTGAAATTTTTAGTTGTTATCTTTGGAAAGGCAGGAGTTGAAAGTTGAGTAGGATCTGACTTGTTCAGACTATAAGCAGAACCTCAGGTTTCCTCTAGAGCAAGAGAGTGACTATAATACTAAGAACGCAGAAGAAGGAGATAGAGAATTTGTTGGCCCCAGGTCTTATTCTCCAGAGAAGACTGTATTTGAGACTGTGAGGAGAGGAAAAGGTATCAGATATATTATTTCAGGGCAATTTTAGGGTGTTATGGAAATAGGTATGCCTGATGGTGACCTGTGGTGTTGGGAAAGACTCTTGAGAGTCCCTTGGACAGAAAGGAGACCCAACCAGTCCATCCTAAAGAAAATCAGTCCTGAATATTCACTGGAAGGACTGATGTTGAAGTTCCAATACTTTGGCTACCTGATGTGAAGAACTGACACACATGAAAAGACCCTGATGCTGGGAAAGATTGAAGGTGGGCAGAGAAGGGGATGACAGAGGATGAGATGGTTGGATGGCATCATGGACTCAATGGACAGGAGTTTGAGTAAGCTCTGGGGAGTTGGTGACGAACAGGGAAGCCTGGCGTACTGAAGTCCATGGGGTCACAAAGTGTTAGACACTACTGAGCAACTGAACTGAACTGATGATGACCTTGGAGGCTTGATGCCTTTAGTGCAGGGGGGTGGAGTATATATAAAAAATAGTGGGCTGTTCTTTCTTAGGCTTATTATAGAATCAAGGTGGATAGTGTCCAGATTATCTAGCTGGAGAACAATTCTTTAGTCCTGTGCTCTGGGCTACGCTTAGTTTCTCAGTCATGTCTGACTCTTTTCTATCCTGTGGGCTGTAGCCCACCAGACTTCTCTGTCCATGGGGATTCTCGAGAGAAGAATATTGGAGTGGGTTGCCATTCCCTCCTTAAGGGGATCTTACTGACCGAGGGATTGAACCCAAATCTCCTGCATTGCAGGAAGACTCTACTGTCTGAGCCACCAGGGAAAACCCTTGAGTCCTGTAGCTCCAGATAAATAAGAAGCACCTGTGTTGTGAGATGGCCTACTGAGGACTCCAAAGAGAACTCCTTGACTTGTGCCAGCTTGAGGTAGAGGGTATTAGAGTGTGACTTACTGGCAACCTGATAGAGAGCTTAAAGATGGTAGCAGACTGTAGGAAGGGGGACACTTGAAAAAGTAGGTGAAATGGAAGACTCTGCCCGAGGACGGTTGATGACATCGAAGATAAATAGCATAGATTGAAGACTATTATTTTCTTCCTTTGACTGGTAATTTATTTGTATTAATATTTGGGAATGCTTTAAATGAATAATACTATGTGATTTTTAGTATTTATTTGTCTGCACCGGGTCTTAGTGCAGTACACAGGATCTTCCTTCTTTGTTGCGGCACTGTGGAATGTTTTAGTTGCTGCAGGTGAACACTTAGTTGCAGCACGTGGGATCTAGTTCCCTGTTTAGAGATCCAATCTGGGGCCTCTGCATTGCGAGTGCAAAGTCCTAGTCCCTGAACTACCAGGGAAGGCCCGATACCATGAATGTTAATTGTATTCTTTTGGCTTTGTTTCTGAGAAATATTTGTGTATCTGTGGGCATATGCATGATTTTTAAACCTTTCAGATTTCTGAGAAGATATGACATGTCATAGGTTTTTTATAAAAGTGTACAAAGCTAATGCTTTGCAGACATTACATAGTTTGAGATAGATTTGGAATAGATAGGAGTTTTAATTATTATAATTACCCTAATTGTACTAAGATGTTTATTAGCAAAGTATGTTTTATGATGAATAGAGTGTCACTTATTCAATAGTTTATACACACTTAATACTGATTTCATATATACTCCCTTGTATGTTTTTACCCTTCCATCACTGTAGATTTTGTACAGTAAATCAGTTCTTTTTGACCACAGCTAAACAGCTTTGTCAGCTCCAAACTCTATTCTTCTTTTTTATGCCCAATAATTTTTATCCTATTATAAAATAGATTTGGCCAACGGGAATCCACTCTGTGAGGTCACATCTCAGGTATATTTTTTTGTTCTCATGCAACACATCCAGCCCATCTGTTCTTGACTCCATAGGCAACTTGGATAACATCTGTTTTACTTGTTTGTTGACATACATCAGGATTTGAGATGTGGCTGCAAATAGAAATCTGCACATTCATCATCCAGTTGATCCTTGCAGAACAGTTAGGATTCTTCTTAAGATTTAAAGCTCCCTTATTTGTTCATTGTGTTGTATGGGACAACTGATGAGTTAATACTGGCATTGTTTGCTCTACTTTTTCTATTCAAATGAAGTTACATTCTCTTACATTTATTTGTTTTTACTTATTAAGGACAGCTTTCAGTTAAATTCTGTTAATTTTCATTTTTTAAGTGTTAACCAGTTTAAAAAATTTTAAATGTTAATATTCACTATAAATAATTTTCCTTAAAAATAATTTTAAATCTGTATATGTGCATGTATATGTGAAGAAACAATACTATTGACACTTCAACAACATGGGTTTGAATTGTGTGGATCCACTAATATGTGGATCTTTATCAAAAAAGATATTTGAAAAAATTTTGGAGATTTTTGACAATTTGAAAACCTCATAGAGGAATCAGGTAGCCTAGAAATATTTTAAGTTGCATCATGAATGTGTAATATATATGTAGATAGTAGTCTAGTCTTTCATATGTGTAAGGTGAGTTGTATCTAATATAAAGTAAATAATGTGTTAGTTTATACACACACACACGTATGCATGTTTGGTCTTTATAACTTTGCTTTCAAAGACTGACATTCATGTTCAATATGCCTCTCTCATAGCTGGGGAAAAGAAATGTATTATCAACATATTATCACAAGAATGTGTTTACAAAAAAAGGTAAAAATATTTCTAATACTTATAACTGTATTACTGTATGCCATAAAATTTTATAATAATGCATTCATTAGTGCATAGGTTAGGTTACCGTGAAGCAATCATATTGATTACACCAGGCTACATAAAGCAATCCTATTTTTGCTTTTTCCTTATCAGTGCATGAATTGTTATACCTGTAAATGAGAATTTCTTTTTCACATTACCTTTTCATTTTTAATATCTAGTGTTAGTAACGTGTATAACATATACCTGTTTTGTGTTACATACGGCAATATTGATGTAGATAATGACTGACATTTCATCTTACAAACAGATGATGTAAGTTTATAGTATCAATAATTCAGTAGAATAGTGTAAATATATTTTCTCTTCTTATGATTTTCATAACATTTTGTTTTGATTATTTTATTATATGATCACAGTATATATAATACATATAATGTACAGAATAAGTATTAACTGATTGTCTATGCTATCGGTAAGGTTTCTGGCCTACAGTGGACCATTAGTAGTTAAGTTTTGGCGGGGTCCAAAATTACATTCAGGTTTTTGACAATGTAGGAGGTCAGCACCCCTCACCCCTGCTTTGTTCAAGAGCCAAATGTATTTCAGTTCTACAAAAGAAGTCTAAATAACATGCATTATATAGATATTTTAAATAACATGTATAATATAGATATTTTTAAAGTACCTATGAAATTCTCATATAAAGAAATATGATTTATGATTTCTCACATAAATAACTATGATTACTTCTCACATAAAGAAGTATGAGCTGTCTGTTTATCAGACAGCTCCATGAACAACTTTTGAAAGGTATATATGTTCTGAATTTTTCTGACTTCAAAAGTTAATTGATAATCATGAACATATTATGGTAAAACACAAAAATCTGGGGACAAATATCCTGTTGGGACTTCCAAAAAGTGTTTGGCTTTTAACCAGGGCCAGCTTCATGTGTATGTCACCAGTATAGTTACACTGAGCCTTGCACTTAGAAGGTGCCACACTTGCTTTAATACTCTGCAGTCATCATATTTAAAATTCTTAATGATTTTATCTTTAAACTTGTGCTCTGTAAGTGAAGAATGATGGGACAATGAATCATCTGTGTGAGCAGAAGATATGCATGAAGTTTGCATATCCACTATTCCTTCTCATTCCATTCACATACATAGTTCACAGTGTCCCATGAGCAGAGAATTCCAGAGGACCCAAGGTGCACAGAAGTTCTGTGTGACTCAAAACAAATTGACGTAATTGTCTATCATCTATAGCCAAGTAAGCAAGGGCAATGATAGCCTCGAGAGTCAGACTTTTCACTTGGACCAGAACTAGCTTTGAAGACTTGATGTTCTTGGTGTTCTAAGACATACAAACAATTAAAGGGTCAGTATATTCTTTCTTTGGAGAAGGAAATGGCTACCCACTCCAGTATTCTTGCCTGGAGAATCCCATGGACAGAGGAGCCTGGCAGGCTACAGTCTATGGGGTTGCAAGAGTCAGACACAACTGAGCAACTAAGCATGCATAGCACACATATTCTTTCTTACTCGTGTTACTTCCCTGTATTAGCTAACCATTTATGCTGAAAATGATGACATGGAAGAAAAAGGAAAGAACAATCCATGGTTTCCTTTACCTTTCAGTCCCTTCTTACCTATCAGTGAGCCAGAGGTAGAGAGGTAAAATAAAGCAGTGGAGTTAGATTTCTGCAGTGTTTCCCCTCTTCATACAAAATGCATATGCTTGTGTGAGCTATAATATACAAATTGTGTGATTTCAGGGATTTAGAATTTACATTAAACAATATGGGGCTTCCCCAGTGGCTCAATAGTACAGAATCTGCCTGCAATGCAGGAGATGTGGGTTTGATCTCTGGGTCAGGAAGATTCCCCAGGAGGAGGAAATGGCAACCCACTCCAGTATTCTTGCCTGGGAAATCACATGTACAGGGGAGCCTGGCAGGCCATGTGGTTGTAAAGAGTTGGACATAAATTAGCAACTAAACAACATTACACAGTATAATGATAAAACTCATGCTAATTATTTAACTTTTCATTTTTACCTATAATGGCATTATATCGTAAATAAAAAATGCAACAACAATTTGAGATGCACATCATGCAAGAATGGGAAAAACTTTATATTTACTACCTTTAACAGCACTTTCCCTCTGCTTTTCTAACAAGGAATTTCACATTTTTATTTTTACTAGTTTCTGCAAATTAACTAGCTGGCCTTGAATTTCACCAATCATTCTAAACTATGTAGGACAATAATATGATATGGACATTAATATGAATTTATGGTTGCTAAAGCAGCAGCCAGGCAGTTTTTCTAGTTAAGAAAATTGAAGAGAAAGGAGAGCTTGAGATGAAAATTAGGTTTAGACCAGATCTGTTGGAGCTTTTCCAAAATATTCACATCTATGAGATTATTCATAATTATCTCACCCTGCACAGAAATGTGAAAAATGATAGATAGGTGACATACTACAATATTGACATTACATTTTTGACATATATATGATATAAAATATGTCCTCCACAGTGGAAACAGCTTCACTTATTTTAATTTATGCCACACACAGATACTGTCAGGCTATCTTACTGTCACCATTTCACTGTGCAATAGAAATGATCTGCTTGACTATGCTAGGAACAGTAACATTCCTGTGTTGAAATTAGCAATGTCTGTAAAGAGAAAAAATGTAAAATTAACACAACATCAAGAATCAGATATGGGGGGGGGTCAGCTTTAAAGAATGCCCTTACGTTATCTAATACAACTGTAAAGATTTTCTTTGCCTTTGCAAATATTGTACTGATGTGTGTGTGCTAATTCTCTCCTCATTATTAACAGATACTTATTGCTGCTGCATAACCCATGGTTTAATATGTTAGGATGATCACAGTCCAATTAAATTGCTCTAAATCCCTATATTATGTACTATTTATGTCTCCAATCCTGGTTTTTCTCTATATTATTTTATATATTTTTGATTAATTTTTTTAATCAAAGGATAATTGCTTTACAGAATTTCATTGTTTTCTGTCATACTGCAACATGAATAAGCCATAGGTATACATATATCCCCTCCCTTTTGAACCTCCCTCACATCTCCCTCCCCATACCACCCCTCAAGGTTGATACAGAGCCCCTGTTTGTGTTTTCTGAGCCATACAGCAATTTCCCATTGGCTATCTATTTTACATATGGTAATGTAAATTTCCATGTTACTCTTTTCACACATCTCACCCTCTCCTCCCCTCTCCCCATGTCCATAAGTCGATTCTTTATGTCTGTTTCTTCATTCAGTTCAGTTCAGTTCAGTTGCTCAGTCATGTCCGACTCTTTGTGACTCCATGAATCGCAGCAAGCCAGGCCACTCTGTCCATCACCAACTCCCGGAGTTCACTCAAACTCACATCCGTCGAATCGGTGATGCCATCCAGCCATTGCATCCTCTGTCGTCCCCTTCTCCTCCTGCCCCCAATCCCTACCAGCATCAGAGTCTTTTCCAGTGAGTCAACTCTTTGCATGAGGTGGCCAAAGTACTGGAGTTTCAGCTTTAGCATCAGTCCTTCCAATGAACATCCAGGACTGATCTCCTTTAGAATGGACTGGTTGGATCGCCTTGCAGTCCAAGGGACTCTCAAGAGTCTTCTCCAACACCACAGTTCAAAAGCATCAATTCTGCGGTTCTCAGCTTTCTTCACAGTCCAACTCTCAAATCCATACATGACCACTGGACAAACCATAGCCTTGACTAGACAGACCTTTGTTGGCAAAGTAATGTCTGTGCTTTTTAAATTGCTGCCCTGTAAATAAATTCTTCATTACCATTTCTCTAGATTTCACATATATGCGTTAGAATATATTTATCTTTCTCTCTCTGATTCACTTCACTCTGTGTAATTGGTTCTAGGTTCTTGGACCTCATTAGAACTGACTCAAATGCGTTCCTTTTTATGTCTGAGTAATATTCCATTGTGCACATGTGCCTTATCTTATTTATCCATTCATCTG
Organism: Bubalus bubalis; assembly: GCF_019923935.1. Lineage (NCBI taxonomy): Eukaryota > Metazoa > Chordata > Mammalia > Artiodactyla > Bovidae > Bubalus > Bubalus bubalis. The sequence goes on from NC_059157.1 coordinate 84,918,625, forward strand.
CCAATGGACATCAAGGTTACTTTAATGTTCTAGCTATTGTAAATAGTGCTGCAGTGAACAATGGGATACATGTTTCTTTTTCTATTTTGGTTTTCTCAGGGTATATGCCTAGGAGTGGGTTTGCTGGGTCATATGGTAGTTTTATTCCTAGTTTTTAAGGCATCTCCATACTGTCTTCCATAGTGGCTGTATCAATTTACATTTCCACCAACAGTGCAAGAGTGTTCCCTTTTCTCCACAACCTCTCCAGCATGTATTGTTTGTAGACTTCTTGCTGATGACCATTCTGACTGGTGTGAGGTGGTATCTCACTGTAGTTGTGATTTGCATTTCTCCAATAATAAGCAATGTTGAGCATCTTTTCATGTGTTTGTTAGCCATCTGTAGGTCTTTGGAGAAATGTCTTTGGGTCTTTTCCCCACTTTTTGATTGGGTTAGTTGTTTTTCTGGCATCGAGTCATATGAGCTGCTTATATATTTTGGAAATTAATCCTTTATCAACTGTTTCATTTGCTATTATTTTCTCCCATTCTGAGGGTTGTCTTTTCACCTTGCTTATCATTTACTTTGCTATGCAAAAGCTTTTAAGTTTAAACATGACCCACTTGTTTATTTTTGTTTTTATTTCTGTTACTCTAGGAGGTGGGTCATAGAGGATCTTGCTTTGATTTATGTCATCGAGTGTTCTGCCTATGTTTTCCTCTAAGAGTTTTATAGTTTCTGATCTTACATGTAGGTCTATAATGCATTTTGAGTTTATCTTTGTGTATGGTGTTAGGAAGAGTTCACATTTCATTCTTTTACATGCAGCTGTCCAGTTTTCCCAGCACCATTTATTGAAGAGGCTGTCTTTGCCCCATTGTATATTCTTGCCTCCTTTGTCAAAAATAAGGTACCCATAGGTGCATGGATTTATTTCTGGACTTTCTATCTTGTTCCATTGGTATATATTGCTATTTTTGTGCCAGTACCATACTGTCTTGATGACTAGATTTGTAGTATAATCTGAAGTCCGGAAGGTTGATTTCCCCAGCTCCATTGTTCTTTCTCAAGACTGCTTTGTATACTAGAGGTCTTTCTTGTTTCCATATGAATTGTGAAATTTTTTGGTCTAGTTCTGAGAAAAATGCCATTGGTAATTTGGTAGGGATTACATTGAAACTTTAGATTGCATTTGGTAATATAGCATTTTCACAATATTGATTCTTCCTACCCAGGAACATGGAATATCTCTCCATCTGTTTATGTCATCTTTGATTTCTTTCATCAGTGTCATAATTTTCTGAGTACAGTTCTTTTCTCTCCTTAGGTAAGTTTATTCCTAGATATTTAATTATTTTGGCTGCAGTGGTGAATGGGATTGATTCCTTAATTTCTCTTTCTGATTTTTCATTGTTAGTATATAGAGATGCAAGTGATTTTGGTGTATTGATTTTGTATCCTGAAACTTTGCTAAATTTACTGATTAGCTCTAGTAATTTTCTGATAATATCTTTAGGGCTTTTTTTAATGTACAGTATCATGGCATCTGTAAACAATGAAAGCTGTACTTCTTCTTTTCCAATCTGGATTCCTTTTATTTCTTTTTCTTCTCTGATTGCTGTAGCAAAGACTTCTAGAACTATGTTGAATAATAATGGTATAGAGGACACCCTTGTCTTGATCCTGATCTTAGGCGGGATGCTTTCAGATTTTCAACATTGAGAATAATGTTTGCTGTAGGCTTATCATGTATGGCCTTTACTATGCTGAGGTAGGTTGCTTCTATACCCATTTTTTGAAGAGTTTTAATCATAACAGGGTGCTGAATTTTGTCAAAGGCTTTTCCCACATCTATTGAGATTAATAATTATAAGTTCAGTCACTAAGTAGTGTCCAACTTTTTGTGAACCCATGGACTGCAGTACGCCAGGCTTCCCTGTCCATCACCAACTCCTGGAGCTTTTTCAAACTCATGACCATTAAGTCAGTGATGCCACCCAATCAGCTCAGCCTCTGTAATCCCCTTCTCCAGCCTTCAATCTTTCCCAGCATCAGGGTATTTTCCATGAGTCAGTTCTTCGCATCAGGTAGCCAAAGTATTGGAGCTTCAGCTTCAGCATTAGTTCTTCCAAGGAATATTCAGGCCTGATTACCGTTAGGATTTACTGGTTTGATCACCTTGCAGTCCATTCTTAGTTCTTGAGCAATTCTTTGGTGCTCAGCTTTCTCTACAGTCCAACTCTCAGATCCATACATGACTACTGGAAAAAACCATAGCCTTGACTAAATGGACCTTTGTTAGCAAAGTAATGTCTCTGCTTTTTAATATGCTGTCTAGATTGGTCATAGCTTTTCTTCCAAGAAGCAAGCTTTTTTAAAAATTTTATAGCTGCAGTCATCATCTACATAATTTTAGAGCCCAAAAAAGTAAAGTCTCTCACTGTTTCCATTGTTTCCCCATCTATTTGCCATGAAGTGATGGGGCCAGAGGCCATCATCTCAGTTTTCTGAATGTTGAGTTCTAATCCAACTTTTTCACTCTCCTCTTTCACTCTCATCAGGAAGCTATTTAGTTCCTCTTCATTTTCTGCCATAATGGTGGTGTCATGTGCATATCTGAGGTTATTGATATTTCTTATGGCAACCTTGATTCCAGCTTGTGCTTCATCCAGCCCAGAATTTTGCATGATGTACTCTGCATATAAGTTAAATTAGCAGGGTGACAATATACAGACTTGATGTACTCCTTTTCTGATTTGGGATCAGTCTGTTATTCCATGTCCAGTTCTAACTGTTGTTTCTTCACCTGCATACATATTTCTCAGGAGGCAGGTGAAGTGGTCTGGTATTCCCATCTCTTTAAGAATTTTTCACAGTTTGTTGTGATACACAGTAAAAGGGTTTGGCGTAAAGAAAGCAAAAGTAGATTTTTTTTTTTTTTTTTTGGTCTGGAACTCTCTTGCTTTTTCAGTGATACATGTTGGCAATTTGATCATTGGTTCTTCTGCTTTTTCTAAATACAGCTTGAACATCTGGAAGTTCATGGTTCATGTACTGTTGAAGCCTGGTTTGGAGGATTTTGAGCATTACTTTGCCTATCTGTGAGATGAGTGCAACTGTTCAGTAGTTTGAAATCCTTTGGCAATGGCTTTCTTTGTGACTGGAATGAAAACTGACCTTTTCCAGTCCCATGGCCACTGCTGAGGTTTCCAGATCTGCTAGCATATTGAGTGCAGCACTTTCACAGCATCATCTTTCAGGATTTGAAATAGCTCAACTGGAATTCCATCACCTCCAAGACCTTTGTTCATAGTGATGCTTCCTGATGCCCACTTGACTTCACATTCCAGGATGTCTGGCTCTCAGTGAGTGATCACACCATTCTGGTTATCTAGGTCATGAAGATCTTTTTTGTATAGTAGTTCTGTGTATTTTTGCCACCTCTTCTCAATATCTTCTGCTTCTGTTAGGTCCATACCATTTCTTTCCTTTATTGTGCCCATCTGCATGAAATGTTCTGTTGGTATCTCTGATTTTCTTGAAGAGATCTTGAAAAGATTATCATATGGTTTTTATATTTCAATTTGTTAATATGGAGTATCACATTGATTGATTTGTGTATATTGAAGAATCCTTGCATTTCTGGATAAACCAAACTTTTCATGGTGTATGAGCTTTTTGATGTGCTGCTGAATTCTGTTTGCTTTTTTATATCTTTATATATATAATATAAAGTTATATATTATTTTATATCTTAAACCATTTTTGTTTTAGCCCTTTGACGTTTATAAAATATAATTTTCTTCTCTCTGAGTTGAAATTAAATTAGTTGCTTCAAATGGATGCATGCCAGTTTAGCCTAGTCAAGATCTGAGCCACTTTGCTAATGTAGGACTTTATTTCCCTTTTCTTAATTCTGTTCCCACCAGATTCATTTGACAGGTAGTATCTTTCAGTCAATCAAATTCCTATTAGATATGTACCAGAAGGCATACAGGAACTACAGGGATGACAGAACTTTAACTGTGTAAGAGACACTAATTAATTGCTTTGACTGGAAATGTTTCTATTATGTGACAAGATCCATGGTTTTAAATAAACATTCATTTTAAAGATTTCTTGGAAAATCCAGTTTAGGTGTTACAGCACTGGTGCATGGATACATGTAGCTTATTCCATACCAGAATACTTTCCCTCCTCCTGTAAACATGTTTTGAATTTGTAACATTATTCTTCAGAACCATAAAAAACACTACCATTTCAAAAACTAAGTGAGGATGTGCAAGTGAAAATGAAACATTCAAGATAAATGTTTGAAAAATATTAACAATTTAATTATGAGCTTTTGTGCTCAAGGGAGTTCCCCGGCTGCCCAGTGGTTAGCACTCTGTGATTTCACTGCCCAGGGCCCTGTTTCAATCCCTGGTTGGGGAACTAAGATTCTGCAAGCCACCCAGAGCAGCCAAAAAAAAAAAAAAAAAAAAAAAACTGTACCCAATAATCTACCATACATAATAGTTTTACACTGTTTTAATGGCTTCATCAAAACCTAGCAAGTCCTTAAACATATTTTAAAAATTTTAAATTACCAAGTGAATTACATGAAAATGGAGTTGTGAACTACACATTGTAATATGTTATATGCTAAATTTAGGACATGAAACTGTGCTTTGTTAACTTTTTGTTGTTGTTGTTACTCTATAAAGGCAAGCATCAAGTCCCATCATATAATTCTTCCCACCAATTTGTCAGTAATTTTGGCTTGTATTAATGGTAATTACTTCACAAAATCTGAGAGTTTCTGTTTAGAAATTAAGTAAAACTGTGTACCACTACATGGGCCACACACTATCATCCAGATGGCAAAACATATGGTGTTGCTAGAATTGTCACTCCTAGGACTTCATGTGCTACATTTACTTGTTGACAGAAGGAGCTTACTACACAGTTTTCTAATCATGGTGGAATGAGCAAAATTTGCCAATGGTATTACATTTGGATCTTAACTACCTAGATTCCATTAAAATTTTTAAAAAACTCTTAACAGCATTATTTAATTAAATGGAAGTGCATACTAAATATTTTCAACAAAAAATTTCTGGAGTTATCCAAATGTCATCCTCAAAATTCAGTCAATTCAATTGTATTTTGGGTTTTTATTATATGCTGTTAAGTGAATAAATTGACTGGTTTTGTTTTTACATAAGAACAGTGTTTTGATTTCATGGAGATATAGTTGCAACCCCTTTTTGTACTAAAAATAAAGTAGAGAGAATTAGAGTTAAGGACCTTAGTGCTGCAATAATTTAACTAGAGATTTTCCCTTGTTTCTTCAAGCCTTTTTATGATATCAATAAAGATATGAAGTAGTTCACTTGTCCTTCTGTATGTTTCTGTTGTTTTAACTGCTTCATGGGAAAAAAAAAATGGCTCATATTGGTGCTGTAAATTATTCCATGAAGAGATGATGCTGTGACTAAATGTTGACAGAAAACTGAAAGTGACAGTTTTTCAAAGAAGCAAAGTGTTAGTACCTTCCCTGACATAGCAAAGAAACTTTGGCTTTAAAACTTGATGGCATCATGTTCTTGGAGCAAAGACGGAGTGACTCTTAAACCCAAATAATACAAGCAGATTATATCCTAGTAATTTATGCAAGTAAGTTATTATTTGTCATTAAAGATGCAGCATAGCTCCACATATACCTTTTCACTTAATTTCTCAAACCCACTAATTGGAAATGAGATTTTCTGTTAATGATTTTTGGGAAATGCCTTGCGGTTAACTTAGACTGTGAGGATATGTCTATTTTTTCAGTAGTGGGAAGAAATGAGAGAAGTTTGCTATTCTGTCGGAGCTCTAAAGATTATTATTCAACAATTTGACAGCAGAAACAGAAAAAAATATGTATTATAGCTGAATGCTGAATGTTGCCTTTAGAAGGAAGAATAGACTGAGCAAGACAGTCGTCCACTAAGTTTTGACTGTATGGCCTCAAATACGTTAAGATAATTTTTCTAACAGGAAGTTAGATATAGATTTCTGAATAGAGCAAAAAAAAAAGTCTGTGTTAAAAATAAAAGTTTGCTAATTAGAACCACATTTTGACAGAGAAATGGGTTATGGAGCAAATACTTTTGTGATACCATTATAAGAAGAATATCTGGAAAGAAAAGGCCTAATATTTGCAATGTGATATACAGAATATAAAATGAAAGTAGTAGTATTCTACTTTATTGTTTTCCTGTATACCAAACAAGAAAAGGAAAAAAAAGAATAAAATCATTTCAAGGAACAGAAACATTTGAAAACTGTTTAATTGAAATTTAATCTCTAGGTGGTGCCAGTATTTATCTATAGAAGATAATGTACATATTTCATATTCATTGAACCTATCATTAAATGGTGATTTATAATTCACAGTTTATAGAGATGATAGTTAAACATGAAATTTTAAGATTAATAGCTCAGGATAATTCCATAGGAAAAAAGTCTATTTTTAATATAGAAATCATGTTAAAATTTAAAGGAGCACTTACAACTCAGTGAACTTGTCATTATTTAAAAATTATATATACTCTAGCTTTATTGAAGGATTGAGACAACTTTGTGGATGTTCTCTATTGAGATCTTTGATTATTTTCTTTAAATAGCTATTAATAGTTGAGCCAAATACTTTTTAAAAATAACTTGCATAAGAATACCTAAAAAGAAAATCAGAAAAAAGTTGGCAAGCCTGCTGCTATAGAGGACCAAATTATACAAAGTTAAATTGAGCAATAAAAAATGAAATAAATGTAAAACATACTCTATAAGTGGTGAGACTGAGTTTAACAGCAGGTAGGGGAAGGGATAAGAAAAAAAAATTATCCTGGAATTTTCATTGATGTACTCAGATAATACAGCTAATAAAATGATTAAAATATGTATTAGGACTAATTGATCATGGCATCCAGAGCAAGAAAGGGAACAGCCTTACTCGGTGAAATCTAATCTAAGCACATTATATATTGTGTCCTGTTTCAAAATCCCACTTAAGAAGGACATGCATAAGTTAGCATGTGTATGAAAGGTAAGCACAGGAATGAGGCATCGGAAAAGTAGTATATAATAGCTGAATATTAGTGAATAGGGTTTTAGTATGGAAAAGGTTATATGCATATAGGATAGCATAAAATTCCATATCATGTATTCTAACCACCTGGACTACTTTGAGTGATATTGTTCTGTAACTTTCTACATCCGTAGTTTTATATCAGTCCCTCAAACTGCGATGCCATATCTTTCTTCATTTTTTCCTCTAGTGATAAATTAAAATTCTAATGATGCTTTAAAGTTAGCCTCTAAAACTATCTGACTATCCCTCTGTACTAAAGGGTCTTCCTCTTCCCTGCTCTCCAATTGAATGTGATGCAGGGAGGATCACATTCTTCCGTGTATGATAACATCCTAGAAGTTTATTTTATCCCTATAGAAGTGAGAGTGCATCTTTTTGAAGCTTAAGACTCTCACAGTTTTTGGCATAGTCTAAAAGATACTTAACAGAAACATTCTGTAAATTAAACATCCGTTAATATTCAATTCAAAACAATATTATTCATCTTTCTTTACATAGAGTGGAATAGACACAATACACAGGAGAGAGGACATGCATCAGTTCAGTTCAGTCCAGTTGCTCAGTCGTGTCTGACTCTTTGCGCCATGCAATATTGTATTGATATAAGAAAATGCTGAAAGTGATTAAATTGAACATGTTTTAGAAATTTCATGATGATTATTTAAAGAAAGACTCCCATCCATGAATGCATAATAAGAGCAAATTAAAATTAGCATTGGTAAAATGTGTTTAGAAATAAAGGCAACACTTTCAGAAGGATATAATTTGAACAACTGTACAAATTAGAGGTGAGGTATTTTGTAATAATGAAGAATAAGCCTTTGATAAATGCACATCAAACTTTAATGCTTTTAAAGGATTTGAATTTTCATGAAATCAGCAATAAAAATAAAATAGCATTAATAAGTAATTTTTAACAGCATGTTGTGGGGGTGGTGTGGTAATCAGAAAGAGGATTTCCAAAATGTTTTGTCAACTTAAAGAACAAAAGTACAATTCTAGAGGCAACATGTTTATTTGGAATAAATGATCGCAATTTAGGTACATAGATTTAGATAGAAGCCCACATGGTGTCCCAATTACACGAGAGAAGCTCAGGATTTTTATGAGAGAAAAAAGAGAGAAAGAAGATAGCTTGCTTTTTGAGACGAGTTCATTGGTGCATAAGAAGATAATCAGCCAGATGAGATGTTAAATGGTGAAAGATGAGGTAAAGCTAGATTTGTACTTCATTGGTAGATCAGGTGAAGTGGTTCATTTATCAGTCCTTTCAACAGGATATTTTAGTACCTTTGTTTACTTTGCATACTGTTGGAACTTAGGCCTGTTCAGAGGTATAGAAAATAGAACATGCAAGGCATTTCCTCTGGAATGACTGCTCCAGTTCTATTTTAAAATCTTTCAGTTTTTAGTAATAACATCTAGATCTTTGCTATAGTTTAATTGTAATACTCCTTTCCTTCCAATTCTAAAATAATAGTGGACTATAGAGGAGAATCAAGGAAATACAACTCTTATTTGGGTGTTGTTTCTCTGAAAGAGACAAAGTTTTGACCTTCCATGACATTAGCTAGGAATATTTCTTAATGCTAATTAAGGGACAGTTGAAACATACTAATAAAGCAAATAGATCATAAAAAATCTTGTGGTCTTTATCAAAAGAGATAAAATTACTACTCAATGTTTAACACTATGGGGACATTCAGCATAGTAGACTCATTTATTCATAATGCACTGTTTCTTTCTGGCATTAATTTCAGTGTCATTCACTGAGGAGAGAAAAATATTTGGCACAAACTGAAGACTATAGTCTTTCAAAAAGAGGTTCTTGCATGACACTATTCCTAAGAGATTTGCTTCAGGTAAAAGCATTCTTATGTCCTATGGATATTTGTGTACATGTCTGATTGAGTGGAAAAAACCGCTAGAGAAAAATGAGATCACAAATGTATGTTTTGGCTGCCATCAAGTCAATACAGTAATAGGTTGGTGAAAACATCAAAACACAATCAAAGCTGCCTTCAATGTCTGAGTGCAGAATTCACTGGGCAGTCAGCCAGAAAAGGTCATTTTTTTCCCCATTTTATCAGTAATCATGAAGGAAATAAATATGAGGATCATGATTATTTTTAAAAAGCTTATGTTTGCTCTAAGAAGATAGTCTCTTAATATTCTTATTAAGTATATTTTTATTAGGTTGATAAGCCAAAAAGTAACAGGCATTGACAAGCAAGTGAATCTGTACTTGCAAATGATTAACAGAGAAAAATAGATATTTCAAGATGCACTTATGGAAACTGACATATATTTTAATGCAGAAATGCTTGGAAAATCTTTTGGCACATTTTTGAATGTATTAAGAGAAATAAAAATTTGTAGGACCACAAAAGAAAAGCTTGGCATCAATAGTTTCATGTTAATTACAATAAAGGATCTGTCTGATCAAATCAATATTACCTCAACAATTCTTTAACAATTGTATGAATATATAAATCATAAGAAAAAAGCTAATATATAGTACTTAAAGTTCAAAATCCTTTGCTTCATTGTGTTGAAAATTTCCTCTTTTTAGTACACATTTTAGCTATATACCTATAGGAGAAAACAATTTTGAATATAAAATCAATAAAAATCAAACCCCATTTTTATATATTATGTATTCATATTATATATATATGTGTGTGTGTGTGTGTGTGTGTGTGTGTATGTAGTGCTAATTGGTAATCATTTAAACCAGAAACAATGTAGTTATAGGTTGAGCAGTAATATAAAAGCAGAAAAAAAGTGGTTTCTGATATCTAACCATGCTTGCAATCAATGTGTATTTTATGCTAGGGAGTATAAATGGTTTGTGTACTACAATAACTCAATTTTTTGTCAGAGTGGGAAGAATAGAAATATAATTATAATGTAATATGATAGCATAATTATAAAGAGTTGTGGAGAAACAAAGAAAAATCAATTATCATATTGGCCAATATCTTTATGATATCTAATGTGGTATAACTGGCAGTTGTTAAATATTCTTACCGAATTATATTTAGCTTAAACAGAGTTCTTCATACTGCCTATATTAATTATATAGGAGATTGTAGCAGAGTATTTCGGAGAAGGCAATGGCACCCCACTCCAGTACTCTTGCCTGGAAAATCCCATGGACCGAGGAGCCTGGTGGGCTGCAGTCCATGGGGTCGCTGAGGGTCGGACACAACTGAGCGACTTCACTTTCGCTTTTCACTTTCATGCATTGGAGGAGGAAGTGGCAACCCACTCCAGTGTTCTTGCCTGGAGAATCCCAGGGACGGGGGAGTCTGGTGGGCTGCCGTCTCTGGGGTTGCACAAAGTCAGACATTCCTGAAGCGACTTATCAGTAGCAGTAGCAGCAGAGTATTTTACCTAGATGTAAAAAAATATGTAGACTACATATATGGGATATAAAAGAGAATAAATTATATATAATATTATTTGTGATATTTCAGTTAGTTGAGTGAATAAAGTATATTTTATAGAATTGTTATTTTAAAATTTTGAAAACCTTTTGTAGAATATCTAACAACTTCTAAAATAGGAAAACAAAACTATAGTAAATTAAATGTCAATATTCTTTCCTCCTGGATTTCCCTAGTGGCTCAGTGGTAAAAATCTGCCTGCCAATGCAGGTGATGTGGGATTGATCCGTGGTTTAGGAAGATCCCCTGGAGAAAGAAATGGCAACTCACTCCAGTATTCTTACCTGGGAAATCCTATGGACAGAGGAGCCTGGCAGGCTACAGTCTATTGGGTTGCAAAAGAATCAGATATGACTTAGAGATTAAACAACAATTCCTCCCTCGACACAAAGAAAAATTCAATAGTGAATATTAGTTTATAAACTAGGAATATCTAATGCAAGAGTAAGATATTCATATCTTATTCAGTAAGAATAATTGTAAAGATGATTATGTTAACAATAAAAATGCATTTATCTGTAATACAATAAGTATTTTGATTTTCTTTGTGTAGGAATTTCTTTGAAGAGTTTAGACATAGCTCTTTAATCCTTATTCCTTGCTCTTTAAGATAACTCTAGGAGAAAAATATTAATATACTCATTGTACAGATGCAGAAAATGCAGTAAGAGAAATTAAAACATTTGAACAATTCTAGAACATAGCAGATAAAATTCAAGGATTATTCTGCTAATCACTACACTATATGACTAGAGATGTTGATGAGATTTACAGGGAAGGTCTTATCCCTAAAAGTTTTAGCCTGGAGTAGGCATGGCAGATCATATTTAGAACAATCTAATTATTTCCCTTATTTCACACATCAACATGTATTGGAATCATCTGCAGAGTTTTAAAAACACAGATTACTGGACCCTATCCTGAGTCTCTGAGGAGGCACAGTTGTTCATTCATGAAGTTGTGTCTGCCTTTTTGCAGCCCCATGGACTGCTGCATGCCAGCCTTCCCTGTCCTTCACTTTCTCTTAGAATTTTCTCAAACTCATGTCCACTGTTTTGGTGATGCCATGCAACCATCTCATCCTCTGTCACCCCCTTCTCTTCTTGCCCTCAATCTTTCCCAGTATCAAGCTCTTTTCCAATAAGTTGGCTCTTGGCATCAGGTGGCCAAAGTTTTGAAGCTTCAGCCTTAGCATAAGTCCTTCCAGTGAATATTCAGAACTCATTTCCTTTGGGATTGACTGATTTAATCTCCTTGCAGTCCAGGGGATTGTCAAGAGTCTTCTCCAGCACCACAATTCAAAAGCATCAGCTCTTTGACATTCAGCCTTGGTTATGGTCCAACTCTCACAGCTGTTCTTGGCTACTGGAAAAACCATAGCTTTGACCATATGGACTTTTGTCAGCAAAGTGATATCTGCTTTTTAACATGGTGTCTATTTTTGTCATAGATTTCCTTCCAAAGAGCAAGCATCTTTTAATTTCATGACTGCAGTCAGTGTCCACAGTGATTTTGGAACAAAGAAAATAAAGTCAGTCACTGTTTCTACTTTTTCCTCATCTTTTTGCCATGAAGTAGAGGAATTGTATGGTAAGGCTGACAAACTTGCATGTTTAACAAATTCTTAGTTGATGCTAAAACTGCTGGTCTAGGGATCATACTTCGAGATTCTGTTTTGTAGGAGTTTCTAAAAGGCACTTGAAATGGGAAACCACTGATTGGGACAGAATGTACTGGATCATCTCTGAATAGAATTTAGCCATAGGAATGGGAGAAAGCTTTCCTGAGAAATCTAATGCAGAATATGATATTAAATCTATTGACCATTAGGTATATTGAGGGATTCTGAGGAGTGAAAACATAGCTAGCTGTCCCAAAATATTTTTTTTAAGCTTGAGTCACATAATTTTTATCTTATGTCAACCTGCTTATTTAACTTATATGCAGAGTACATCATGAGAAACACTGGACTGGAAGAAGCACAAGCTGGAATCAAGATTGCTGGGAGAAATATCAATAACCTCAGATATGCAGATGACACCACCCTTATGGCAGAAAGTGAAGAAGAACTAAAAAGCCTCTTGATAAAAGTGAAAGAGGAGAGTGAAAAAGTTGGCTTAAAGTTCAATATTCAGAAAACTAAGATCATGGTATCCGGTCCCATCATTTCATAGCAAATAGATGGGAAACAGTGGAAACAGTGGCTGACTTTATTTTTGGGGCTTCAAAATCATTGCAGATGGTGATTGCAGCCATGAAATTAAAAGACACTTACTGCTTGGAAGGAAAGTTATGATCAACCTAGACAGTATATTAAAGAGCAGAGACATTACTTTGTCAACAAAGGTCTGTATAGTCAAGGCTGTGGTTTTTCTAGTAGTCATGTATGGATGTGAGAGTTGGACTGTGAAGAAAGCTGAGAGCTGAAGAATTGATGCTTTTGAACTGTGGTGTTGGAGAAGACTCTTGCGAGTCCCTTGGACTGCAAAGAGATCCAACCAGTCCATCCTAAAGGCGATCAGTCTTGGGTGTTCATTGGAAGGACTAATGTTGAAGCTGAAACTCCAATACTTTGGCCACCTGATGCGAAGAGCTGACTCATTTGAAAAGACCCTGATGCTGGGAGGGATGAGGGGCAGGAGGAGAAGGGGACGATGGAGGATGAGATGGGTGAATGGCATCACTGACTCAATGGACATGAGTTTGGGTAGGTTCTGGGAGTTGATGATGGATAGGGAGGCCTGGCATCCTGTGGTTCATGGGGTTGCAAGGAGTCGGACATGACTGAGTGACTGAGCTGAATTGAACTGAATGATATTTATCTTATTATAAGAACATAGCTACTGCTCTATTCACCAATGCCCCCATACACATATTACTTTTTGCTCTTTTCTATACCTGCTTTCCCCAATTATAGCAATGAGTAAGAAATCTAAGCAAACACCCACCTCAAAATAAAATATATTTTAATTGTAAAATGTAATAAATTGTTACGAACAAAACAATTTTACTACATGCACCAGGTTATTAAGTTATCCTGAGTCTATAAGTGGGTCATAATCCTAATTAAACATGTTTTTATATAAAACATGAAGAAGAAATATTAAGAAGATTATGCTCAGGGAGAGTGGAGGCCAGCAAAATATTTATTATTGCTAAAACAAAAAACCCTGGAATTGAGGCAAATGAGAGGATAAATCAGACTCAGATTTAACAAGATTCCTTTCAGAAGAACAAACAGCTGGGTTTGTAGTGGGGAAAATGGAGTCATTTATCTACTGAGTGAGAATTACCAGGGAGAAGCAAATGGGTCTTTAGGATTTTGAAATCATAACTTCAGTAACAGGCATGTTTGGGTAAGATCAGCTATGGCATGCCCACATTATTGACAATTTTTCACGAGGGAAATAGTTTTCAAGAAAATTGCCACAAGCTTCATGTCTATTTCCAAAGAATTTTATAGGGAATCTTCTGGCTTTTGTGCATTTGTAGTAGAATAGGCTGTGTTAAGATACCTTGACTTATATTATCTTAAATCCAGTTTTAAAGGGGGCATTTATCTCAAGTAATTTATTATTATTTTGTTACAGCAAAAATATTAAAAATAAAACTACAACAGCTGACCTATAGAATTTCTACTATATTTTTTATATTATTTTGAGATGATGGCAAAGGCATAAATAAAGAACCTTTTTTGTCTATGTAGCTAGAGAGCTAAGATGAAACTATAAGACAGTGTTGATAAAGGGGATACAGGAATAAGGTTGAAAAATGAGGCAGAATTTTTAAAATGAAAGTTTATGCTGTATACATATTTGCTTCAAATCAAGATGGAAGGAACAGGAATAATATGGACTTTCAGTTGAGTCACAGATGTAAATATTCTGGTATGCTAATGAAACTTTTATAGGTGGAAGGCACATAGCATTTTGGTTTGCATAGTATTAAAGTTGTATTGTATACTGACAGAATACCTCAGGTTGCTTATTACAGATACTATGTTTAAAGAATGTAAAGCGGTCAGTTGTGAAGCATAGCAAACCCTTAAGAACTTATGCTGCTGCTATTGCTGCTGCTAAGTTGCTTCAGTGGTGTCCGACTCGGTGCGACCCCATAGACGGCAGCCCACCAGGCTCCCCTGTCCCTGGGATTCTCCAGGCAAGAACACTGGAGTGGGTTGCCATTTCCTTCTCCGATGCATAAAAGTGTAAAGGGAAAGTGAAGTCGCTCAGTTGTGTCCAACTCTTCGCGACCCCATGGACTGCAGCGCACCAGGCTCCTCGGTCCATGGGATTTTCCAGGCAAGAGTACTGGAGTGGTGTGCCATTGCCTTCTCTGAAAGAATTTATGGGTATTGTATAAAGAAGAAAAATAACAAACAGTAATGTAACTAATACCCAGATTCAGATATAAAACAGCAGTATTTCTAAGGCCTCCCTCTTTTATGCCAAGTTTTATGTTATAGGTCCTGAGATAGTCAACAAAGTTTAAATATACATGATATGGCAAATGCAAAGCTGGATTTAATGCTCAACTTACCTTCCCTGGTTCCAAGGTTCACACAGTCTTCAAACTAATTATTCTGTGCTCTTTGTCAGCTTATTTTTACACTTATAAGATCTCCTTTAATAAATACATTGTTACAACATAATAACTACTTATAATATTAGGAAGGCTGGTTTTGCATGTTACATTGCTTCAGTTGTGTCCCACTCTTTGGGACCCCATGGACTGTAGCTCGCCAGACTCCTCTGTCCATGGCATTCTTCAGGCAAGAATACTGGAATAGGTGGCCATTCCCTTCTCCAGGTGATCTTCCAGACCCAAGGACTGAACACAGGTTTCCTGCATTACAGATGATTCTTTACCATCTGAGCTACCAGGGAAGTCCATTACAACATAACTTACAATAATAGAAAGATTGGTCAGTATACCATAATCCTTCATGAAATATTAATTAGTGAAATATGTCTTTATATTTGAAATACAAGTTAATAAATATCAAGTTGACTTTAATCCAACCAGGGTCAAAATCCTTTTTCTTCTAAAGCCTAGCTAATTTAACCATATTTCATATATTCATAGCTTGCATTTGTACGTCTGTCTATGCATATGTTTGAAAGAACCCTTGAACTATTCAAGAGTGAGAGGGTAGGCTGAAAGATTCCACCTACATCACTCCTTGCTCCAAAATATCTCAGATTTTAGCTGTTAATTGGTGATTCTGACTTAATTTTCATCTATTCAGAGAGTTTCCTGGCTTCACTTTTCTCAGGGGAAAACTATAGTCTGTGAACATAGAATTGACACAGAGATCATATTTTCCTTCTATTTTAAGCTAGACTATGGTTTTGGGTTTCCCAGGCAGTGCTAGTGGTAAAGAATCCCCTTGCAAATGCAGGAGACATGAGAGACACAGGTTTGATCCCTGGGTGGGGAAGATCCCCTGGAGAAGGAGATGGCAACCCACTCCAGTATTCTTATCTGGAGAATTCCATGGACAGAGGAGCCTGATGGGTTAGAGTCCATAGTTCGCAAAGAGTTGAACTGGACTGAAGTGACTTAGCACAGCACGTGATTTTCAGCAATTAATTAATTATCCAATCATTCCTAACAATTATTATAATGATCAAACAAGGATACCTATTTGAAAGTATTAACAAAAGCAAAATATCTTATTTGAAGGATTTTAAAACTACTTTCATCATAACGTCTATATTTGACAACATTTTCAATATAAGATTTGTTTACTGAAAGAGTAATTAGCCCTGTTTTCCAGCCTATGTTCAGTCTAAAAACGTACATTTAGAATAATGTTGACTATTTTTAGGAGAAAAATACAGGTGTTTCAAGTAGACATCTTTTCTGAAGCATATTCTTGTATAAAACACTCCATAAATGGGTACCAGTGATGATTCTTTGCTGACAAAAAAAGCAAGAAATGTAAAGTGTCATTTTTTTTTTTAATACAGTGTTTAAAAAAACTTTTTTTTTTCTGTTCACTTTATTGTTACATGGTTGACACTTTCAGCAGTGGGAAATCAGTGATTTTTTTTAGATTTCATTGTTAATCTGACATGGCTTTTGTTTTCTGTGATGGGCTGTAGCAGGAATGAATAGCCTGATAAGGACTTCTAGCTGTTAAGACATGAGAGCAAATTTGCCCTTTTTTTCCCCTTTTTTAAATAAAATTATTGAAATAAAGTTGGCTTACAATGCTCTTAATTTCTTCTGTAAAATTACCATTTTTAAATTATTTTCAAGTTTAAAATCATCTCAGTTCAGTTCAGTCACTCAGTCATGTCCGACTCTTTGCAACCCCATGAATTGCAGCACGCCAGGCCTCCCTGTCCATCACCAACTCCCGGAGTTCACTCAGACTCACGTCCATCGAGTTGGTGACGCCTTCCAGCCATCTCATCCTCTGTCATCCCCTACTCCTCCTGCCCTCAATCCCTCCCAGCATCAGAGTCTTTTCCAATGAGTCAACTCTTCACATGAGATTGGACAAAGTACTGGAGTTTCAGCTTTAGCATCATTCCTTCCAAAGAACACCCAGGACTGATCTCCTTCAGAATGGACTGGTTGGATATCCTTGCAGTCCAAGGGATTCTCAAGAGTCTTCTCCAATACCACAGTCCAAAAGCATCAATTCTGCGGCTCTCAGCTTTCTTCACAGTCCAACTCTCACATCCATACATGACCACAGGAAAAACCATAGCCTTGACTAGACAGACCTTTGTTGGCAAAGTAATGTCTCTGCTTTTGTTGTTGTTATTGTTTTAATTTTATTTTATTTTTAAACTTTACAATACTGTATTGGTTCTGCCATATATCGAAATGAATCCACCACAGGCATACATGTGTTCCCCATCCTGAACCCTCCTCCCTCCTCTCTCCCCTTACCATCCCTCTGGGTCGTCCCAGTGCACCAGCCCCAAGCAACCAATATCGTGCATCGAACCTGGACTGGCGACTCGTTTCATATATGATATTATACATATTTGAATGCCATTCTCCCAAATCATCTTACCCTCTCCCTCTCCCACAGAGTCCAAAAGACTGTTCTATACATCAGTGTCTCTTTTGCTGTCTCGTATACAAGGTTATTGTTACCATCTTTCTAAATTCCATATATATGTGTTAGTATACTGTATTGGTGTTTTTCTTTCTGGCTTATTTCACTCTGTATAATAGGCTCCAGTTTCATCCATCTCATTAGAACTGATTCAAATGTGTTCTTTTTAATGGCTGAGTAATACTCCATTGTGTATATGTACCATAGCTTTCTTATCCATTCATCTGCTGTTGGACATCTAGGTTGTTTCCATGTCCTGGCTATTATAAACAGTGCTGCAATGAACATTGGGGTACACATGTCTCTTTCAATTCTGGTTTCCTCAGTGTGTATGTCCAGCAGTGTCTCTGCTTTTTAATATGCTATCTAGGTTGGTCATAACTTTCCTTCCAAGGAGTAAGCATCTTTTAATTTCATGGCTGGAGTCACCATCTGCAGTGATTTTGGAGCCCAGAAAAATAAAGTCTGATACTGTTTCCACTGTTTTCCCATCTATTTCCCATGAAGTGATGAGACCAGATGCCATGAATTTCATTTTCTGAATGTTGAGTTTTAAGCCAACTTTTTCACTCTCCACTTTCACTTTCATCAAGAGGCTTTTGAGTTCCTCTTCACTTTCTGCCATAAGGGTGGTGTCATCTGCATATCTGAGGTTATTGATATTTCTCCTGGCAATCTTGATTCCAGCTTTTGCTTCTTCCAGCCCAGCATTTCTCATGATGTACTCTGCATATAAGTTAAATAAGCAGGGTGACAATATTGATGTATTCCTTTTCCTTTCGGAACCAGTCTGTTGTTCCATGTCCAGTTCTAGCTGTTGCTTCCTGACCTGCATATAGATTTCTCAAGAGGCAGGTCAGGTGGTCTGGTGTTCCCATCTCTTTCAGAATTTTCCACAGTTTATTGTGCTCCACACAGTCAAAGGCTTTGGCATAGTCAATAAAGCAGAAAATCATCTCAGTAAACCTCTATACTAGCAATATTTTTTAAAAGAAGCTTCAATAAAGCACATGGAATTGTAAATTTATAGTTTTAACCCCTTTCTCCAATGTCACACTCATTTCTTTCTTGTTAGTGAAAATTTCCCCAGTATAAAAGTTTAAACGGCATTTCTAATTCTTAAAGAATTTCAGTATTTTAATTAAATTTGTTCAACTATGCATTTTATGCTTTTTTTTATTTACTAAAATAGGTTATTTGCCTTAATTTTAAAGAAAACAAAATCAAAGGTTCTATTGAATTCCAGTATTTAAGTCATATTCATATGATATTTGGTTTCCCTTGTGGTTCTGCTGGTAAAGAATCCACCTGCAATGTAGGAGACCTGGGTTTGATCCCTGGGTTGGTAAGATCCCCTGGAGAAGGGAAAGGTTACCCACTCCAGTATTCTGGCCTGGAGAATGCCATGGACTGCATGGGGTCACTGTCCACGGGGTCACCGTCATATGATGTTAATTTTAATTGAAAGTAATTATTCAAAATTATGTTTTCTTTTCTTCATATTAGTGTCGGTTACTATTAGTTGCATCAGATATCTTGGAGATATCTTAAAGAAAATTATTTTCATATAACTTTTCAAAAATATATTTTTGTTAAAAATAAAAATGCACTGCTCTAGAGAGAAAGCAGAAGGCAGGTTAACAATAAAATTTTAGTAGCAGTATAGCTTTTATATTAACCATACTGTCTACTTGCACCACTGCAACCTATCTCACCCAAATATCTTTGTTGAAAAGGAGATAAAAATGAGATAAGTAGAAAATAGAATTATTATTAGTATAAGCTGATGACTTGTGATGATGAGAAAGGGATATTATTTACAGATATAATTTTATGGAGTTGAACAATTTATAAATAAACATGAAAATATCAAAGATGTTGTATGAGACAATTGTTAATTATGGCTATGTAACAATCTGTGGGTGTAGAATACTGAAAGTTCCATGTCAATTCAAGATAAGAGATGTCACTCGGTAAAACACTGATACTTAAGACAATTCCCAAGTTGAGGAGATACTGAAATGAATGTGAAAATTTCTGAATAAAGAATGCAAGTAGCATTGTACAGTCACTTTCAATATGGTTGCAGCAGTAGCAGATGCTTATCCCTATAACTTGAGGGACATTCTGTGAGATCTAAGCTACCTCAGTTTGGTGAATGGGAAAAGTCAAAAAGCTAAAGTCAGTAAAATGGCCAGGAATACAAACCCCTTCTTTGAAAGCTTGATTTATGCCACTTTAGGAAACACCTAATTAGTACTAGTTTTTGATAATGCAAAGAAATCAGAAGAGGATTTTCACTTTCACGCACACACACACAAAGCCAAAAAGTGAAAACAGAGTTCAGCATTTATCTTGTCAGTAGCTGTTAAAGCAAAACCATGTACTCCCAGCAGTGAGGGGCACCACTGAGCCCCTTCCCCTGTACTTCCCTAGAAAGTACACTCAGCAGCTCGACTTTGATTTGTGTCTGTGAGCATCTGTGCTTTATCTTGATTTATTTTGTGCATTCATTAGCAAGATGTGTTCTCAGATACTTGCTTCTTTACTTTAGGCCATTTCAGTTTAAAAAAGATTTCGTAGGAACACTCCACTTTCGGATAGCAAGGGAAATCTGTATCTTCAGGTATAACTAAGTAAATGCACATGGGAATGTATATGTAGGAAGAACACAGCCAAAGTACCTTTTTAGATGGATCTGATACAATTTTTATTAGATTATTTTAAAAATATACCAATGGGTTATACTCTGCTGCTTCCAACACTAATAAAATATCATTTAGAAATATAATTTGATTTTTTTTCTCAGTCTGTGCCTAGGATAAGGAGGAAGAACTTGGCTGACTAGTTAATTGTATTATTTTTAGAGTTTGATAGATTGCCTCAGTAAAAATATGATAGATTTTGCACCTATTTCTTATTGTTGTTTTATTCACTAAGTCTTATTAGTCTCTTTTGTGACCCCGTGGACTGTAGCTTACCAGGCTCCTCTGTCCATGGGATTTCCCAGGCAAGAATATTGGAGTGGGTTGCCATTTCCTTCTCCAGAGGATCCTGCTGACCCAGGGATCAAACCCACATCTCCTGAACTAGCAGCTGGATTTTTACCACTGAGCCACCCGGGAAGCCCTGTTATACAATGCTTAAAGAAAAGCTCACTGGAGGAAAACCATTCTTTTTTGTTTCCCTCTCAGCCAGCCTGAAGCTTGAATGTGATAATCATAAATGTCCATCTTCATTCCGTCTCCTGGATGTAGTATTGGACTATGAGGAGGTATGCAGGTGGTTATTGAAGTTTTGATCAATATACATATCAGTGAGAAATTTGGCATTACTAGATAATCCATTTGATAAGCATACCTCTGTATAACACTCAATGATTTTATTTTTTCTTCCCCTAAAAAAGCTTCAGTTAATTCTTTACTGAAGAAGGAATACTTTCCTTATTAGGAGAATTGTATGTTTTCCTTGTAATCAGTGAATCTCCAATGCAGAGCTTAGTCACATAGGGATCTCTGACTATAACAGTAACAAAAATTAGCATATAAGTAATTAAGGGATTTTTTTATTGGTTTCCCTTATGTTGTTATTCTATTAATTGATATGATCCATAGTCTTCTAGGGTATATACAATTAGAGAGTATTGGTGAAGAGATTTGCCTTTTTGTCTTAACTGTATGCATTCAAGCCATCATAGTGAAAAAGTAGTTATAATTAGATATTACTGTCAGTGAGTCTTGGAAGGAAAATACTGCATATATAATAATGTGAGCAAAAAAGACACTGATCAAATATTGAATTAAGCATTTATTTACTTAAGACTCATAATATGGTGCTATAACAAATTATCTAATAGAGCAAGTAGACTGTGATGAAAATATTAAGAATGAGTAAAGGCTGAAGCTAAGACCCTGGCCAATTTAAATCACTGTCAGAATTTTTACAGTTAACTTTGATTTTTTTTCCTCCAAGTTCTAGGAATGTGCTGTCATATTATAAATATTCTCAAGGAATATGCTATGAGGTCTGCTATAAATAACCTATATTGTATTCTTATGGATTGTCACACTTTTATCTAGTATCTAGAATAGAAAGCAATATTTGCTTTGCTCATTTTAGCTAGTTTGCTAACAAAACAGGGCTTCCCTGATGGCTCAATGATGAAAGATACGCCTGCCAGTGGAGGAGATGTGGGTTCAATCCCTGGGTTGGGAAATCCCCTGGAAAAGGAAATGGCAACAATGGTCTTGCCTGAGAAATCCCATGGACAGAAAAGCCTAGAGCAGTTACAGTCTATGGGGTGGCAAAGAGTTGGACATGACTTTGCACCTGAGCACTCACTAACAAAAGAGTTCAGAAAGCCTAAGTACCTTTTTAGATGAACTTGATACAATTTTTACTAGATTATTATTAAGATACACCCATAGGTTTTACTCTTATGCATCCAACTCTAATGAAATATCATTTAGAAAATAATTCTTTTCCTCCAATTGTTAAGCTGGGAAGACATTTTTTGGTTTAGTTTGTCTTTTTGTGACTAATCTCTTTGGAACATGATAGTTTTATGAAAGAGCTTATTTTCTAATGAAATAGAAAAAAGGAAAAGGAAAAAGAAAAATGTATAGTTACAGAAACATTTTGTTATAGGTTGACTTCTGTGCCCCAAGCCCACCACTCCAAGCCATGGGGAAAAAAATAAAAACACCCATGTGGAAAAAAAAAAAAAAATACCCATTTTGTTGAAGCCTTAACCCCTAGTATGTCATAATGTGACCTGTTTGGATGTAGTCAAGTTCAAATGAGATCATATGGATGAACCTAAATCCAATCTGACTGCTGTCTTTATAAGAAGAGGAAATTAGGATACACTAAAGAGACAACAGAGAAAAGGTTATGAAAGAGGGTGTGGAGAAAAGGGAACCCTCTTACACTGTTGGTGGGAATGCAAACAAGTACAGCCACTATGGAGAACAGTGTGGAGATTCCTTAGAAAACTGGAAATAGAACTGCCTTATGATCCAGCAATCCCACTGCTGGGCATACACACTGAGGAAACCAGAAGGGAAAGAGACACGTGTACCCCAATGTTCATCGCGGCACTGTTTATAATAGCCAGGACATGGAAGCAACCTAGATGCCCATCAGCAGATGAATGGATAAGAAAGCTGTGGTACATATACACAATGGAGTATTACTCAGCCATTAAAAAGAATACATTTGAATCAGTTCTAATGAGGTGGATGAAACTGGAGCCTATTATACAGAGTGAAGTAAGCCAGAAAGAAAAACACCAATACAGTATACTAATGCATATATATGGAATATAGAAAGATGGTAACAATAACCCTGTGTACAAGACAGCAAAAGAGACACTGATGTATAGAACAGTCTTATAGACTCTGTGGGAGAGGGAGAGGGTGGGGAGATTTGGGAGAATGGCATTGAAACATGTATAATATCATGTATGAAACGAGTACCCAGTCCAGGTTTGATGCATGATTACTGGATGCTTGGGGCTGGTGCACTGGGACGACCCAGAGGGAGGGTATGGGGAGGGAGGAGGGAGGAGGGTTCAGGATGGGGAACACAGGTAAACCTGTGGCGGATTCATTTAGATATTTGGCAAAACTAATATAATATTGTAAAGTTTAAAAATAAAATAAAATTAAAAAAAAAAAAAGAAAGAAAGAGTTAGAAGATGGCTTCTGCAAGCAAAGAAGGAATCCTCAGGAGAAACCAAACATACTGACATTTTGATACTGGGCTTTGAGATTTTAGACCTGTGCAAAAATAAGTTTCTGGTGTTTTAGCCACCCAATCTGTGGTATTTGTTATGGTAGCCCTAATTGCCTGATACAGGTGGGTAGGGTGGCACAATTGAAATATGTTAATAGCTGAAGGAAGAGTAAGTGATTCATGCAGTTAATGGCATAGAAACAGGTAAACTGTGACCACGTGGCAGGATGTGATAGCAATTAGTGAAAATCTTTTTTATACCACAGTAACATGTTTGATCTTTAATTTGGGGGTGATAGAGCTATCGAGTATTTTCAAGAAAGAGCAATAAGAGTGAATTCGGGAATAGAAGGCTCAAGTAATGAGATAAAAAATTTTGTGTCCAGGGTTAGAAAAGACATTTTGAAGAATTAATTTTTTTTTAAGTTTAAAAATAATTACATGAGAAAAATAACTATCATTATGAGGAATACTCTGAATTCAGAAATGTTAAATTAATTTAAATAATTATAATTATTTTTTCTTACATATGAGTAAGTTAATAAATACATATAGAAGAATCACTGTATAATTTTATATGATATAGTAATTAATGCTTATATGACATTTTTACTGTCGCAGTCAACCAATGGCAGCTTTTTTTTTCTCCAAATTTTTATTTTAAACGGTGTTTTCTGAATAGATTTGACTGATGTTTAGTGTTTATCAGAAAGGAAGCTATAAATGGATTCAAAGAACTAATTCTTTTTGTTTCATTTGAAGAATAGTGAAGTCAAGGAAGTCCATCTAATCTGAGGTACTTTAGAAGTCTTAATTTAAAAACAAAATCCAGTGGGAAAAAAATGCTGTGTACTGACTGAAACTTGCCTGAAACACAAAGATGTAAAAGTTAAGTGTAAGTTATTTGTGACATAAAAGTACCTGTAGCTCCGAGTTTCAGGAAAGGAATAAAACAGAAAAGAAAAGACTTTGATAGATGCCCTATAGCCCTCAACTTCCCAGGAGTTGTGATTCTGATTCTTTATTTATGTCCCTGTAGGATTGTTATATAATCTGCTATTGTGAGTAACCAAAGCAATACTGGACTAATGTTTAAACATGCTACAGAATTTTGAGTCCTGCAGGCTTAATTATGGGGGGAATATAATAAGAGAAAGGGTAAAAAACTTCATGTATTTGATATATCCTTTCAGTTTTATGACTCCCAGGACACAGGTTTGTTTCCTATTTTCTAATGGCATCCATGATGTCAAGATTTAGTGTAAGGATGCACTCAAAGTGACATTTATATTAAAGAAAGCTGCCAAGACCAAGGTATCTTGAAAATTGGTTCACTATGAGGATTACCTTATAAAAGAAATATAAAAAGTACAGTTATGGAGTTAGTGTGATATATATGAGGTGATACTGTATGGTTGGGGCATCATTTGATTTCATTTTTACTTATATTAAAGTTTTTGATTAGGGTCTTTGGAAACATAAGCTGTATCACCCCTAAGTAGGCTTGCATTTGCAAACAGTTTTATGAAGAGGCTGGCTTAACTGATGGTCACAACAAATTCATGATGAATACTTCCAGGAGAGAAAACCTCATTGAGGTACTTCTTCTGTGAAAGGAATTCTAAAGGTGATTGAAAAATGATTCTAAGTATCCAGGTACTCATAAATCTCCATAAAGGCAAATAACTATCACAGGCATCATATTTCTAAGTTTCTGGGAAATGAAAATGTGCACTCCAGAATATTTTTACAATGCAATTTTTTAAAAAATAAGAAAAGTTGTGAATAAGAAAGTCAAATGCCTTTTTAAAATAAGGAAGCAAGCCTTAGATTGCAAAATAGTTGCTTGTTGTTTTTGTTGTGAATGTTCTGCTAGAAAACCTGGATTTCTTGCAAACACAATCTCTATGGCTTTTCAAGGGGACATGTTAAGAGGGAAAGAAAATTTTCATTATTAACATTTTGTCCTCAAGGCAGATATGTGCATGCTTACCTCTTTCAACTTTCCCCTTTATACTGTTCAACATCCATGCAGCTTGAGTAATTTTTTGTCTGGATATGTGACATTTTCAAGTGACTCTTTTCCAGGGTTCATGGAAGATTAACGAATGGTAATGTAAGTCAGAACATCTTAAACTCATTAATTTTTTTTGAATGTCAAATTTCAGCAGGCAAATACTAATGGGAAATGGGACAATATACTTCATCCTTTCTGAGCAAGTTCATATATTTGAGAAGATTCTCCTGTGTCCTTAATTTTGTTTTCCTAAGTCTCATAAATGTCACAGCTCTCAGGCACTCAAATTTCCTTTTATATGTAGAAAGTTTGAGGCTCTCATCATATTTAATTAGTGCAAGTGCTTTGCCTATCCCGGTGTCCAAGCAGGTTAATGATTGGAAGGATTCAAGTAACACACTCTGAATCATTTTAATTAACATTTTTTTTAATGATTTTTATTTATTTATTTTTTACTTATTTTTGGATGTGTTGGGTCTTTATTGCCGCATGGGCTTTTCTCTAGTTGCAGCAAGCCAGAGTTGTTCTTCATTGCTATGCATGGGCTTCTTATTGCAGTGGCGTCTTTTGTTGCGGAGGATGGGATCTAGGGTACACAGACTTCAGTAGTTGCGGCACATGGGCTCTAGAGCACAGGCTCAATAGTTGTGGCACATGGACTTAGTAGCTCCACGGCATGTGTAATCTTCCTGGACTAGGGATTAAACCTGTGTCTCTTGCATTGGCAGGTGGATTCTTTACCACTGAGCCACCAAGGAAGCCCATTTGGTTTTGAAGTGCTGTTTTTCATGGGAATAAAAGTACAGAACCCAGAATGTTGTAGCTAGAAGAATTTAATGGTCCTGTTTCATTTTCAGAGTAGAGCCTAAGCAATTCAAGAGTTGTTTCCTGAGATCTAGGGATGAGGAGTGAGTGATAGGGATAGAGTAAGTAAAAATCCCAAAGGAAGGCAATGTGCATTCTATCTAGATTACTTTTATCAGTATATTTACCTTGAAGTTGTATATAACAACCAAATGTCATATTTCAATATCCTTCTAACCAAATAATTGCTGTTGTTTAGTCACTAAGTCATGTCCAACTCATTTGCGACCCCATGGACTGTAGCCCAGCAGGATCCTCTGTCCATCAGAATTCCCAAGCAAGAATACTGGAGTGACTTGTCATTTCCTTTTCCAGGGGATCTTCCTGACTCAGGGATCAAACCCACATCTTCTACATTAGCAGGTGAATTCTTTACCACTGCGCCACCAAGGAAGTCCAACCAAACAATATTCACTCATTTATCTATTCATTTGTTAATTTATTCTTACATTAGGTGATTATTAGGCTGAATTCTGGGACTCATGCTAGGTACCAAAGGGGAAAAAAAAGCTTAAGATACAGCTCATGTTTTTATGTAGGTTATTTATGAGATATTTCAAAACAAATATTTTAAAAAGTTAAGAAAAACTAGAAATGCATTTTATTTTTTGTTCTGTCAGAGACTCATTTTACAATATTATAACCAGAGAGTTTGATGATTTTGTCCCTGAAATTCTTTACATTCTCACTTTCTATTACTCAATCATTTTTGATGTTATACATGTTAAACATATTTTGTTCTCCTAAAACCCTCATTTCCAATATTTAATTAGTGTAATATTTTCTCTTCCTTTATCCTCTTCATCATGATTATTTTTTAACAAGGTGAAAATTGAAGTTGTATGTTCTTTTAGCTTTCAAAATAACATTTAGGGTATACTCTTGGGAATGGTCCCATGATAGATATTAGAAGATTTCTTAAAAGTTTGATTCTTTGATTATAGTTTGTAATACAGGACAGAAATAGACAATTTATACATTCAAAGATATCCACCTAAATACTAAAAGCTAATGTCATAAATACATTTTTTTCAATTCCCCCATTGGGTTAATTAACATATCATTAAACATATTTAATTAAAACATTTTTTGGAACATTTAAGATCTACTTTCTTAGCAAATTATACTTATATAATATAGTGTCAATGATAGTCACCAGGGTATATATTAGATATTCAGACCTTATTTGTCTTATAAGTTAAAGTTTACACCTCTTCGTAGCCTCTGGTAATCTCTTTTTTACCTCTGTTTCTATGAGATCAACTTTTCTTTTTCTCATTCCAGGGAGAAGTGATACCATGCAGCATTTGACTTTGTCTTTCTGGCGTATTTCAATTAGCATAGTGCGCCCCATGATCATCCATGTTATTGCAAATGACATGATTTCCTTCTTTTTGAAGGCTGAATTATATTCCTCTCTGTGTATATATCACATTCTTTCAGAAATTATTTATCTTTTGGCTGCACTAGGTCTTCACTGCTGCAAGCAGGCTTTCTCTAGTTGCAGTGAATGGCAGCTGCTCTTCCCTGCAGTACACAGGTGGCAGCTTCACCTGTTGCAGAACATGGGCTCTGGGTGCATGGGCTTCAGCAGCTGTGGTTCACAGTCTCTAGACTGTGAGCTCAGTAGTTGTGGCTCATGGGGTTAGTTGCCCATGGCATGTGGAATCTTCCTGGACCAGGGACCTGTATCCCCTGCATTGGCAGGCTGATTCTTAACCACTGGGAAGGGTGGTCGGGAAGTTTTGTGTTTCACATTCTTAATGCATTCATCAATTGATGGACAATTAGGTTTTTTCCATATCTTGGCTATTGTGAAAAATGTTGCAGTGAACATGGCGTAGAGATATTTCTTCCAGGTAATGATTTTGTTTCTTTTGAAAATATACTCAAAAGTAAAGTTGCTAGACCATATGGTAGCTCTATTATTAATTTATTGAGAAACTTCCATATTGTTTTCCATTGTGGCTGCACCAATTTATATCCCCAACAGCAGCGCCCAAGGGTTCCCTTTTCTCTACATCTTCACCATCATTTTTCTCTGTTGTCCTTTTGATAATAGCACCCTAATGATGTGAGATAATATTTCATTATGGTATTGATTTGCATTTTCTGGCTGATTAGTGATTTGAGAATCTTTTTATATATCATTGGCCATTTGCATGTCTTTTGAGAAAATTGTCTATTCATCCTAAGCCCATTTCAGGGGAGTTATTTTATATTTTTTGCTACCAAATTGTTTAAGTTTCTTATATATTTTGGATACTAACCACTTAGAAGATGTGTTACAAATACCTTCCCCTATTCCATAGATTGCCTTTTCATTTTGTTGATGGTTTCCTTTGCTAAGCAGAAGGATTTTTTAGATTGATGTATTCCCACTTCTTGTTTGCCTTAGCTTTTGGTGTTAAATCCAAAATAATCATTGACAAGATCAATGTTAAGAAACTTACCTCCTGTATTTGGATGTTACATATAAGGAAAACAATGATGAAATGACTGGTCTTCATGTCAGAAACATGACAATGAAAATTTTAAGGCTTTAATAATAAATATATCAACTTAAAATTTTTATATAAGTATTTAAAATTACAGTAAACATCAAACTTGGGAAAGAATATATTCAGTACCATTATGTATGTGTAAGTGTGTAAAACAGTGTAGTCAGTTACAAAGAACTATGAGTGGTCTGAGACTTACCATAACTTGCAATTTAACATTTTAGAATTTTACTGTTTCTAGAATGCTAGCAGAAAATGTGAGATATTTGGGTCGTATATACTGTATTACTCATGGTACAGCAAGCAGCATAATAATTATGTTTTCATAAGTTTATTCTGACTACAGAGTGCCATTAAAACAGTGCAGAGAAAACCAAATGGATGGGCCCAGTGGGTTGTGTCACAACTGAAGAATTTATAGACTTAGAGAACTTAATTATTTTATAATGTACACTAAACTTGACTGACCCCTGCCCCTAAGGAAGTCATATTTTCATACTGTATAATTAATTAAGGGCATCCCTTGTGGCTCAGCTGGTAAAGAATCCTGCTGCAATGCGGGAGACCTGAGTTCAATCCCTGGGTTCGGGAGATCTCCTAGAGAAGGAAAAGGCTACCCATATCAGTATTCTGGCCTGGAGAATTCCATGGACTGCACAGTCCATGGGATCACAGAGTCGGACATGACTGAGCAACTTCACTTCACATAATTAATGAATCTGGAGGGAGAGTATATGTGTGTGTATATATATATATATATACACACATACACATGAGCACACACACACATATATACATACACATATATCTTTATATACATAAAGATATGTAAGATTATCTTAACAAAGGCTGTCATTGTCTTTGCTGCGAAAAAATGCAGAAATATGAGAAACCCATGGAGAACTATCCGAAGCACCACTTTGAAAAATAATTCTATCAGTTTCTTTGGTCTAAACGTACATCTGCTCTATGACCAGCAATCCCAGTTCCAAGTATTTCATCAAATAAAAATAAATATATATTCACAAAAAAACTTGCACAAGAATGTCAATAGCAAAATATGTGAATAACATATACCACTCAGTAATAATTCAAGCAACTCAATTAAAAAGTGGGCAAAAGATTCAAACAGCATACACTTAATCCATAAGCCCATGAAAAGATTCTCTAAACCATTAGTCATTAGGAAATTACAAATTAAAACCACTATGGCTTACTTTCAAATACCCAATACAATAACTAAAATAGGAATTTTTGAAAATACTGAAAATGCCAAGTGTTTGTAAGAATGGTGAGCAATTGTAAGTCTCATACATTATTAGTGGGATATGAAATGGTGCAGTCAGTCCTTTTGGGAAATAGCTGGGCAGTTTCTAATAATATTAAATATCCATTTATGGTAAAAGGTAATGGATATTTACCTTTGTCCTTAAGCATGATGTTGCATCACATTGGTGTTGAAGGCAAGGGGAAAATCAGTAGAACAAGCCATATGTGTCCCTTTCCTGTTTAGGAAAAATAAATAAATAATTAAAACTTGTGTAAGACATTCCCCAGAAAGTTTTTGCTTATACCTTATTATCCAGAATTGTGCCACATGGCCCACCCCTATCAATCAGAAAGGCTTGGAAAGTCAGTATTTTACTACTATAGTGGAGGAGAAAATGAGATTTGGGCATTGGTGATAAAGCATAAAAGCACTGAAATTGTGGGGAAAATAGATTTTGCATCCAAGAGCACAGAGAATCTCATTCAAAATTTGTTTCCAGAACATTAAATACAATTATCATGATTTCTAAGGGAAATCCTTCCAGTTAGATAAAATTTCTGTTTGTGTGTACATTAGAAAATGTTTGCCATGAATTGTTTCTTTTTCATCTTTTCAAAGAAAAGACAAGCCAAATTTCTACTCATGATTCTGTTAACAAGTGTTTAATACTGAATTTATTTAAAAATGGCCATAAATATAACAGTTCCATAAATATATTTCAACTTTAACTATGTTAAATGAGCCATTTTACATTCCTAGAGCTCATAGGAGGCTGAAATGCATATTATGAGACAAATGAATTATATATAATATGAAAAAACATAGCTAATGTTCTAACCACCTACTATTTTGAACTTTTCACAGAGCAAGCAATTTTAAAATCATTTCAAAGATCATTATAGTAAGTTCATAAAATTATTCATAGATAACTAAATTTATATAATTTTGATATAAAGCAAAACAGACTGCTCTTATGAAATTAAAAAAATAACCAGTTTGACTATGTATTCTATGGTCATTCTTCTAAATATAGCATTTGTTTTCATACAAATCAGTCTTATAAGGGCTTGCAATCTATATGAAATAGTATATTCTGTTGCTTGACTTGTCAAGATAGATTGCCCTCCTAATTACTCAACAGACAGATAACATTGTTCCTCTTTTCACTTGTAGTCCATTGATGTGAAATTACCTGCTTTTCTCAAAATACGCCACATTTTTTTACTTTTAAACATATTGTTCCTAGTGTCTCTATTTTCTCCTCTACTTTTACCTACAATATTCTTTGCTAGTCAAATAAATTGATTCAAAAATTACTTCCTCTAAAGAACTTTTACTATCCCAATAATCTAGGTTTTGTTCCCTTCTCATAGTGTCCTTCCCTGGTGGCTCAGATAGTAAAGAATCTGCATCTGCCTGCAATATGGGAGACCTGGGTTTGATCCCTGGGTTGGGAAGATCCCCTGGAGAAGGGAATGGCTACCCACTCCAATAGTCTAGCCTGGAGAATTCCATGGACAGAGGCTACATTCATGGAGTTGCAAAGAGTCGTACATAACTGACTCTCACTTTCATTGTGTCCTGCAGCCTCTGCATTGATCCTTTTCTGTTGTTTTATAATATTCCTTATTCTGAAATTTCTTAGCCAGTAGATTGTGGTGTTGTTATAGACATGCACTCTTTCCTTATTTTTTCCCCAGCACTTATGTCATGCTCTAAGTATCATACCAACACAGTATATATTTATGAGAAAACCATTTAATCTTGTACATACATATACGATGGAGAAGGCAATGGTAACCCACTCCAGTATTCTTGCCTAGGAAATCCTAGGGTCAGAGGAGCCTGGTGGGCTACAGTCCATGGGATCACAGAGTTGGACACGACTAAGAGAATGATGAGCAAGCAAGCATGAATACATATATGAATTTATGAAGTCCAATCACAATTCTGGTACCTTCAGCTATCATCAGTATATTATTGGTTGGCTAAGGCCAAACTTATGATTCTGATTAAAACTTGGTGAAATCATGATGAGTATCTGAGTAGGAATTTTTATTATAGAGCTAAGTATTATTGAAAACATTGATACCCTCACTATTCTAGAGATTAGAAAGTAAACTCTTTACTCAACTAAATTAGTTAAACTCTGTCTATTTGGAAACATAAGAGACTAAAAATATTTTCCAACTAATCCCACAGTGTTCAAATAAAAATCTGAGCCTGTTACTTTACTTAGAAAAACATTCAGTGGTCTGATTACTTTTATGTGTCAGTTTGACTAAGTGATACCTCAGTAGCTTCTAAGTGTGTCTGTGAGGGTATTTCCAGAAGAGATTAGTGTTTGATCATTAGACTAACTTGAGGAGATCACCCTCACTGAGGGTGAGCTTCATCCAAACTGCTGAGGGCCCAAATAGAACAGAAAGTCAGAGAAAGGGTGAATTTGTTCTCAGCTTGAGCTGAGACATCTGTCTTCTCCTGTCCTTGCATATCGGTTCTCCTGGTCCTCTGACTTTCAGATATGGATTGGGACTTACACCACTGACTCCTGAGTTCTCAGACCTTTAAGTTTGGACTGGAGCTTTTCCACTGTCTTTCATTGCCTGCCAGTGTGCAAACAGCAGATCATGGGGCTTAGGTTTCATAAATGTGTGAGCCAATCCCTCATTATAAATTATCTTTCTATCTACCTACCTATGTACCCAACTATCTTGTATTGGTTCAGTTTATTTGGAAAAGTCTGGCTAATACAAGTAGTTTCCCTTAGCTTTTAGTGTAACAAGGCCCAAATGGTTCTCACCATACTTGCAGTAATTCTCTAGCTTTTCCTCAGTTCTAATTTTCTTCCTCCATTAGGGTTTTCACATAAGTTTTCCCAACCTGCCTGTTTCCACTCCTGATGTCAATGTATCATGTTTTTTTAAAAATATCATCAATATGTTATACTTTCCTTCTGATCCTTATAATATCACAATTTTATGTTGAAGATTAAGAATATCTTTATAGTATGGAAATTGCAGGAGGAGTCTTCTCCTAACCCAGAAGAGAAGTATAAAACACAGGGTAGGAAACAAACTCTTCACTAGCTCGAGGGCATTATCGTAAGACTCCTCCATCCAGGGTCAGCCCCACTCTTGAAATCAGGAGAGAAGATCAGAATATTAGTGTAGGAGATGAAAATAACAAAAAGAGTTTGGGGGAAAAAGAGGATTATCTTAACTTACATTTTAAAAATCTTTCCTCTTCCATTTGACTACCTGATTTTGTCCTCTTATGCTATGTTAAAATATGTTAAACTATGCTCAGTACAAAATAGATAAGTATAATTCTTTCAAACCTACATTTTGATTCAAGGAAAATGATTACTGATAACTGGCATCAAGTTGAGGTTAAAGAGGGAAGAAAGATCACATTTTTACATTCTCTCTATACATATTTAACATATACATACATATATATGCTTATAAATATACACACATGCATATATGTGCATGTATATGAATCATAATGTGAATCTAGCAGTTATATACATCATTCATGTAGCATATAGCTATTTATCGCTCATGAATCTTACATACCTTTATCAATTTGAAACTTGCAAATGAAAATTGGTAGAAAGAAAATGAAAAAACAGGTGACAAGAGATTAAAATTGCTGGTTATTTTGCAAAATAAGGACTAATAGGAACAAAAACTGAGAACTTTAAATGATGGGAGTAGAAATATCTTTAAGATCTAGAAGGAACAGTCATAAAAGAATGAATGTGTGGTCGGTTTTAAATCAAGCCCCACTAGGTCTAAGGTCAAGAAGAGGAATGAAAAAATTTGTAACATTATACATATTTTAAGTATGAGATTAAAAAATATTGTGATATTTATGTGTACAGAATACTCCAATAATATAGAATTGCTTTACCTTTTTGATATAATTGTTATAAAAAAACAAACTGTAGTGCATACTTTAAAACAAAGACATAATTTAATGGTGAAGAGGGGAAATCAGTTCAGTTCAGTTCAGTTGTTCAGTCATGTCTGACTCTTTGAAACCCCATGGACTGCAGCACACCAGCTTCCCTGTCCATCACCAACTTCTGGAGATTACTCAAAATCATGTCCACTGAGCTGGTGATGCCATCCAACCATCTCATCCTCTGTTGTCCCCTTCTCCTTTCGCCTTCAATCTTTCCCAGCATCAGGGTCTTTTCGAATCAAACAGTTCTTCATTTCAGGTGGCAAAAGTATTGGAGCTTCAGCTTTAGCATCAGAACTTCCAGTGAACATTCAGGACTGATTGCCTTTAGGATTGACTGGTTGAATCTCCTTGCAGTCCAAGGGACTCTCAAGAGTCTTCTCCAACACCAAAGTTCAAAAGCATCAATTCTTCAGCACTCAGCTTTCTTCACAGTCCAACTCTCACATCCATACATGACCACTGGAAAAACCATAGCCTTGACTAGACGGACTGTTGTCAGCAATGTAATGTCTCTGCTTTTTTAACATGCTGTCTAGGTTGATGATAGCTTTTCTTCCAAAGAGCAATCATATTTTAATTTCATGGCTGCCATCACCATGTGCAGTGATTTTGGATCCTAAGAAAATAAAGTCTGTCACTGTTTCCATTGTTTCCCCATCTATTTTCCATGAAGTGATAGGGCCATATATTATGATCTTAGTTCCCTGAATGTTGAGTTTTAAGCCAAATTTTTCACTCTCCTCTTTACTTTCATCAAGAGACTCTTTAGTTCCTCTTCCCTTTCTTTCATTAAGGAGGTGTCATCTACACATCTGAGGTTATTGATATTTCTCCCAGCAGTCTTGATTCCAGCTTGTGCTTCATCCAGCCTGGCATTTTGCATGATGTACTTTGCATTTAAGTTAAATAAACAGGGTGACAATATACAGCCTTGACAGACTCCTTTCCAAATTTGAAATCAATCTGTTGTTCCATGTTCGGTTCTAACTGTTGCATATTGACCTGCATACAGACTTCTAAAGAGGAGGGTGAGGTGGTCTGGTATTCCCATCTCTTGAAGAATTTTCAATAATTTGCTGTGATCCACACAGTCAAAGTCCTTGGTGTAGTCAATAAAGCAGCTGTTTTTCTTGAACTCTCTCACTTTTTGTATGATCCAACGGATGTTGGCAATTTGATCTCTGTTTCCTCTGCCTCTTCTAAATCCAGCTTGAACATCTGGAAGTTCTCAGTTCTCGTACTGTTGAAGCCTGGCTTCAAGAATTTTGAGTATTACTTTGAACACTCTGACATTACCTTTCTTTGGGATTGGAATGAAAACTGACCTTTTCCAGTCCTGTAGCCACTGCTGATGTTTTCAAATTTGCTGACATATTGAGTGCAGCACTTTCACAGCATCATTTTTTAGGATGTGAAATAGCTCAATGGGAATTCCATCACCTCCACTAGCTTTGTTCGTAGTGATGCTTCCTAAGGCCCACTTCACTTTGCATTCCAGGATGTCTGGCTCTAGGTGAGTGATCATACCATTGTGGTTATCTGGGTCATTAAGATCTTTCTTGAATAGTTCTGTGTATTATTGCCACCTCTTCTTAATACCTTCTGCTTCTGTTAGGCCCATACCATTCTGTCCTTTATTGTGCCCATTTTACATGAAAGGTTCCCTTGGTATCTCTAATTTTCTTGAAGAGTTTTCTAGTCTTTCCCATTCTATTTCCATCTATTTCTTTGCATTGATCCCGGAGAAAGTCTTTCTTATTTCTCCTTGCTATTCTTTGGAACTCTGCATTCAAATGGGTATATCTTTCTTTTTCTCCTTTGCCTTTAGTTTCTCCTCTTTTCATAGCTATTTGTAAGACCTCGTCAAACAACCATTTTGCCCTTTTGCATTTCTTTTTCTTGGGGATAGTCTTTATCACTGCCTCCTGTGCAATGTCATGAACCTCTTTCAATAGTTCTTCAGACACTCTTGTCTATCAAATCTAATCCCTTGAATCTATTTACCACTTCCACTGTATAATCACAAGGGATTTGATTTAGGTCATATCTGAATGGTCTAGTGGTTTTCCTTACTTTCTTCAAATTAAGTCTGAATTTTGCAATAACGAAATCATGATCTGAGCCACATCCTGCTCCTGGTTTCATTTTTGTTGACTGTATAGAGTTTCTCCATCTTTGGCTGCAAATAATATAATCAATCTAATTTTTGTATTGACCATCTGGTGATGTCCATGTGTAGAATCATCTCTTGTGTTGTTGGAAGAAGGTGTTTGCTCTGACCAGTACTTTCTCTTGGCAAAAGCCTTAGACTTTGCCCTGCTTCATTTTGTATTCCAAGGCCAAACTTGCCTATTACTACTCCAGGGATCTCCTGACTTCTGACTTTTTCATTCCAGCTTCAGCTTCTTTGGCATTAGTGATTGGAACATAGACTTAGATTACAGTAATATTGAATGGTTTGCCTTGGAAATGAACAGAGTTCATTCTGTCATTTTTGAGAGAGTTCCCAAGTACTGCATTTCAAACTTTTGTTGACTATGAGGGCAACTCCATTTATTCTAAGGGATTCTTGCCCACAGTATTAGATATAATGGTCATCTGAATTAAAATTCACCCATTCCAGTCCATTTTAGTTCACCAATTCCTAAAATGTCGATGTCCACTCTTGCCATCTTCTGTTTGACCATTTTCAATTGACCTTGATTCATGGACCTAACTTGCCAGATTCCTATGCAATATTGTTCTTTACAGCATCAGACTTTACTTCCATCACCAGTCACATCCACAACTAGGTGTTGTTTTCACTTTGGCTCCTTCTATTTATTCTCTCTGAAGTTATTTCTCCACTCTTCTGCAGTAGTATATTGGGTACCTACCAACCTTAGGAGTTCATCTTTCAGTGTGATAT
Source organism: Bubalus bubalis (assembly GCF_019923935.1). Classification (NCBI taxonomy): domain Eukaryota; kingdom Metazoa; phylum Chordata; class Mammalia; order Artiodactyla; family Bovidae; genus Bubalus; species Bubalus bubalis. The sequence continues at coordinate 84,955,522 of NC_059157.1, forward strand.
CTTTTTACCTTTTCATACTGTTCATGGGGTTCTCAAGGCAAGAATACTGAAGTGGTTTGCCATTCCCTTCTCCAGTGGACCACATTTTGTCAGAATTGAGGTTAACAAGTGTAGCAAATGTGTACTGATATGTATGTGCTATCAGTTCAGTCAGTTCAGTTCAGTCACTCAGTCGGGTCCGACTCTTTGTGACCCCATGAATAGCAGCACGCCAGGCCTCCCTGTCTATCACCAACTCCCAGAGTTCACTCAGACTCAGGTCCATCGAGTCAGTGATGCCATCCAGCCATCTCATCCTCTGTCGTCCCCTTCTCCTCCTGCCCCCCAATCCCTCCCAGCATCAGAGTCTTTTCCAATGAGTCAACTCTTCGCATGAGGTGGCCAAAGTACTGGAGTTTCAGCTTCAGCATCATTCCTTCCAAAGAAATCCCAGGGCTTACCTCCTTCAGAAAAGACTGGTTGGATCTCCTTGCAGTCCAAGGGACTCTCAAGAGTCTTCTCCAACACCACAGTTCAAAAGCATCGATTCTTCGGTGCTCAGCTTTCTTCACAGTCCAACTCTCACATCCATACATGACCACTGGAAAACCGTAGCCTTGACTAGACGGACCTTTGTTGGCAAAGTAATGTCTCTGCTTCTCAATATGCTATCTAGGTTGGTCATAACTTTCCTTCCAAGAAGTAAGCGTCTTTTAATTTCATGGCTGCCATCACTATCTGCAGTGATTTTGGAGCTCCAAAAAATAAAGTCTGACACTGTTTCCACTGTTTCCCCATCTATTTCCCATGAAGTGATGGGACCAGATGCCATGATTTTAGTTTTCTGAATGTTGAGTTTTAAGCCAACTTTTTCAGTCTCCTCTTTCATGTTCATCCAGAGGCTTTTTAGTTGCTCTTCACTTTCTGCCATAAGGGTGTTGTCATCTGCATATCTGCGGTTATTGATATTTCTCCTGGCAATCTTGACTCCAGCTTGTGCTTCTTCCAGCCCAGCATTTCTCATGATGTACTCTGCATAGAAGTTAAATAAGCAGGGTGACAATACACAGCCTTGACGTACTCCTTTTCCTATTTGGAATGAGTCTGCTGTTCCATGTCCAGTTCTAACTGTTGCTTCCTACCTGCATACAAATTTCTCAAGAGGCAGGTCAGGTGGTCTGGTATTCCCATCTCTTTCAGAATTTTCCACAGTTTATTGTGATCCACTATATCTGCTATATTTTTATGTTAACGTGTCCATGCCTATATATAGCCCAAACTTTCTTGCTACCCAAGATTTATATATGTAGTTTATATATATGTTTTATGTACATATACAGTTACATATACACATACATAGTTCAGCAGTAATCCTTTTTGTGTGCACAGAGCTGCAGCGGGACAATTGAACATGTAGGAGCTGTATTTTCTACCTAGTAATTGTAATTTAATAGAAGTATCTTGGGAACAGTTGAATGATTTGCAGTTGTTCTTTGTACTTATTTATTAATTTTAACTAATATATTTTTAAACAAAGACAATTTACTCCAAAAATTAGATTTTTTTTTTAAACCAGTATCTGTTCATGTAGTTTGACTTTTTCAGGATGGTCAAATGCTTGCCTTTCTTTTAAAATGAAAATAATTTTAGGTACTCAATGTGTTTTAAACACCATCACCAACCATCCTTCTGCTGAGCACCTTTCCTTGAGATTAAAACTTCTGAACAATCACTCAGATATGGCAAAATTCAATTAAAGATAAACATGTCTAAAGGACAGCATTAGCCTGGCATTTTACCTCTAATACTTTCCAATAGAATTTTCTTTGATAGTAAGGTGTTCTATAATCTGAAAATTCAGTGTGGTAGTTTGTGTGGTTTCTGTGCATTTGAAATATGCCTGCTGCTGCTGCTAAGTCGCTTCAGTCATGTCCGACTCTGTGTGACCCCATAGACGGCAGCCCACCAGGCTTCCCCGTCCCTGAGACTCTCCAGGCAAGAACACTGGACTGGGTTGCCATTTCCTTCTCCAATGCATGAAAGTGAAAAGTGAAAGTGAAGTCGCTCAGTTGTGTCCGACTCTTCGTGACCCCATGGACTGCAGTCCACCAGGCTCCTCCGTCCATGGGATTTTCCAGGCAAGAGTACTGGAGTGGGGTGCCATTGCCTAGGGAGGTTTAAAATTTTAAATTTCAATTTAAACTGCTTTAAATTTAACTTAAAATTAATTAATACAAATTTAAATATAAGGGAATTCCCTGGTAGCTCAGTTAGTAAAGAATCTGCCTGCAATGCAGGAGACCTGGGTTCAATCACTGGGTTGGGAAGATCCTCTGGAGAAGGAAATGGCAACCCACTCCAGTATTCTTGCCTGGAAAATTCCATGGACAGAGGAGCTGGGCGGGCCACAGTCCAAGGGGTCCAAAGCCCAAATTTAATTAATACAAATTTAAATATATGTAGCTGCACATGGCTTGTGGTAACCATATAGTAAAAACGGTCTATTCTAAAACTAAATAAAAAGTTTTTTGAAAGTCAGAGAACAAAAAAGCCAGCTTTATTTATGCTTTATTCCTTTACCTGACCTGTCATTCATCATTACTATTTATGGTACTGTTGTTCAGTCACTAAGTCATGTCCAACTCTTTGTGACCCTGTGGACTGTAGCACAAAGCTGCAATACTTTGGCCACATGATTCAAAGAACCAACTCCTTTATGTTATACTTATTATTTTCCAGAATTGCACTAATTAGAAAGTATCCAATTATGAAAACATTGTATATGCCAGAGGAAGACTCTAGGGTAAGCAGCACTATTCCCCATTCCCCAAGACACACTCAGCATACATGAAAATACTTGTAGGGTGAAGATAAGCAAAAGAAACATAGACGTGTCATATTTATATGTTTGTGTGTTTAAGAAGTGGGTGTATCCATATATATGTGCATGTTTATATGTTTTTGAGTCACTGACCAGATTTGCTGGTGCAAAGACTCCAGGAAAAAGATATTTGTGTAGGAAACTGAACAGGGATTGTCTTAAGATTGGAGAAAAAACAATTTTGAATTGAAATGAAGTTGCAAAAAATATTTCAACTAGTACTACAGGGAGCTCTGGGCTTAGTGGGTAAGGTGGAAGATTGGAGAGAGGAAAAGAGAGTAATGTATTCATCCTTCAGTGTCATTCTACATTTGCACCCTGAAGTGCTATTATGTATTTCTTACCTTGGAAAAAATACATATGATTTATTTATATGTAAATCATTTATATATATAAAAGATATAGGTAACATTTATCTTTCTTGGATATGCCAAAATATAGAATCTGGAAGGAATATCTAAACTAGTTTGAATGATTGTAAAATTAGCCTATAATAGTATACATCATAATGTTAAACCATTTAGTAAACTTAATTGCTTGACCATTTGGATGCAGCTTGCATGCATAAAAGTATAGATGTATAATACCATTAGGATTCCTGGTTTTCACCCAGGCGGCCTGGGTTTGACTCCCAGTGTGGGAATGCCAACACCTTTTAGGCTTCCCTGGTGACTCAGAGGCTAAAGTGTCTGCCTGCAATGCAGGAGACCTGGGTTCGATCCCTGGGTTGGGAAGATCCTCTGGAGAAGGAAATGGCAATCCACTCCAGTATTCTTGCCTGGAGAATCCCATGGACAGAGGAGCCTGACGGGCTACAGTCCACGGGGTCGCAAAGAGTTGGACACAACTGAGCAACTTCACACACACATAATATGATTGGGCTTTCCAGGTGGCATTAGTGGTAAAGAACCTGCCTGCTAATTCAGGACACAGAAGAGACCCAGGTTCGATCCCTGGGTAGGAAGATCCTCTGGAAGAGGGCAACCCACTCCAGTATTCCTGCCTGGAGAACACCATGGACAGAGGAGCTTGGCAGATTACAGTCCATGGGGTCAGAAAGAGTCAGACATGACTGAAGTGACTTAGCATACATGCATGCACATAATATTATTACATCAAGCAATATTTATTTAAAGGAGAAATTGGCTTTCACAATAGTTTATAGCAGTAGTGTATGTTCTGTATCTTCCTAACATATTTAAAATAAAATTTGAACCATTAGAATAAAAATTATCACACACTCCTGGAAAACAACCACAAGACAGGAAGAAGAACCTGAACTGTATTCATTCTAGAAATGAAGGAAATAAGTTATGATAATAAAATATCTTTGGTAACAATCACATGTGAGGATCTTAGTCCATTGATTTTTTTTTTTCACTTTTCAAAATTCTGTCAATTGTTCGACAAATGCATATCAAGCCTTAGATATCCTGTAGTTTACTTTAATGTGACTTTTTACTGGGGTTTCAATAATCATTATAATATTTTTGTATCTGTTCCAACCTAACATGTGGCAGGCTGAGTTATTCAAAAACAAACAGCAAGTCATTCCTCTCTTCCTAGATAGAGTACTTCTCAGTTTTCAAAATCATATTCCAGCACACGGTAATGCAATCATCATGCTGAGACTGTCAGTAATAACCCTCACTACTTAAGTGGCTTCTTTGAACAGCTGCTCTGAAACAATTTAAAATCCCATATTCTTCAAAAGGATAACAAATAATGGCTATGACTATCGAAACACTGGAAATGTTAATGAAATATTGTATAAATACATTTACATGATATCATCAGTGCGTCAGCAAAGAGTGAAAACTTTTTGGAAACATCAAAGATATCATGTGTTCTCTACAAATACATTCAAAAACATGTGAAATTTGAGCATATATTAAGAAATATTGAGCATGTTTTTCCATTCCATGTATCATTTCAATTTTTTCATGAACCAGTGTTTCTGACATAAAACACTGTTATAAAATTATAGAAAACATGAAAATCTAAATTATGAATTTCAGACCAGTTAAGTTCAATCACTCATTTGTGTCTGACTCTTTGTGACCCCATGGACTGCAGTTTGCCAGGCTTCCCTGCCCATCACCAACTCCCAGAGCTTGCTCAAACTCATGTCCATTGAGTTGATTATGCCATCCCTCTATCTCATCCTCTGTAGTCCCCTTCTCCTACTGCCTTCTATCTTTCCCAGCATCAGGGTCTTTTCCAATGAGTCAGTTTTTCACATCATCTGGCAAAGTACTGGAGCTTTAGCTTCAGCATCAGTCTTTCCAATGAATATTCAGGACTGATCCTTTAGGATTGACTGATCTGATCTCCTTGCAGTCCAAGGGATTCTCGAATTTGCTCCAACACCACAGTTGAAAACCATCAATTCTTTGGTGCTCAGCTTTATGGTCCAACTCTCACATCCATACATTACTACTGGAAAATCCATAGCTTTGACTAGCTGGACCTTTGTCGGCAAAGTAATGCATCTGCTTTTTAACATGCTGTCTAGGTTTGTCATAGCTTTTCTTCCAAGGAGCAAACATCTTTTAATTTCATGGCTGCAGTCACCATCTTCAGTGATTTTGGAGCCTAAGAAAATAAAGTCTCTCACTGTTTCCATTGCTTCCACATCTATTTGCCATGAATTGATGGGACTAGATGCAATAATCTTTGTTTTTTGAATGTTAAGTTTTAAGCCACATTTTTCACTCTCTTCTTTCACACTCATCAAGAGGCTCTTTAGTTCCTTTTTGCTTTCTGCTATAAACTTGCTTTCATCTGCATATCTGATGTTATTGATATTTCTCGCTGCAATCTTGATTCCAGCTTGTGCTTTATCCAGTCCATCATTTTGTATGATGCACCCTGCATATAATTTAAATAAGCAGGATGACAATATACAGCCTTGATATACTCCTTTCCAGTTTGGAACCAGTCCTTTGTTCCATGTCTGGTTCTAATTGTTGCTTCTTGACCTGCATCCAGATCTATCAGGAGGCAGGTAAGGCGGTCTGGTATTTCCATCTCTTGAAGAATTTTCCACAGTTTATTGTGATCCACACAGTCAAAGGCTTTAGCATAGTCCATGAAGTAGAAGTAGATCTTTCTCTGGAGTTCTTTTGCTTTTTCTATAATCCAATGGATGTTGGCAATTTGATGAATTTCAGACTTATGGAAAGAAATTTTTTTGTAACTCATTAACATTTTATATGGCTATTTTATGCCACAAATATCATATCAATTCATTTTTGCAAAAAATAAATATAACTCATAGATTGAATAGCTTGATAAAAATTCAGAAAAGTGAAGGAAAAGAGATAAAAACTATTGAGCAATGTAAGTTAATGAACAGGAAACTCCTTTATGCTAGAAGGTAAATATTATAGAAAACAGTGTTCAGCTTTCTACTCAGTTCAATACAGTTCTTTGTGTTGGTTGGATTCAATATGACCACATCATTTTGTTCATTCACTCAGTCGTGTCTGACTCTCTGCAACCCCATGGACTGCAACACATCAGGCTTCCTTTGCTATCTCTCAACCTCATGTCCACTGAGTTGATGATGACCACATCATATTTTTGCTTAACAATTCTGAATTGCCGCAAACATGCACAATTATATTATCTTTGTAGTGTTAACCAAAGGATTTGGGATCCTCTTCAACTTAATGCATTGTTGGAAAGATTAATTTTCTTGCAGCTGGATAAAGCTTGCTTCAGGAAAGAGAGTCTGTCTTTTACCACTAAGCCTTCTTTCAGAGGATCAACTGAATTGATCACACTCTCACAAGATAAACTTCCTTTTATTAACCTAAAGTTAACTGATTGCAGACTGTAATTACATCTGTGAAACTTCCTCACTTTTCCCTTTAATTCTTGAAAAGTTTGGAAATTAAATAGCTTTATTAGATAGCTTTAAGTTGGTTACTTGATTTTTTCCCGAAGACCAAGTATGTCTTTTCAATTTCCTGATTTCAATACTTTCTCATCAAAAATGTTCTTGAATTTCATGTAGTTTTTCCTCTTTTATTTACTTATCTATTTTTTTTTTATTTTGTGAATTTTTTCACTTCTCTCTTTCATGCCCCATATTGCCTCCTTTGTGCTACCTCAGGTAATTTTTTTCCTCTAAGACAGATTTTTCTGTTATGGTTTTTCTCAGAGTTTCATTAGTTTCTCTAGTTTGATATATTGTCCCTTAAAATTTTATGTCTGTTTTATACTCTAATTTCACAAAAGTAAAATGATATTGTTTTATTATATATTTTCTAAAAGTGCAATGAAATTTTTGGTCACAGTGCTTACATTTCTCAGAAGTAGTTTTTTTTTTTTTCCCCTTTCTGATGAGTACAACCATTTGGATGTTCATTATTTTCTTTTGTCCATATATCTTATTGATTCTATGGTTGATATTTTTCATTTTACTTGTATTCAAATAATGAAATTAGTTCCTAACTAACATTGATCAGGACAACTAGGGTGATATAATAGTAAAGGAAAGACTTTGTTTTTGAAACGAAAGCAACTATTTAAGTATAGTCTCTTAGTCTTAATTTCTGCCAACAGTCAGCTGCTTATAGGCTACTGCTTATAATGCAACATAGTTCTCCCCCACCAGCCAGCCTCCCTGCAGAACATGCTTTCTTTAATTACTTCTTTTTGAAATTACTCATACATAGAAATCTTCCTGCTGCTTTTTCATGCCAAATGAGGATAGAAAGAGGAAACACTGTCATAGCCAGAAATAAGCAATTTTGGTTTTGAATCTCAAACTGTCTCAATTTGGAGAAATGCCTCAATCATACTTGTGTGAAGTTTTCAGCCATGGGTACCTTTTGTTGACATCTTTCCAAACCATTATCTATGAATAAATTGGCCTCCATTTAGCAGACTTATTCTATATAATAATGTCAGAATATACAATTCTTCCTGTTATTGTTCCAAATATACATTGCATTTTATATATTTTTAAATTAATTTATTTTATTTTTAATATAAATGTATTTATTTTAATTGTAGGCTAATTACTTTACAATATTTTATTGGCTTTGCCATACATCAACATGAATCCGTCATGGGTGTACATATGTTCCCCATCCCTCTGGGTCATCCCAGTGCACCAGCCCCAAGCATCCTGTATTATGCATTGAGCCTGGACTGGTGATTCATTTCACATATGATATTATACATGTTTCAATGCCATTCCCCTAAATCATCCCACCCTTGCCCTCTCCCACAGAGTCCAAAAGACTGTTCTATATATCTGTGTCTCTTTTGCTGTCTCTCAAACAGGGTTATCATTACCATCTTTCTAAATTCCATATATATGCGTTAGTATACTATATGGGTGTTTTTCTTTCTGGCTTACTTCACTCTCTATAGGCTCCAGTTTCATCCACCTTATTAAAACTGATTAAAATGTATTCCTTTTAATGCTTGAGTAATACTCCATTGTGTATATGTACCACAGCTTTCTTATCCATTCGTCTGCTGATGGACATCTAGGTTGCTTTCATGTCCCGGCTATTATAAACAGTGCTGCAATGAACATTGGGGTACACAAGTCTCTTTCAATTCTGGTTTCCTCGGTGTGTATGCCCAGCAGTGGGATTGCTGGGTCATATGGCGGTTCTATTTCCAGTTTTTTAAGGAATCTCCACACTATTCTCTATAGTGGTTGTACTAGTTTGCATTCCCACCAACAGTGTAAGAGGGTTCCCTTTTCTCCACACCCTCTCCAGCATTTATTGCTTGTAGACTTTTGGATCGCAGCCATTCTGACTGGCGTGAAATGGTACCTTATTGTGGTTTTGATTTGCATTTCACTGATAATGAGTGATGTTGAGCATCTTTTCATGTGTTTGTTAGCCATCTGTATGTCTTCTTTGGAGAAATGTCTGTTTAGTTCTTTGGCCCATTTTTTGATTGGGTCATTTATTTTTCTGGAATTGAGCTGCAGGAGCTGCTTGTATATTTTTGAGATTAGTTGTTTGTCAGTTGCTTCATTTGCTATTATTTTCTCCCATTCTGAAGGCTGTCTTTTCACCTTGCTTATAGTTTCCTTTGTTGTGCAGAAGCTTTTAATTTATATTTCTATCCTTCTTGATTTTATGAGATTTCTGAAGGAAATGAAAGAAAAGACAATGAAAAGGCCACATACCCCATGAAATTGTAAAAAAATATAGCTCTACTTGGGACTTTTCCTGTGGTTCAGTGGTAAAGAATCTGCCTGCAATATAGGAGACACAGGAGACACAGGTTTGATTCCTGGGTAGAGAAGATACCTTGTAGGAGGGCATGGAAACCTACTCCAGTATTCTTACCTAAAAATTCCATGAACAGAGGAGCCTGGCGGGCTATAGTTCATAGGGCTGCAAAGAGTCAGGCACAACAGAGTGACTGAGCACAAGCATGAGCCACTCTAGAATTCCAGGCCTACCTAGGATATTATCTTAATCTAGTCAGTACTTCTAAGGTTCTATAGTCTTTCTAAAGAAGATCATTTTTACTAGTTTTATTTTATATTTATTGATGGTTAGATAGCTGTCTTGGTCATTGTAGAACTCAAAATGCAATCTTGATTTTTTTTTTCTCAGTTTTGAGTTAAAGTTTAGCTACTATCCTAGGTTTAAGCTATTTTTTTCAGCATTGCTTCAGATATTCTTTGCAACTGGTAAAAAAAAAAAAAAAATTTGTTGTTGTTTATTAGCTAAGTTATCTCCAACTCCTTGCAACCTCATGAACTGCAGCATGCCGGTCTTCCTTGATCTTCAGTATCTCCAGAGTTTTTCAAACTCACGCCCATTGGATCAGTGATACTATCCAGCCATACTTTGCCAGGCCCTTCTCCTCCTGCACTCAATATTTCCCAGCCTCTGAGTCTTTTCCAATGAGTTGGCTCTTCACATCAGGTGACCAAAGTATTGGAGTTTCTGCATCACTCCTTCCAATAATTATTCAGTGTTGATTTTCTTTAGGATTGACTGATTTGATCTCCTTGCAGTCCAAGGGACTCTCAAGAGACTTCTACATCACCATAATTTGAAAGAATCAAATCTTTGAAGTGCAGCCTTTTTTATGATCCAACTCTCACATTTGTAAATAACTACTAGAAAAGCCATACCTTTGACTATACAGATCTTTGTTGGTAAAGTGATGTATCTGCTTTTTAAAATATACTACCTACATTTGTCATAGCTTTCCTTCCAAGTAACAAGCATTTTTTTAATTACAAGGCTGCAGTCACCATCTGCTGTGAATTTGGAGCCCAAGAAAATAAAGTCTATCACTGTTTCCATTCCCCGCACCATTTGTCATGAAGTGATGGGCCCAAATGCCATGATCTTAGGTTTCTGAGTATTGAGTTTGAAGCAAGGTTTTTCACTTTGCTCTTTCACACTCATTAAGAGGCTCTTTAGTTTCTCTTCATTTCTTACATTAGAGTGGTATCATGTGCATAACTGAGGTTATTGATATTTCTCCCAGCAATCTTGATTCCAGCTTGTGATTCATCCAGCCTGGCATTTTGCATGATGTAGTCTGTGTATTAGTTAAATAAGCAGAGTGACAGAATACAGCCTTGATGTACTCTTTTCCCAATTTTGAACCAGTCCTGTTGTTCCATGTCTGGTTCTAACTCTTGCTTCTTTACCTGCATACAGGTTCTCAGGAGGCAGGTCAGGTTGTCTGGTATTCCCATCTGTTTAAGAATTTTCCAGTTTGTTGTGATCCACACAGTCAAAGGCTTTAGCACAGTCAAAGAAGCAGGTGTTTTCCTGGAATTCCCTTGCTTTCTCTATAATATGGTGAATGCTGGCAACTTCATCTCTGGTTCCTCTGCCTTTTCTAAATACAGCTTGTTCATCTCGAAGTTTTTAGTTCATGTACTGCTGAAGCAAGGCTTGAAAGATTTTGACCATAACCTTGTTAGCATGTGAAATAAGTGCAACTGGGCGATAGTTTGAACATTCTTTGGCATTTCCCTTTTTTTGGGATTGGAATGAAAATTGACCTTTTCCAGTCCTGTGGCCACTTCTGAGTTTTCCAAATTTGCTGACATATTGAGTGCAGCATTTTAACAGCATCATCTTTTATGATTTTAAATAGCTCAGCTAGAATTCCATCACCTCCACTAGTTTGTTTATAGTAAAGTTTCTTAAGGCCCACCCGACTTCACATTCCAGGATGTCTGGCTCTATGTGGGAGTCCACACAATCATGGTATCCAGGTTATTAAGACCTTTTTTTGTATAGTTCTTTGTATTCCTGGCATCTTTTCTGTCTATTGTGCTTCTGTTTAAAGGAATACAAACACACATATGTTTAATTATTTATTTCCAAATTTTTCAATTATTTTTTTGAAGTCATAAACTTATTTCATTTTACATTTCATAATACCTTTTGTCTTTAAAAATTTTATATAAATACTTGAGCATCCCAAATATATGGAATCTAATCACTTCTTTAGACATTTTATAAAGTCATTTTCATCTATATTTAATTTACATACTAACTGAATATTTGCTTTTACTGGTAGCTTTTATTTTGCTTTCACATTTTAGAATTTGATGCTTTTTTATTTGAAAAAGAGTTCTTTTAACATATTTATAATTTTTATTTGTCTTTGTTTTGAATTTCTTTCATTATGTCCTAACAAGCAGTTTACTAGTTTTCTGTTCTGTGACCTATTAGTCTTTAAAATTTGAGACTTTTGATGAAATTTTATAGCCTTATGAAATTAATAAAATATTGGGTTTTTAACTCTAAAGTGTTATTAGGGAGTCAAATTTAAACACAGAGATAGTGATATTTTTTTTTTTTTTCAGATTTGAAGCTATAAGTGTTCCGTTAAACTGCAGCTTCAAAAATATGGTCAGCAGATAAAATACAGATTTTCCAGTTAAATCTGATTTAACATAAACCGGGTAAAATTTTAGTATCAGTATGCCCCATCACCTTTGGTATTTCTGCTTACTAAATATGACATTCTGTTGAAGTGGTAGTTCTTCAGTAGTATTACTAGCCTTATTTGCTGAGATAGGGAGCTTGATTGCCAATTCTTATATTCAAGCAATGATCCTCTTTTTCTCTTCTAACTTGGCAAGCATGTTGGCCTTTTCATATCTGGGCCAAATCTTGATCATCTCTGTGTATTTATGATCAAGGATGGTTTAAACACTATATTTGTTTTGTCCACTCCTTTTTTACCAGCCTGGTTATATTTATAATATTTCATTTTTATATATTTAGAACTAAAAAAGGGCATTGAATTATCTTGACTAGAAACCTCTATCATCTTGACCAGGAATCAATTATCCTTTTAAGAATTAGATTGAAATACATTGAAAAGAAAGCACAATATTTTTCAAAGGGTATCCAGTTATCTAATAAATATATTCTGCACACATATGCAGGGAAAGATAATCATAATTCCACAGTCAAATCTAAAATCAGTCTGATATACCACTGAAATTCAAGTGTTTATATTTCTGTAGAATCACAAGCCCAGTAAATGTTTGAGAAAACTTGTTGTTTGTATTCCTGCTTGAGTACAGCACTGAACTTTTATGAAGTGTTTTATTATTTGGGATTAACTATAATATTACCTTTTAATGGAATCATAAATCTTTAATTACAGTTCAATATGTTCCTGACTTAAATTGCTTTTTGACTGAAACAATTCTATTATAATATATAGAGTATGAAGAAAGAATTTCTTTTCATTGAAATAAATATCTTAATTTCTAAATGTAAAATAGATGAACTTTGCAGTACATATCATTTTGGGGAGGAAAAACTGTACATTACCTTTTTTAGCGAGGTGTAAACGCTACAGTGTAACGTTATTCACATGCTTTTTATTAAACAGGAGAAAATCAGAATGGGAGGAAAGACTTTAAAGACCATTAGTTTAAACCACGAATGGAATTAGGATTTCTTTTCATTGCATCTATAGGATTCAATAATATTAACACAACAATAGCAATAATAGCAGCAGCAGCAAATATTCACTTAAACATGCTCAATTTATTGTATATACAAATCATATTTTATATGATTTCCATAGGGAAACTCATTTATACACATTTATATGTAAATACACTTACATAAGTGCACACACATGTTTATGTGATTCAACATGTTTAAATTAAAAGATACGCCAGTTGTTTAAGTGTAAATATAATATTAGATCAGTTTTATCTTAATATTTTCAATCTAACAGAATAAAAAATATTTTGCAATAAGAAGTATCTTTATTTTGAATCACATCACATTCTTTTAATTTTCTTAACCTTTTTCAAGTAACAAACTTTTTTCAGTTTCATTATTATCCTATATAAAATTGAGGAGACTGATAATGGGCCAATAGTAAGAAATGATTAAATAATGAGTGAACCATTCTTAGTATACCCTGAAAAAAGTGTTAGTTGCTCGGTCATGTCTGACTCTTGTGACTGCATGGACTATAGCCCACCAGGCTCTTCTGTCCATGGAATTCTCCATGCAAGAATACCGGAGTGGGTGGTTATTCCCTTCTCTAGTATACTCTTGGTCATTGTAATTATACAAATAACGGCTCCATTATTATTCCACTTACATTCCAAATAATCATTACTAAAATTTATAGTAAATACTTATTCAAAAGTTTATTATGCCAGGATTTACCATAGATATGCTAGGTTTATTCAACATTTAAAAGTAAATCAACAGTATTAAAAGAAAAATAATATGATTACTGTAGAAAATCATTTGACAAAATCCAACACCTATTCATGATTAAAAACTCTGAGCAAACAGGGAATAGAAGTGAACTTCTTAAACTTGTTAAATAATATTTACATAAAACCTATAGCTATCATTGTCTATATATTCTTTGAAATCTGAGTAAAAATCCTAGCATGTTATCATAATGCACAAGCTGATTCTAGGGTATATATACAGAACTAAATGAATAGCCAACACAATAACTTAAAGAGAACAAAGTTGGAGAACTGACATTGCTTGACTTTAAGACTTACAGTTATCAAAACTATGTGGTATTGGTGAAAGAACAAATAGGTCAATGGAACAGAAAAGAGAGTCCAGAAACAGAGTCTTGAAATGTAGTCAACTGATCTTTGACAAAGGAGCAAAAGTAATACAATGGAGCAAAGATAGTCTTTTCAACAAATGGTGCTCAAACAACTGGCCATCCATATTAAAAAATAATAATAAATCTAGATACAGATTATATGCCCTAATAAAAATTAACTTAAAGTAGATCACATACCTAAATGTATTATAAAATTCAAAGTTATAAAACTCCTAGAAGATAACATAGGGGAGAACCTTGGGTAGATGACCTTGGGTATGATGATAACTATTTAGATAACAATGACAAAGGCATGATCCATGAAAAAATTTTTTTGAACTGGACTTCATTAAAATTAAAACTTTCTGCCCTACCTAGACTATGTCAAGAAAATTAGAAGATGGGCTACACCCAGTTCAGTCGGTTCAGTTCAGTCGCTCAGTGGTGTTCGACTCTTTGCGACCCCATGAATCACAGCATGCCAGGCCTCCCTGTCCATCACCAACTCCCGGAATTCACTCAGACTCAAGTCCATCGAGTTGGTGATGCCATCCAGCCATCTCATCCTCTGTCGTCCCCTTCTCCTCCTGCCCCCAATCCCTCCCAGCATCTGAGTCTTTTCCAATGAGTCAACTCTTCGCATGAGGTGGCCAAAGTACTGGAGTTTCAGCTTTAGCATCATTCCTTCCAAAGAAATCCCAGGGCTGATCTTCTTCACAATGGACTGGTTGGATCTCCTTGCAGTCCAAGGGACTCTCAAGAATCTTTTCCAACACCACAGTTCAAAAGCATCGATTCTTCGGCGCTCAGTTTTCTTCACAGTCCAACTTTCACATCCATACATGACCACAGGAAAAACCATAGCCTTGACTAGATGGACCTTTGTCGTCAAAGTAATGTCTCTGCTTTTGAATATGCTATCTAGGTTGGTCATAACTTTTCTTCCAAGGAGTAAGCGTCTTTTAATTTCATGGCTGCAGTCACCATCTGCAGTGATTTTGGAGCCCCCCAAAAATAGTCTGACACTGTTTTCCCATCTATTTCCCATGAAGTGATGTGACCAGATGCCATGATCTTCGTTTTCTGAATGTTGGACTTTAAGCCAATTTTTCACTCTCCACTTTCACTTTTATCAAGAGGCTTTTTAATTCCTCTTCACTTTCTGCCATAAGGGTGGTGTCATCTGCATATCTAAGGTTATTGATATTTCTCCTGGCAATCTTGATTCCAGCTTGTGTTTCTTCCAGTCCAGCGTTTCTCATGATGTACTCTGCGTATAAGTTAAATAAGCAGGGTGACAATATACAGCCTTGATGTACTCCTTTTCCTATTTGGAACCAGTTTGTTGTCCATGTCCAGTTCTTACTGTTGCTTCCTGACCTGCATACAGATTTCTCAACAGGCAGGTCAGGTGGTCTGGTATTCTCATTTCTTTCAGAATTGCCACAGTTTATTGTGGTCCACACAGTCAAAGGCTTTGGCATAGTCAATAAAGCAGAAATAGATGTCTTTCTGGAACTCTTGCTTTTTCCATGATCCAGTGGATGTTGGCAATTTGAACTCTGGTTCCTCTGCCTTTTCTAAAACCAGCTTGAACATCAGGAAGTTCATGATTCACGTATTGCTGAAGCCTGGCTTAGAGAATTTTGAGCATTACTTTATTAGTATGTGAGATGAGTGCAATTGTGTGGTAATTTCAGCATTCTTTAGCATTGTCTTTCTTTGGGTTTGCCAAATTTGCTGACATATTGAGTGCAGCACTTTCACAGCATCATCTTTCAGGATTTGGAAGAGCTCAACTGGAATTCCATCACTTCCACTAGCTTTGTTTGTAGTGATGCTTTCTAAGGCCCACTTGACTTCACATTCCAGGATGTATGGCTCTAGGTCAGTGATCACACCAACGTGCTTATCTGGGTCATGAAGATCTTTTTTGTACAGTTCTTCTGTGTATTCTTGCCATCTCTTCTTAATATCTTCTGCTTCTGTTAGGTCCATACCATTTCTGTCCTTTATCTAGCCCATCTTTGCATAAAATGTTCCCTTGTTATCTCTAATTTTCTTGAAGAGATCTCTAGGCTTTCCCATTCTGTTGTTTTCCTCTATTTCTTTGCATTGATCGCTGAGGAAGACTTTCTTATCTCTTCTTGCTATTCTTTGGATCTCTGCATTCAGATGCTTATATCTTTCCTTTTCTTCTTTGCTTTTCACTTCTCTTCTTTTCACAGCTATTTGTAAGGCCTCCCTAGACACCCATTTTACTTTTTTTGCATTTCTTTTCCATGGGGATGGTCTTGATCCCTGTCTCCTGTACAATGTCAGGAACCTCATTCCATAGTTCATCAGGCACTCTATCTATCAGATCTAGGCCCTTAAATCTATTTCTCACTTCCACTGTATAATTATAAGGGATTTGATTTAGGTCATACCTGAATTTTCTAGTAGTTTTCCCTACTTTCTTCAATTTAAGTCTAAATTTGATAATAAGCATTTCATGATCTGAGCCACGGTCAGCTCCTGGTCTTGTTTGTGTTGACTGTACAGAGCTTCTCCATTTTTGGCTGCAAAGAATATCATCAATCTGATTTTGGTGTTGATCTTGTGGTTATGTCCATGTGTAGAGTCTTCTCTTGTGTTGTTGGAAGAGGGTGTTTGCTATGACCAGTGCATTTTCTTGGCTACACCCAGGAGAAAATATTTGTAAAAGACACATCTGATAAGAACTACTATCCAAAATATACAGAGATGTCTTAAGATTCAACAATAAGAAAACAAACAACCCCATTTAAAAAATGAGCCAAAAACTTGACAAATGCTTCAACCAATAAAGATGTAGAAATGGCAAATACATGTATGAAAAGATGCTTCACATAATATGTCTTCAGGGAAATGCAAATTAAAATAGCAATATGATTTCACTACTTCATTATTAGGATTATCTAACGAAGAAACATAGTCACTGCTTAATATTTTAAACTTCCAAGCTAGGTAGAAAGTTTAAAGATATTAAACATAGCCTCTCTTTTGAATTGATTTTTCATGTAAACATAGTTTGGCCTTCTTACCCACTTGTTCATTTTGCTGATTGCATCTTTTTATTCCACTCCAATCTACCTACTTCATATTCTTAATTATACAATATCAACTCATTTGATTCTGAGGAACATGGCATAGAATATACATTTTATAAAATTCTAAAAGATAAATCCTATAAGAGTAATCATTTAGGTAATCCATTATTATATGATTAAATCACATTGAAGAATAAAATATTTTATAGCATATAATATATATATAATGAAAATTAATTTCAAATGTTGATCATCATTCAAAGATAAGGAAAGGATTATTAAGTATTTATTGTATGAAACATATGAAAAATGCCATATTTAATTTTTATTCAAATATAATTGACATAGAATATTACACTACATTCATGTTTACACCATAGTAATTCTATGCCTGTTTATATTAAGAAAGAATCACCACCATAAGTCTAGTTATTATTTGTCATCATACAAAGTTAAGAAACTATTATTGACTATATTCCCCACGGTGTAGATCATATACCCATGAAGTATGTACTTTATAATTGGAAATTTATATGTCCTAACACCACCCCCAATTCATTTTTACTATCCCCAAACGGCCTCTTCTCTGGCAGTCACAAGTATGTGCTCTGTCTATAAGTGTAGTTTTGCAGGGTTTAGCGTTTGTTCATTTCGGTTCATTTTTTTTTAATTCCACATATAAGTGAAATCACATGGTATTTGTATTTGTCTGACTTATTTTACTCTGCTTGACTTATTTTCATGTAATATTTCAGGTCTATCCAAGTTGTAATAATGGTAAGATTTCATCCTTTTTATGAATGAATTATATTCCATTATATATATGTAGGTGTGTATATATACATACACATATGTGTATAGATACAGATTCATTCATCTATCCTTGAACACTTAGCTTGCCTCCATATCTTGTCTATTGTAAATAATGCTGCAGTGAACATAAGGGTGCATATACCTTTTCAAATAAGTGTTTTAGTTTCCTTCAGATAAATACCAAGAAGTGGGAATTGTTGCACATAAAGTAGTTCTATTTTTAATCTTTGAAGAACAACATACTGCTTTCCATAGTGGCTTCATCAATTTATATGCCAAACAACACTATTCAAAGTTTCCTTTTTTTCCACATTCTCTCTCACTTTTTTTTTTTGTCTTTTTATTTTATAATGGCCATTTTGACAGATATGAAGTGGTATTTAACTGTAATTTTGATTTGCACTTTCTTGTCTTGGTGATTAGTGATGTTGAATATCTTTTCAGAGGTTTATTGGCCACATACATATGTCTTTCTTTGAAAAAAATACATATTCAGTTCCTCTGCTCATATTTTAACCAAACTATTTGAACACTGAGTTGCACGATTGCTTTATATCTCTTGGATATTAACCCTCTCATCAGATGTATCATTTGAAAACTTCTCCCATTCAGTAGGTTGCCGTTTAATTTGTTGATGGTTTCCTTCATTATACAAAAGATTTTTAGCTTAATGAAGTCCTATTTGTTTCTGCTTTTGTTGTCCTTGCCTATGGAATCAGATGCAAAAATTATTTCTAAGTCCAGTGTCAAGGAGCTTACCACCTATGTTTTCTCTTAAGAGTTTTATGGTTTCAGATTTTACATTCAAGAATTTATTCATTTAAAGTTTTGTATGTGGCATAAAATAGTGGCCCAATTTCATTCTTTGGCATGTGGCTGAGTGGGTTCTCAATACCATTTGATGAATGCATGGGTTTTTTCCTCATTATATAGTCTTGCCTCCTTCATTGTACTTTAATTGGCTATATGCATGGATTTAATTTTGGGCTCTCTATTCTGTCCTGTTCATCTATGTGTCTGTTTTGTGTCAGTGCCATACTGTTTTGATTATTACAGCTTTGTAATACAGTTTGAAATCCCAGAGTGTGATTCCTCTAACTTTGTTCTTTCTCAAGATTGCTTTGACTATTCAAGGTATCTTGTGGCTCCATACAAATCTTAGGATTATTTGTTCTAGTACTGTGAAAAATGCCTTTGGTATATTCATAGGGATTACATTGAATCTGTAGAAACACAAATTTCCAAGACTGAGTCA
This sequence comes from Bubalus bubalis, assembly GCF_019923935.1. Lineage (NCBI taxonomy): Eukaryota > Metazoa > Chordata > Mammalia > Artiodactyla > Bovidae > Bubalus > Bubalus bubalis. The sequence goes on from NC_059157.1 coordinate 84,974,597, forward strand.
TGAAGAAATGGAAAATCTGGGGAAAGACTGGTTACTATTAACAAGATTTAATCAGTCATTACAAACCTCACAACAAACAAAGGTCCAGGATCATGGTGATTCACTAGTGAATTCTATCAAACATTTAAAGAAATTTAATAACTATACTTTGGGAAGCATGGACATTTTAACAATTAACTCTTCTAACCAATAAGCATAGTGTATTTTTCCATTTTTTGCCTTATTAAATTTATTTCATCAATGTCTTATGGTTTTCAAAATTTAGGTGTTCTGCCTCCTTGTTTAAATTTATTCCTAAGCATTCTATTATTTTTATAAAATTATAAATGGCATTGTTTTCTTTAGTTCTCTTTCTGAAACTCTTGTCATTAATATGTAAAAATGCAACATATTTCTGTGTGTTAACTTGTATCCTGCAACTTTACTGAATTGGTTACAGGTTTTTGGAAGCGATTTTAGGATTTTCTATATATGTTATCATGTCATCTAAACAGTGACAGTTTTACATCTTCCTTTAAATTGATGCCCTTTTTTTTTTTTCTTGCCTAGGGACTCTAGCGATTATTTCCAATACTATGTCAAATAAAAAAGGCAATGGTGTGTATCCTTTTCTTGTTCCTCATTGTCAATAAAAGGCTTTCAGTCTTTTAATGTTGAGTATAATATTAGCTGTGGTTTTATCATAATGTCCTTTATCATATAAAGGTACATCCCCTCTATAACTCATAAATGGTTTTTATCATAACTAGATATTGAAATTAGCCAAATGAGTTTTTCTGCATCCCTTGAGATGACCATATGATTTTTATCTTTCATTTTGTTATTGTGGTATATTACATTGGTTTATGGATGTTAACTGCAAGGAGATCCAACCAGTCCATCCTAAAGGAAATCAGTCCTGAATATTCATTGGAAGGACTGATGCTGAAGCTGAAACTCCAATACTTTGGCCTCCTGATGTGAAGAGCTGGCTCATTTGAAAGACCCTGATGCTGGGAAAGAATGAAGTTGGGAGGAGAAGTGGGCAACAGGGGATGAAATGGTTGGATGGCATCACCGAGGTAATGGAAGTGAGTTTGAGTAGGCTCCAGGAGTTGGTGACTAACAGGGAAGCCTGGCATGCTGCGGTCAACGGGGTCACAAACAGTTGGGCATGACTGTGCTATTGAACAGAACTGAACCATCCTGTATCTTTGAAAATCTACTTTATTATGCTGTACCAGTTATGTAATAAATTGTTGAATTGGTTGCTAATATTTTGCTGAGAATTTTGCATTAAGTTCATCATGGATCAGTTCAGTTTAGTTCAGTCACTCAGTCATGTCCGATATTTGCGACCTCATGAATTGCAGCACGCCAGGCCTCCCTGTCCATCACCAACTCCTGGAGTTCACTCAGACTCAAGTCCATCGAGCCGGTGATGCCATCCAGCCATCTCATCCTCTGTCGTCCCCTTCTCCTCCTGCCCCCAATCCCTCCCAGCATCAGACTCTTTTCCAATGAGTCAACACTTAGCATGAGGTGGCCAAAGTACTGGAGTTTCAGCTTTAGCATCATTCCTTCCAAAGAAATCCCAGGGCTGATCTCCTTCAGAATGGACTGATTGCATCTCCTTGCAGTCCAAGGGACTCTCAAGAGTCTTCTCCAACACCACAGTTCAAAAGCATCAATTCTTCGGTGGTCAGCCTTCTTCACGGTCCAACTCTCACATCCCTACATGACCACTGGAAAAACCATAGCCTTGACTAGACGGACCTTTGTTGGCAAAGTACTGTCTCTGCTTTTCAATATGTTATCTAGGTTGGTCATAAATTTTCTTCCAAGGAGTAAGCGTCTTTTAATTTCATGGCTGCAATCACCATGTGCAGTGATTTGGGAGCCAAAAAAATATAAAGTCTGACACTGTTTTCACTGTTTCCCTATTTCCCATTAAGTGATGAGACCAGACGCCATGATCTTTGTTTTCTGAATGTTTAGTTTTAAGCCAACTTTTTCACTCTCCTCATCAAGAGTCTTTTTAGTTCCTCTTCACTTTCTGCCATAAGGATGGTGTCATCTGTATATCTGAGGTTATTGATATTTCTCCCAGAAATCTTGATTCCAGCTTGTGCTTCTTCCAGCCCAGCATTTCTCATGATGTACTCTGCATATAAGTTAAATAAGCAGGGTGACATATACAGCCTTGACATAATCCTTCTCCTATTTGGAATGAGTCTGCTGTTCCATGTCCAGTTCTACCTGTTGCTTCCTGATCTGCATACACATTTCTCAAGAGGCAGATCAGGTGGTCTTGTATTCCCATCTCTTTCAGAATTTGCCACAGTTTATTGTGATCTACACAGTCAAAGGCTTTAGCATAGTCAATAAAGCAGAAATAGATGTTTTACTGGAACTTTCTTGCTTTTTCCATGACCCAGCAGATGTTGGCAATTTGATCTCTGGTTCCTCTGCCTTTTCTAAAACCAGCTTGAACAACTGGAAGTTCACAGTTCACGTATTGCTGAAGCCTGGCTTGGAAAATTTTGAGCATTACTTTACTAGTGTGTGAGATGAATGCAAATGTGCCTGTAATTTTTTATGTGTAGCTTTTTTGTCTGGTTTTGGCTTCAGGGTAAAGCTGGTCTTATAAAATGACTTCAGGAATGTTCTTTCCTCTTCATTTTTTGGAATATTTTGAGAAGTATAGTTATAAAATCTCTAAATGCTTGATAGAATTCACTAGTGAATCATAATGGTCATGGACCTTTGTTGTGAGTTTTGTGATTACTGATTCAATCTTGTTACTAGTATCCAGTTTATCCAAATTCTCCATTTCTTCATATTTCAGTCTTGGAAATTTGTATGTTTCTAGATATTTTTCTATTTCTTCTGGATTGTCCAATTTGTTTACTTATAATTATTCATATTGTCACTCTGCTTATTTATATGCAGAGTGCTTCATGAGAAATGCTTGGCTGGAAGAAGCACAAGCTGGAATCAAGATTGCCAGGAGAAATATCAATAACCTTAGATATGCAGATGACACCACCCATATGGCAGAAAGTGAAGAGGAACTAAAAAGCCTCTTGCTGAAAGTGAATGTGGAGAGTGAAAAAGTTGGCTTAAAGGTCAACATTCAGAAAACGAAGATCAAGGCATCTGGTCTCATCACTTCATGGGAAATAGATGGGGAAACAGTGGAAACAGTGTCAGACTTTAGTTTTGGGGGCTCCAAAATAACTGCAGATGGTGACTACAGCCATGAAATTAAAAGACGCTTACTCCTTGGAAGAAAAGTTATGACCAACCTAGATAGCATATTGAAAAACAGAGATATTACTTTGCCAACAAAGGCCCTTCTAGTCAAGGCTATGGTTTTTCCAGTGGTCATGTAGGGATGTGAGATTTGGACTGTGAAGAAAGCTGAGTGCCGAAGAATTGATGCTTTTGAACTGTGGTGTTGGAGAAGACTCTTGAGAGTCCCTTGGACTGCAAGGAGATGCAACCAGTCCATTCTGAAGGAGATCAGCCCTGGGATTTCTTTGGAAGGAATGATGCTAAAGCTGAAACACCAGTACTTTGGCCGCCTCATACGAAGAGTTGATTCATTGGAAAAGACTCTGATGCTGGGAGGGATTGGGGGCAGGAGGAGAAGGGGACGACAGAGGATGAGATGGCTGGATGGCATCACTGACTCGATGGACGTGAGTCTGAGTGAACTCCGGGAGTTGGTGATGGATAGGGATGCCTGGCGTGCTGCGAATTCATGGGGTCACAAAGAGTCGGACATGACTGAGTGACTGAACTGAACTGAACTGAATTATTCCTAGACATCTTAAGATCCATATTGTTTTCATTTGTATCATAGAGTCCTTTGATTTTTAATAACAGTTATTGAGCATAATAAACATCCACTGTTTAAAAACAGTAATAATTAAAAGTAGCAATGATCTACTGTTTAAAAACAGACACAGTCGTGTTAGCAAAGTAGTATAAATAGTTTGCTAGCTCCACAATGAATACAAACAAGTATGTTTCCAAAAATCAGGTAGACTGGGTTACACTTGGAATAATGAAAGAAAATATCTAATTTTCATATAAATATATGCATTCAACAACTAGAACAGGGTGGTATTTTTTTATTTAATAAAAAAAACTGCATCAGCTACTCAATGCCTTAGTAGGAAATGCAAAGATAAATAAGATATAGAGCCATTTTTCATGCAAAGAAACATATACCTTATTGTAGGAGAATGGCACATCCTTCAAGTATGTAGATAAATGGTAAAGGGAGAAAATACTTTCTAAATTAAAGCATGTATTATATGGGAAGTCCATTTTACTTCAATATTAAAAACTCTTCTTCCTATCTCTGTGTAACAGAATATGCAATGTATTAAAAAAAAACAAAACACAGTAACCTGTATTTTTCCCTTTAAGGGTAGAAAAAATATTTACAAAGGAATTACTATTGCAAAATAAGCTCAAAATTTTATGGGAAAAAAGTACATTCTGAAACAGTATCTAATATATGAGCCTTATTTGGTTCAGAATTAAAATGTGTGTGTGTGCACATGTAGATATAAACCCATATTTGAGTGTATGTTTTCCATAAGTTAATTATGGTTGTTTTTCAGATGTGCTACTGTTGGTTTATATTCTCTGATTCTCTCATATTCACTGACTTTTAGTAGTGACTACGTATATGTAATGTAAAATATATTTTATATAAATGTGACATTTAGAATATATTTTATTAAGGAATACATAGTTTAAACATGAAAATCACTGGTTTGAACTGTGTGGGTCCATTTATACAGAATTTTTTTCCAATAAACATAGTATTAGAAAATTTACTGTTGGATAAATCTGGTTGTGGAAGGAGGGCTGACTATGGGACATGAGCACATGGAGATTTTGGTATTCATGACTGATTCTGGAAGTAATCTGCCATGGGTACAGGTGTTGGCAAGCTTATAAAAAACAGTGCTGTTCCAGGGTCAACTGCTTATTAGTTTACAAGTACTCCAATTAGATGTTAGAAATATAGGGTATTTTCCAGAATGTAGAAGGACAGACATGTAAAGGTATATTAAATAAGTTTAAATCTCTCTGTTGAGGGGGAGTAGCAGTCAGTTATTGAAACTATATAATGATATTAGTATAAAGTAGTCACTGATGCCTACAGGTCAGATTCAAGGCAAAAAGTGAGGAATTAAACATGAATAGAATACAATTAAAGAAAATAGAAAATTATTTATTTTCCAAGGTATCATACCTGCAAAATAGCAAGAGAAAAATCTCAATTAAGACTTGGGAAATATTTAAAATAGCTTATTTACAGTAATAAAATATACTTAGTACATCACTGTATTTTAAAATGATAGCAAAGACAGTGTCTCAGAAATATTGGGAATCTTTGACATTTATATGCTATGGGGAGATCTATGAAAAGTGAAATTTCAGTCAATCAACCAGATGGTTTCTCTGCATGATGCCAAATTGCCACCTGCTTAATAACAGCTGCATGATTAACTGTATTTCTTTTTCTTTTATCCACATGTTTGGCAAAATGTAGGAACAATCATTATTTTATAGAATATTTTGCTTAAAAACATTTAATGGTACCATATATTCCAGAGCAGGTAAAACTTTAATATTTCATAAAAATAGCACTTGTAATAAACAACACAAGCAAAAAAATGTACCATATGGAATAAGTGTCCATATCATTGTGAGTCTTGCACTTTTTTTTATTACTTCTAGAAAATATATTTAGACTCAGTCTTTCACCTACCTGCTACTATGTTATTTTGATTAAAAAAGTTCTGAAGGAGAATATTTATATGCAATTTTCTTGGCACAGAAATTACTTTGCAATCCTACTCCCAGAAATTTGATTGGTAAAGTAACTTAGAGGGCTTTGTGCAACTCATAATATGGGTTTAATTTACATAAATATTAGGAAATTTAATGAATATTTTGTGTATTAACACATTTAATAGCCCTGTTGCTATCACACAACTCTGGCAACTCAACATTAGCTGTATAAATATAGATTATAAGCACAATTTGTCTCCCTTACAAAATGATAAATTAATAAATCACACACTGATAATAAACTGCTGCTGCTGCTGCTAAGTTGATTCAGTCGTGTCTGACTCTGTGCAACCCCATAGACGGCAGCCCACCAGGCTTGGGATTCTCCAGGCAAGAACACTGGAGTATGTTGCCATTTCCTTCTCCAATGCATGAAAATGAAAAGCGAAAGTGAAGTCGCTCAGTCGTGTACGACTCTTAGCGACCCCATGGACTGCAGCCTACCAGGTTCCTCCGTCCATGGGATTTTCCAGGCAAGAGTACTGGAGTGGGGTGCCATTGCCTTAATCTAAAAGCATTTTAATATTGAGGGTGAACTGTGCATAGACTTTTAAAATAGACAATATAAAATGGAATTGAGAAAGTAGTCAAGTTGAGTTAGTTTGAAAGACAGTATTTTTAACATTAATGTAGCTTTAAATAAATATAGGTGTCCTCAGTTCAGTTCAGTCATTCAGTCGTGTCCGACTCTTTGCAACCCTATGGACTGCAGCATGCCAAGCCTCCCTGTCCATCATCAACTCCCAGAGTTTATTCATTGAGTCAGTGATGACATCCAACCATCTCATCCTCTGTAATCCCATTCTCCTCCTGCCTTCAATCTTTCCCAGCATTAGGGTCTTTTCAAATGAGTCAGCTCTTTGTATCAGGTGGCCAAAGTATTGGAGTTTCAGCTTTAGCATCAGTCCTTCCAATGAACACCCAGGACTGATATCCTTTAGGATGGACTGATTGGATCTCCTTGCAGTCCAAGTGACTTTCAAGAGTCTTTTGCAACACCAAGGTTCAAAAGCATCAATTCTCCTACAGTCAGCTTTCTTTATAGTCCAACTCTCACATCCATACATGACTACTGGAAAAACCATAGCCTTGACTAGATGGACCTTTGTTGGCAAAGTAATGTCTCTGCTTTTGAATATGCTATCTAGGTTGGTCATATATTTCCTTCCAAGGAGTAAGTGTCTTTTAATTTCATGGCTGAAGTCACCATCTGTAGTTATTTTGGAGCCCCCCAAAATAAAGTCTGCCACTGTTTTCTCATCTATGAAGTGATGGGATCGGATGCCATGATCTTAGTTTTCTGAATGTTGAGCTTTAAGCCAACTTTTTCACTCTCCTCTTTCATTTTCATCAAGAAGCTCTTTAGTTCTTCTTCACTTTCTTCCATAAGAGTGGTGTCACCTGCATATCTGAACTTATTGATATTTCTCCCAGCAATCTTGATTCCAACTGGTACTTCATTCAGCCCAGCATACATTTTTCCTTTTTCTGAACATCATAGTATTCAATTTACTGTACACAAAAATTACTGAAGTTGTTTTTCTGCTTCACATATATTATATATGTATTTGCAAATGCTATATGAATGTTGCTACTTTGGCAACGTCTTCCACATTAAATATTTTAATCATCTAGAATGCTTTATTGTTAAAACAAGGCATATTCAAGGTTTTCATTTTTCCCCCTTTAGTCTCACAATTGGATTTAATTACAGAACCAGGACATTCAAAAACCTTGACTATTACTTTTATAGTTTAAAATTTCAATTTAGGATATCATGCTACTTTTAGAATCCCTGTACTTCTAAAACTGTGATAGAATATGCATATCCTTTCAACACACAAGTCCTTAATTTTTTTAAATAACTTTTGGTTAATTAAATTTTTGAGCCTAATTCTTAAACTCTTCTGAGTAATTTTTCACTCTTGGAATTGAGCTTAAAATGGCACAAATTTTTCTAGAATCTACTTTTATCTTCTAGAAGAAAATAAATAGTTTACAGGCTTTTAATTCAATATGATAAAAATTTAGAATTAGACACTGAACATATTTTGGTTTAACATGTAATAAGGAAAACAAGAAGATTTGCATAAAGCCCCAATATCATCCTTAGCAAAAAGTAAACCTATATTAATATGTAATATTTATAGAACAAAGATGAATTGTCCTAAACTGTAGCATATTGAAAAGGAGAGACATTACTTTTCCAACAAAGGTCCGTCTAGTCAAGGCCATGGTTTTTCCAGTAGTCATGTATGGATGTGAGAGTTAGACTGTGAAGAAAGCTGAGCACCGAAGAATTGATGCTTTTGAACTGTGGTGTTGGAGAAGACTCTTGAGAGTCCCTTGGACTGCAAGGAGATGCAACCAGTCCATTCTGAAGGAGATCAGCCCTGGGATTTCTTTGGAAGGACTGATGCTAAAGCTGAAAGTCCAGTACTCTGGCCACCTCATGCAAAGACTCTGATGCTGGGAGGGATTGGGGGCAGGAGGAGAAGAGGACGACAGAGGATGAGATGGCTGGATGGCATCACTGACTCAATGGACGTGAATCTGAGTGAACTCCGGGAGTTGGTGATGGACAGGGAGGCCTGGCGTGCTGCGATTCATGGGGTTGCAAAGAGTCGGACATGACTGAATGAACTGAACTGAACTAACTGAAACTGTATGATTGATTAAAGTTAAATTTTACTTCATAATTACTTTAGTTTGATATATGCTTTAATTTCTAATAGTGCTACATGTGTTCAATGAAATAAATTTCTTTTTTTTTCTTTTTTTATTTATTTTTTAATTCTATTTTATTTTTAAACTTTACAATATTGTATTGGTTTTGCCAAATATCGAAATGAATCCACCACAGGCATACATGTGTTCCCCATCCTGAACCATTCTCCCTCCTCCCTCCCCTTACCATCCCTCTGGGTCGTCCCAGTGCACCAGCCCCAAGCATCCTGTATTGTGCATTGAACCTGGACTAGCGACTTGTTTCATATATGATATTATACGTATTTCAATGTCATTCTCCCAAATCATCCCACCCTCTCCCTCTCCCACAGAGTCCATAAGACTGTTCTATATATCATGTCTCTTTTGCTGTCTCATGCACAGGGTTATTGTTACCATCTTTCTAAATTCCATATATATGTGTTAGTATACTGTATTGGTGTTTTTCTTTCTGGCTTACTTCACTCTGTATAATAGGCTCCAGTTTCATCCACCTCATTAGAACTGATTCAAATGTACTCTTTTTAATGGCTGAGTAATACTCCATTGTGTATAAGTACCACAGCTTTCTTATCCATTCATCTGCTGATGGACATCTAGGTTGCTTCCATGTCCTGGCTATTATAAACAGTGCTGCGATGAACATTGGGGTACACGTGTCTCTTTCAATTCTGGTTTTCTCAGTATGTATGCCCAGCAGGGGGATAAATAAATTTCATATAAACTGATTGGGGATTAAACAGATTGATGAACCTATAAACTGAATTTTTAAAAATTTATTTATTTGCTTTTGGTTGTGCTGAATCTTTGCTGCTGCTGTGTGGGCTTTTCTCTAGTTGCAGCAAGCAGGGGCTACTTTCTAGTTGCAGTGTATGGGCTTCTCACTACAGTGGCTTCTATTGTTTCAGAGCATAGGCTCTAGGGCGTGCAGGGGCATTCAGTAGTTGTGGCACATGGGCTCAGTAGTTATGACTCCTGGACACTAGAGCACAGGCTCAGTAGTTGTGAAGCACAGACTTACTTTCCCCGTGGCATGTGGGATCTTCCTAGATCAGGGATCGAACCCCTGTCTCCTGTGTTGGCAGGTGGATTCTTTACCACTGAGCCACCAAGGAAGCTCAAATATAACCTGAATTTGAAAGGACTTGGAAGATACAGACTAAAAGAAGGCCCAAACCTCATAAAAAGGAACATGTATCTTGCTTATTCAGATACTGTGATACTATAAACAGGACACTATAAACTTACTTTGTAAAAACAAGAAAAGAATTCTCGGGGTCAAGCCAAGTGCAGCTCAATCTTTTGGACAAACAGATACATTAATCAATATCTCAATGGTCCCCAATCAGATTTTTGCTAAGGAAGAATGCTTAGGTTCTGAGAATCTCTGAATTTTGTACCTAGCTTGGAAGTTTAGAGTATTAAGCACTGATGACATTTCTTCTTTTATCATTATCTCCCACACCCAGCATTCCTTGACCTTTGTATTCAATAGAGTTTATATTATTGAACCTTGCAGGAAAAAAGAACTATTCTTTCTGAAGATAAATTAACTTTGTGGAAGCCAAACTAAAAAAAAAAAATAGTATTTTTCATATTTCATGAGAAATTATACATATTTGTGTCTCTTGCTAACTTTGTATATTTATCTTGTAAAATAGCCATTTACTAGTGTTTTTATCACTTTTCAATTTACATTAGCTCTCTCATACCACTTATGCCAGGTTTGGCTTAATTTACCAGCACAATGGCTGAAAGGCCACCCCGGGAGACATTTACCCTTTGTGTGTTATGTGCCACATAGTGTCCATACTCCTCAGAAATTTCCCTACCAATTGTTGATGTCAAAATATTAAAAACCTTTCACAGCAACTGCTATGGGTGAAGTCATACTCCATTTACATATGAGAAAAAATGAGAAGAGAGTTACTGAATCCAGTTTTCATGACAGGTACAATAAGTAATCCTTTCAAAAGCTGGGTACAAAATTGTGTGAGTCTTCTGAATAATAATGAAGGAAAAACATGGTTTATTATAGAAGAATCCATATAATCCTGTGTCTATGTACTTATAATGGAGAAGGCAATGGCACCCCACTCCAGTACTTTCGCCTAGAAAATCCCATGGGTGGAGGAGCCTGGTAGGCTGCAGTCCATGGGGTCACTAAGAGTCGGACATGACTGAGCGACTTCACTTTCACTTTTCACTTTCATGCATTGGAGAAGGAAATGGCAACCCACTCCAGTGTTCTTGCCTGGAGAATCCCAGGGATGGGAAGCCTGGTGGGCTGCCGTCTATGGGGTCGCACAGAGTCGGACATGACTGAAGCAACTTAGCAGCAGTAGCAGCAGCATATGCTTATAAATAATATGTAAGGGTATATCTATATGAATATATACATATAGATATATGGATCTGTATTGATATATGTTGGTGTTTATCTTCTGACTCTGACATTATTAAGCTATCTTAACTATATGTTTTCTGTTTCTCACTTTAAAAAACCATCATATATATGGAGTGAAATTAAATGCAAGTTTCTAAACTAAACTAATGACCAATAAAGTAATTTCTGAAGGGTTCAACTAAAATTACATGAAATGTTTCTTTTTCTCTTTGCTTCTCCCCTACTTATTCCCCTATCCTCGCACCCCCACCCCTGCCTTTGTCCTTGTGTCTTACATTTTCTCTTTGTACTTGTCTGTTTTCCCTTCCTCCTGCACCCTTCTCCAGTGCTCTTTCTTCCCCACCTTCTCTCTCTGTGCTTACCATCATCATCATCGTCACTGTCACCTTCATAATATTTTACCTTCAAGACATCACATAATTGAACAACATGTTATGCCACTCAGGGGTCATTTCACAATATTATTTATTATATTTGTGGTTATTGATGTTGTATATATCTTAGTTATAATCCCAGGAGCAGAGAAGGCAAATTTATATTTAGTATTGATTTAAGATCAACACTGGTTGTTATTTCCTCTAGGAGAGGTATTTTTTATTTTCTTGTTCAGTTGATTTTCATATTAATAGAAAATAATTATTTGAACACCTGTGGAATATTTACTAGTAAAAAAAAAGCATGATATGATAGATAAAATTTTCAAAAATATATATTCTGTAAAATGCAGATATTTTATTTGTTGACTCCCCCAAATCTCTGCATATACTTTATGTTGATAGGCTGCCTCATAATAGGTTTAAGTAAAAGCAATCAAAAAAGCTTTCAATCCAAAGTAAAATCAAGCAACCACATAAAACTCAACCTATTGCTTTCTTAGTACTGCCTTCTCATTTTCTAAATATCAGTTTCTATAATTTGGCTACAAGAGCTTTGTTGATTCTATTACCTAAATATCATGTAAAACATTAATTTCTTTCAAGTAGCAAATTATATGAATATCTACTTGCTTAACAGATGTCTACCAGATGCTTTTAGTCATCTTATTTCTTTCTCTTTTAAGCACAATTTACTACTATTCAACAGGAAAAATGAATAAACAAGTATTTAATAAGTGCCTGTCATGCACAATGAAGTCTGCTCCAGGTCCTTCAATAAAGCCAGTATCTAAAGTATATCTCCAAAAAAAAAAAAGTATATCTCAATATGTATTTTTCTATAGAGGTATATTGGGAAGAGAAAAGAGTATTAAATAAACACAGAAAATACTTCCCCTCCCTCAGCAGTTTAACAATCAAGTCCTTCACTGTTATTTTCTATCTCATAAGCAGTTGGTTTCAGATATTCTTTGTTGGTGATGTGAATACTTGCCTTTCCCACCTCACCCCCAAGCACTGTGTGGCATTAACTCTATTCGACAAGAGATAATTTGGGTTGATACAAAGCAGAGACATAAGGCATTATGTCATCCTTGACAGTCCAGAGGCACCTCTGCCAATATAATTCCATTTTATTGCAAACCTTGTCTAGTTCTAATTGGAATTTTCTTACTTTTACCTGGGAGGCTCATGAATAGCACCAAAGAATGTCTTCTTTATTAGATCATATCAGTGGGGATCCCGAGATGAGCATTCACATGTAAATAATTTATTAAGAAAACTTCTGGTAAAAAACAAACAAACAAAAAAAACAGAAGGCATGTAAGAAAATTGGGACAAGACTCAATAATAGGCAAAGTCCTTTGTAAGGCATCTTTAGTTCCACCTTGCAGGGGATCTCTGGAGATAGTCTAGTTCAGTTCAGTTGCTCATTCGTATCCGAATCTTTGCGACCCCATGAATCACAGCACGCCAGGGCTCCCTGTCCATCATGAACTACTGGAGATCGCTCAAACTCATGTCCATTGAGTCGGTGATGCCATCCAGCCATCTCATCCTCTGTTGTCCCCTTCTCCTCCTGCCCCTAATCCCTCCCAGCATCAGGTCTTTTCCAATGAGTCAACTCTTCTCATGAGGTGGCCAAAGTACTGGACTTTCAGCTTTAGCATCAGTCCTTCCAATGAACACCCAGGACTGATCTCCTTTAGGATGGATGGTTGGATCTCCTTGCAGTCCAAGGGACTCTCAAGAGTCTTCTCCAACACCACAGTTCAAAAGCATCAATTCTTCAGCGCTCAGCCTTCTTCACAGTCCAACTCTCACATCCATACATGACCACTGGAAAAACCATAGCCTTGACTAGACGTACCTTTGTTGGCAAAGTAATGTCTCTGCTTTTCAATATGCTGTGTAGGTTGGTCGTAACTTTCCTTCCAAGGAGTAAGCGTCTTTTAATTTCATGGCTGCAGTCACCATCTGCAGTGATTTTGGAGCCCCAAAAAATGAAGTCTGACACTGTTTCCACTGTTTCCCCATCTATTTCACTTTCATCAAGTGGTTTTTTAGTTCCTCTTCACTTTCTGCCATAAGGGTGGTGTCATCTGCATATCTGAGGTTATTGATATTTCTCCCTGCAATCTTGATTCCAGCTTGTGCTTCTTCCAGCCCAGCATTTCTCATGATGTACTCTGTGTAGAAGTTAAATAAGCAGGGTGACAATATACAGCCTTGACGTACTCCTTTTCCTATTTGGAACCAGTCTGTTGTTCCATGTCCAGTTCTCACTCTTGCTTCCTGATCTGCATACAGATTTCTCAAGAGGCAGATCAGGTAGTCTGGTATTCCCATCTCTTTCAGAATTTTCCACAGTTTATCGTGATCCACACAGTCAAAGATTTTGGCATAGTCAATAAAGCAGAAATAGATGTTTTCTGGAACTCTTTTGCTTTTTCCATGATCCAGCAGATGTTGACAATTTGAACTCTGGTTCCTCTGCCTTTTCTAAAACCAGCTTGAACATCAGGAAGTTCACGGTTCACATATTGCTGAAGCCTGGCTTGGAGAATTTTGAGCATTACTTTACTAGCGTGAGAGATGAGTGCAATTGTGTGGTGGTTTGAGCATTCTTTGGCATTGCCTTTCTTTGGGATTGGAATGAAAACTGACCTTTTCCAGTCCTGTGGCCACTGCTGAGTTTTCCACATTTGCTGACATATTGAGTGCAGCACTTTCACAGCATCATCTTTCAGGATTTGGAATAGCTCAACTGGAATTCCATCACCTCCACTAGCTTTGATCATAGTGATGCTTTCTAAGGCTCACTTGACTTCACATTCCAGGATGTCTGGCTCTAGGTCAGTGATCACACCATCATGATTATCTGAGTTGTGAAGCTCTTTTTTGTACAGTTCTTCTGTGTATTCTTGCCATCTCTTCTTAATATCTTCTGCTTCTGTTAGGTCCATACCATTACTGTCCTTTATCGAGCCCATCTTTGCATGAAATGTTTCCTTGGTATCTCTAATTTTCTTGAGATCTCTAGACTTTCCCATTCTGTTGTTTTCCTCCATTTCTTTGCATTGATCGCTGAGGAAGGCTTTCTTATCTCTTCTTGCTATTCTTTGGAACTCTGCATTCAGATGCTTATATCTTTCCTTTTCTCCTTTGCTTTTCGCTTGTCTTCTTTTCACAGCTATTTGTAAGGCCTCCCCAGACAGCCATTTTGCTTTTTTGCATTTGTTTTCCATGGGGATGGTCTTGATATAGGTATCTATAATTACCACTTTGTACACTGTCTATGAATAATACTTCATGTTCAAATATATTCTGTTTTGGGGTGTTTGGTGAAAAGTTTTCAAATATGCTACAAATGATATGTTAGACTCTTCAATAATAACATTAGCATTGGCTATTTCCAGCTTAGATTTATGTTGTTACTTGTTTGTCTTAAAGTTCTATTATTAGGTTTTAAAGGATTGTTATGTCTTCTTGATGATTTTATCATGCCTTAAGAAATATATGTGCCTGTTGTAATTGTCCATAGTGTTACCCGGTATCATTTGTCTCATAATATAATCAATTGCATAATTCTAGTAACCTTCTATTACTATTGGCTTGCTTATTATTTCTTATTCTTTTACTTTATAATTATCTGGTTTTATTATTTAAGATGCATGTATTTATTATAAGCAGATAAGTTAGCCTTACTTTTGAATTCAAAAGGAAAATTTCTGCATTTTATTAAAGTTCATCATGGCCCATTTAAGTTTAAAATAATTTTGGAGATTAATCTCTTGTCAGTTGCCTTGATTGCAAATATTTTTTTCCCATTTGGAGAGTTGTTTCTTCATGCTCAAGATTGAATTGGTTATTCTATCTATGACTTTTGACAGTTTAATTATGCAGTAATCCCTTGGTATCTTGGCAGGAATTTTGTCAAAGACCCCTTGCAGATGCCAAAATTTTCTGATGCTCAAGTTCCATATATAAAATGACATAAGCACAGTCTTACATATCCTTGGATATGGACTTTGCAAGATATTGAGGGCCAACTCTATTGTGTTCTGGTGTAACTCTATATTTAACTGTTCCGTGTCTTTTGGGCTTCCATCGGTCTGGATGTCCATTTATCTTCCAAGATTCAGAATGATTTCAGCCATCATTGTTTAAAATGTACTTTCAGCCTCTCTCTTCTCCTGGAATGCCCATAATTCACTATTGTTTCTTTTCATTTTGTCCTGTTAATCTTGTAGGCTTTCTTAACTTTTTTTAAATTATTATTTCTTTTTATTTTTGCACTTCTGAATAGATAATTTCTAATATATGTTCCTCCTGGTTGCTGATACTTTCTTATTCCTGGTCAAATTTGCTTTGGAAACCCTACTGAATTCTATAGCTCAGTTGTATTTTTCAACCCTAGAATTTCTAGGTTTATTTATTTTTGTTTTTTGATGATTTCTATCACTTTGATAGTGATAGTAACGGACAGGGTAACCCGGCATGCTGCACTTCGTGGGGTCACGAAGAGTCAGACACAACTTAGCAACTGAACAACAACAACCACCACTTTGTCAGGGCTTCCATGATGGCTCAGCAGTAAAGAATCTGCCTGCCATTTTAGGAGATGTGGGTTTGATCCCTGGATGTGAAATATCCCGTGAAGAAGGAAATAAATGGCAATCCACTCCAATATTCTTGCCTGTGAAATCCCATGGACAGAGGAGCCTGGTGAGTTATAGTCCATGCTGCTGCTGCTGCTAAGTCGCTTCAGTCGTGCCCGACTCTGTGCGACCCCATAGATGGCAGCCAACCAGGCTCCCTTGTCCCTGGGATTCTCCAGGCAAGAACACTGAAGTGGGTTGCCATTTCCTTCTCCAATGCAAGAAAGTGAAAAGTGAAAGTATAGTCTATAGAGCCACACAAAGAGTCAGACATGACTTACTAACTAAACAACAGCAACAATCACTTTGTCAAACATCTCACTTTATTCATATATTGCTTTCCTATTTTCATTTAGTTTTCAGTCTGTGTGTTCTTTAGTTCACTAAGTTTCTTTAAGAGGATTTTCTAAATTCTTTGTCTGACAATTTATACATCTCTATTTCTTGAAATCAGATTTTTATTAGCTTTGTTTGTTTCTTATGATCCTTGATTTCTTACACTTTCATTTGGGCATTTGAGTAATCAGGCTTCTCTTTCAGTCTTTATAGGTTTGCTTTTATAGAGACAACTCTTTACCAGTCTGTTTAGTTTGGATTTTGGGGTGTCTGCAGGTAATGTCCTTAGGCAGGTGGCACTTACTATTATGATCTGTTTTGGGCGAGGCAACTGTTTGAACTTTAGGTTGGGGTGGGAAGGATGTGCCACACTGAGGAAAGTTGGATGGAACTGCTGGCTTGGCTTCTTACACAAGTGGGGTTGTAGGATGGACTCCAGAGTTGCCTGTATCCTCTGGTCAGGTTTGATGGTTGAAACTAGGTACTATATTCACTAATAGATAGGGCTATGAATTAGCTTTACTGAACATGTTGGGCAGCAGGATATGACCCAGGGTCTTTGTGTGGGGACTCAAATCATGCAGGAGTGTGCAACACATTCCACTGATTTTGCTCTGCTGATGGGGGAAGCTATGGGACATGCTTTCTGTTCAAGTGCTCCTGTAAGCAGGGCTACTGGACAGGACACACAGCTTCCTGTGTGTTCTGGTTATATTTCCTGGTCAAATAGGCTGGAGGATATATTCAGCAATGAGTGTTTGGTGAGATAATAACATCTATGACCTTCAGCTCATGGAAATTTGAATAGTTCTGTCTGCTGTGCTAAGTCACTTTAGTCATGTCTAACTCTTTGTGGCCCTATGGGCTGTAACCTACCAGGCTCCTCTGTCCATGGGACTCTCCAGGCAAGAATATTGCAGGGGGTTGCCATGCCCTCCTCCAGGATAGGTCTGTCTAAACTTAAGCAATTATGTAGCTCAACAGCTCTCAGATAGCCTTTCTTTCTAAAGTAGTTTCCTTCCCCCCCCCCCTTTCTTTCCTTTTCTCTTCCATTTATTTATCCCCCCCGCTTCGGTTTTGAAGTAGTTGGCTTTATAGAGGCTCCTCCTATAACTTTTCATCTCAGTACTGGCTAGACAGAGGATGAATTCTATGCATATCCTTAGAGCATCTTCTTTTTATAATTCTACAATTCTTTGCCTCATAAAGTCCAGATGCCTCAGTGTTCAGATCACTGAACATTGATCTCTGTGGCTTCAACTCAGTGTGATTTCCCAGTTTATTTGGGCTAGCTATACTCTAGAAAGTATCCCTAGGCATAAAACTGAAGTTACAGAGCTGTTTAACAGCTTTTCCTTCTCTCAGTGAGAAAAGTGCTGTGTTGCCTATTGTGCAAAATAGTCATTATGGTTGTTTGTTAGGAGAGAGCTCCTATTGGTTTTGCCATTTTAATCAGATATGGATTCCCTATTTTTAAAGTAAGCATTTCAACTAATTATTATGACAAAATACACAAGTTTTCTTAGTTTTTGAAGAGTATATATATATATATATATAGACATTCTTAAAAAATGCCCTTTAAAATCAATGACACTATCCAATAGGGAAAAAATGTATTTCTTGCCAATGAATTATCCTAACAATATAATTAGGGTTTATGGTATGATGCCATTACTGAAAAAGCAAAATTTTCAGAATATTGTTTGTTATTTCTTATTAATGTACAGTTCCAGTAATCACAATAATTCCTGGGCTTCTCAAATTATGTATATTGCTTAAAATGAGTGCCCTGTCCTTTATCTGGTTAGTTATGTTTGGAGGTATAAACAGCTAAACTTTACAAAATAAGTTATTGAATATATTTAATATATAGGTAAGAAATAGTAAGTAGTTGTCCAAATCCTAAAGCTATATACCTAATTTCTATGCTCACATTTCATGAACTAATTAAAAACAAACAAAAACAAACCAAGCAAAAACAACCTACAGAAAGATTGTGATGATTAGTTTAAATGGTGCGATAGGCCAGGGACTCAGATATTTGGTCAAACACCAGTCAGATGTTGATGTCAATATTAACATTTGATTTCCTAGATTTTGAGTAAAGCAAGTGATTCTCCATAGGATGGGCAGGCCTCATTCATCAATTGAAGGCCCTAACAACAACAACAACAGACTACAGTTTTCACTTGAAAAACAAAAGTTAACTGTGTGAGTTCACCTATATATGAATTTTTTCTAATAAATATATAGTGTGGTACTACATGATCTGTGGTTGGCTTGACTTCGTGGATGCAGGACTGCATATATGAAGGTCTGACTATAAAGTTATATGCAGATATTCAACTGCCCAGTAGGTGGCCAACATCCACTGGATCATGGAAAAAGCAAGAGAGTTCCAGAAAAACATCTATTTCTGCTTTATTGACTACGCCAAAGCCTTTGACTGTGTGGATCACAATAAACTGTGGAAAATTCTGAAAGAGATGGGACTGCCAGATCACCTGACCTGCCTCTTGAGAAACCTATATGTAGGTCAGGAAGCAACAGTTAGAACTGGACATGGAACAACAGACTGGTTCCAAATAGGAAAAGGAGTACGTCAAAGCTGTATATTGTCACCCTGCTTATTTAACTTATATGCAGAGTACATCATGAGAAACGCTGGGCTGGAAGAAGTACAAGCTGGAATCAAGATTGCGGGGAGAAATATCAATAACCTCAGATATGCAGATGACACCAGTCTTATGGCAGAAAGTGAAGAGGAACTAAAAAGCCTCTTGATCAAAGTGAAAGTGGAGAGTGAAAAAGTTGGCTTAAAGCTCAACATTCAGAAAACAAAGATCATGGCATCCAGTCCCATTACTTTATGGGAAATAGATGGGGAAACAGTGGAAACAGTGTCAGACTTTATTTTGGGGGGCTCCAAAATCACTGCAGATGGTGATTGCAGCCATGAAGTTAAAAGATGCTTACTCCTCGGAAGGAACGTTATGACCAACCTAGATAGCATATTTAAAAGCAGAGACATTACTTTGCCAACAAAGGTCTGTCTAGTCAAGGCTACGGTTTTTCCAGTGGTCATGTATGGATGTGAGAGTTGGACTGTGAAGAAAACTGAGCGTGGAAGAATTGATGCTTTTGAACTGTGGTGTTGGAGAAGACTCTTGAGAGTCCCTTGGACTGCAAGGAGATCCAACCAGTCCATTCTGAAGATCAGCCCTGGGATTTCTTTGGAAGGAATGATGCTGAAGCTGAAACTCCAGTACTTTGGCCACCTCATGCGAAGAGTTGACTCACTGGAAAAGACTTTGATGCTGGGAGGGATTGGGGGCAGAAGGAGAAGGGGACGACAGAGGATGAGATGGCTGGATGGCATCACTGACTCGATGGATGTGAGTCTGAGTGAACTCCGGGAGTTGGTGATGGACAGGGAGGCCTGGCGTGCTGGTATTCATGGGGTCGCAAAGAGTAGGACAGGACTGAGGAACTGAACTGATCTGAACTGAAGTGGGTGGCACCCCTTATCCCTGGGGTTTCAATCACTGAGTCAGGGAAATCCCCTGGAGAAGGCGATGGCTGTCACCTTCAGTATTCTTGCCTGGAGAATTCCATGGACAGAGGAGCTTGGCGGGCTACAGTCCTTAGGCTCTCAGAGACAGACACGACTGAAGCAATTTAGCAGCAGAAGTAAAGTCCCTGAAAAGGGGGGAATTATGCTTCCCTAGTGGCTCAGATGGTAAAGAATCTGCCCGCAATGCAGGAGACCTGAGTTCAATCCCTGTATCAGGAAGAGCCCCTGGAGACAGAAATGGCAACCCACTCCAGTATTTTTGCCTGGAGAATTCAATGGACAGAGGAGCCTGGTGGCTACAGTCCATTGGGTCACAAAGAGTCAGACATGACTGAGTCACTAATACTGCTTTCAGATTCTTTTCAGGCTCAAACTGCAGTCTCATTTTTCTAGGTCTCTAGACCTTCCAGGAAGATTTGGCACTTTCTAGTTTTCAGTTATATGAGCCAGTTCCCTTAAAATTGCTCCTTCTCCTTCTGTATATATACTCATCCTATGGTTCTGTTTCTCTGGAGAACCCTGACTAATTCAAGGGCCATCTTTATTTTCCTCAGTCATGTGCACATGTGCATGTCTCAGCTCCTTTGCTAGTAAATCTTATGTTATTTATGTGTATGTCCTCATGTGATTCAGTCACCTCAGTCATGTCTGAGTCTTTGTAACCCCATGGACTGTAGCCCACCAGGCTCCTCTTTCCATGGGACTCTCCAGGCGAGAATACTGGAGTGGGTTGCCATTTCCTTCTTCAGGGCATCTTCCTGACCCATGGATTGAATCCACATCTCCCAGGTCTCCTGAATTGCATGAAGATTCTTTACAGCTGAGCCACCCAGGAAGCCGCTATATGTTATTTAGAATACATTTCAATTTGTTTATTTGCATATAGTTTCCAGCATGAATTAAAGTATAAAATCCTCTACAATAGGGACATATAGTACCACTTTTATATCTGTATTTACTCCATTTTTAAACTACATAGGTAGGGTGCAAATACACTTTTAAAAACTTTAAATCCTTTTGCTGTGTATTTTACTGCCTTTTGTAAATAAATATGAAGCATCTGATATATCAGTAAACCTCAAAAATTGTGTTACTGTGTGAGTTGAGAAAGAGGAAAGAAGTAGTACTAATATATTAGTTGTTTCTAATGACTCTCAAAGGAACCAAAGGTTAAATGAAATGCTGTACATGAGTGTGCTTAAAAAATATATTATAGCTCTGATTATCATGATTAGTACCATGTCATAATATTGCAGAATGTTTTAAATGAAATTTAAAGATAGATAATGTCAAATCTATTTTAAGTATAGTGTTGCTCATAATTAGCCCCAAATTGAGGAAAGGAAGGTTTACCTTTACTGCCATTTAAAAAAAATGAGAATATTTCACTGACACCCAGAGTAGCATATTCTTATTATTTTCAAATAGGATTAATAAACTCTACTTCATAATTTATTTCTACCTTGTTACCTAGTAGAATATCCTTTATTTCTTAGAATCTCAGTTTCCTATAATGATGTAAATCATGATCCTCATTCTTCTACAAAGTTTAAATATGCCAAGACTACCTGGAAAGTTGCATCTACCTGCTTTCATGGGAAGTTTTTGAGACTTGGATGCAGTTTCTTCTTTATTGGCAGATAAGCAATCAATTTATAAACCTGTATGATAATAAAATATCCATTGAAACATTCAATTAATATTCACATACTCTGCACATATTTGGAATCATTTTTTGTTCATATTCCACTAACACTAATCCTCTCTATCCATCTTCACATATGATGTCAATACAGGAATCTGGAGGTATAGCCCTCCTCTTCTGCTTTTTCTTTCTGCTTATTGTTTCTTTTTTCTCCAGGCTTTCCAAGTTTTATATTTTTCTATGACTCCACTAGGCTTCTGCTGAGCTTTCTAGGTTTGAAAAAGTTGTCCTCTGGCATGTTTTTTTGCCAGCTGTCATGGCTCATAGTGCAATTTAAGCCTCTGTTGCACACTATTGTAAATCCAGGTAATGAAAGCCACAAACTTCTCACAAGCATTATGAAGCTGACATCTGTCAAGATAAATATTGTGCAGTCAGCAAGAAGGAGATGGTTTTAGATGGCTCAAACAGTTAACCTTGATATGCCATTAAAGAATGCTTTAGATGCCCCTTCAAAGTATAATGATTTTGTAGGTTGTTGTTATGTAAAAATGGCACATTAGTATTATGTCCTTTAACAAGTAATAGTTTTTTTAAGACCATATTTGTGTGCTGGAGTTAAAGGATTTTTTTCCTAAGCCCTTTATTACAGAAAATGATAGTATGATCTTATAGGTAATTTCTATTTATGTTTTGCTATATTATTATTATAATAGTAATTAATACATATTATTTAAATGAAATATAAAAACATGAAACTAGAAATATCATGATTATCATTACCATCAAAAACCTCTTCACCTTATTTAGTTATACTTTATATCCTTTTAATATCCTTGTATTTTTAAGCTGAACACTATAT
Source organism: Bubalus bubalis (assembly GCF_019923935.1). Taxonomy (NCBI): domain Eukaryota; kingdom Metazoa; phylum Chordata; class Mammalia; order Artiodactyla; family Bovidae; genus Bubalus; species Bubalus bubalis. The sequence goes on from NC_059157.1 coordinate 84,997,042, forward strand.
GAAAACCTACATTTTATTTTTCAGTAAAATCTATGTTAAAAATAGTCATGTTAATCTAGATGCTAACATAAAGTTACTCTAGGACTTTCTGGATATTACTGACAGAAGAAAAGTTCAGAGTGCTTTAACTACAACTGATGGGACAACTCTAAAAATAGGTTCTAACCTTGACCATTTCCCATAGGTCAGATTATTGGCTAAGTGATATGTGTGTGTGTGTGTGTGTGTGTGTGTGTGCGTGCATATATATATTTTTAATTTAGTATATCTTTCAATTATTATATAAATGCAATAACCAACATTATATTTTCTGTTATAAACAATGAAGTCAAAAGTTAGAGGAGTACAAGAAAATGATTGAGACAACACAGCCAAAAAGAACAAGAGCTGACATTTGGATAGTCTTGTAAACATCTATAGAATTATTTCCCATAAAATCCCATCATATCTAACATTTACTTGTACACTTTTTGATGATAGCCATTCTGACAGGTCCGAGGTGACACCTAAATATTGTTTTGCTTTGCATTTCTCTAATAAGTAGAAATGTTGAACATCTTTTCATGTGCCTCTTAGCCATCTACATGTCTTTTGTAAAGAACTGTCTATGATGTCTTCTGTAGAGTTTTGATTGGGTTCTTTTTTTGATATTGAGTTTTATAAGCTATTTATATCTATTTTGGATAGTAATCTCTGTCAGTCACTTTGTTTACAAATATTTTCTCCCATAAATTTTCATTTTGCTGTTGGTTCCTTTGCTGTGCAAAAGCATCTAAATTTTTGTTTTTATTTCTTTTTGCCTTAGGAGATAGGTCCAAAAAACCATCATTACAATTTATGTCAAAGAGTTTTCTATTTAATCTTCTGCGAGTTTTGTGGTTCCAGGTCTTTAAACAATTTTGGGTTTATTTTTGTATATGGCATGAGAAAATGTTATATCATTGTTTACATGTAGTTGTCCAGTGTTAGGTCACTTATTTTAAATCTTTTCTACTTATCTCAGAAAAAAACATTTATACTTAATAAAGGTGAGTGAAAGGTACTTTACCTGCATCTTTCTATCCATCTACTTAAAATATATATGGGTATGTATCTATGGAACACATTAACTTCTTTACTGTGGCAATAATCAATTCTTAGGCACTTGAAATATAAAAACGCTAAGAGAATTTCCAAAACTATCCAATGCTAACAGGTGACTAGGAAATTTTCTTTTTTTTTTTTATAGTTTTTTTTTTTTTTAATTTTATTTTATTTTTAAACTTTACATAACTGTATTAGTTTTGCCAAATATCAAAATGAATCCGCCACAGGTATACATGTGTTCCCCATCCTGAACCCTCCTCCCTCCTCCCTCCCCATTCCATCCCTCTGGGTCGTCCCAGCGCACCAGCCCCAAGCATCCAGTATCGTGCATCGAACCTGGACTGGCAACTCATTTCATACATGATATTTTACATGTTTCAATGCCAATAAATTATCCAGTACTCTTGCCTGGAAAATCCCATGGACGGAGGAGCCTGGTAGGCTGCAGTCCATGGGGTCACTAAGAGTCAGACACGACTGAGCGACTTCACTTTCACTTTTCACTTTCATGCACTGGAGAAGAAAATGGCACCCCACTCCAGTACTCTTGCCTGGAAAATCCCATGGACGGAGGAGCCTGGTAGGCTGTAGTCCATGGGGTCGCTAAGAGTCGGACACGACTGAGAGACTTCACTTTCACTTTTCACTTTCATGCACTGGAGAAGGAAATGGCAACCCACTCCAGTGTTCTTGCCTGGAGAATCCCAGGGACGGGTGAGCCTGGTGGGCTGCCGTCTATGGGGTCACACAGAGTCAGACACGACTGAAGTGACTTAGCATAGCATAGAATTTTGTTTTTAATTTATTTTTTGAAGGAAGTGGTAAAAAATAAGATAAAAACATCTGCAAAATTTTGAATTTCTAGGATCATTTCTATCTGTATTTTAGAATCCACAATGAAAATATAGTAACAGAAAAATATTGTGCTACAGAATAGTAGAGGTAAGGTGAGAGATTAAAGAACAATATGACTATGTCAAATGTTGAAAGTTGATATTCCTGGTAGCCACTGGACCCCTATAAAGATGAACAGTGTGCAGTGACAAATCTAATTAGTACATATGAAGATACATTCCATTCATTTCAGTGTTTTTGAAATATCCAAGATGAGGATGTTGTCAAAAGGGAGTTGTTTTCAAGTTTGTAAGTCTCAATTAGAATTTGCAAAACACACCATGAATTTTCACAAAAATAGCTAAGCTTCGTTTTCAATTCACTATTCCTGTAGTGTTTTATCAGCAATAGTGCCTATTTTCATAGTAAGGCCAATTTCTGCTTTATGAATCACTTTTCTACATTGTAAACCCTGCTAAACTGTGAAAGAATGCCTGCTTATGAGTAGAAATATTCAGCTATAAATTACTTTGTTCTCCTTTGACTTCAATTTGGTAATTTGAATTCTTACATGCTATTGCATTATTCCTTTTTTACTTGGCAGATCATGCATGCTATAACTATGTTATGATAACACTAAATCTGCAGGTCTGTAGACATACAATATATACTTAAGTCTTTGTGAATCAGTAAATCATTGACTTTGCTTATCATATCTTGAATAACACAACACAGTAAATAACTTCTATTCTCTTACAAAAATCTAAAGTACTTTAAGAAGTAGGCAAATCAGGTGGGTCATCTGTGAAATTTTTAAATGCTTATTCTTTTAAACCAAAATTGCACTTGGTTGTCTTTGTGGTTGTTTAGTCACTAAATTGTGTCCAAATCTTTCTGCAACCCATAGACTACACCCTGTCAATCTCCTCTGGTGGGCTGCAGTCCATGTGATACAATCCATGGGATTTTCCAGGCCAGAATATTGGAGTGGGCTGCCCTTTCCTTCTCCATGGGTGTCTTCCCAACCTAAGATCAAACCCGTATCTCCTGCATTGGCAGGCAGATTCTTTACCACTGAGCCACCTGTCTTTAAACTAAAATTATCTTACAGTGATATACTTTCCCACAAATCCTATCATCCATCAATAACCCTAAAACCACAAATCATATTAACAACCACTATTCATTATTTAAATTGTTTATTTCAGTATCACATTATCAAGTTAGTATACGTGTGAGAGGAATTACAGCTTTGTATCTACAATGAATCTAAATGGTTTTGTTGAAAGAACTTTCTGAAGCAGGTGTTGCTCAATAAGGGATATCACAGAGACTTTCAGCTGCTCTCAGCATTGAGGATACATTATAATGTAAGCCTTTCCGTTTTTCACTCCCTCTAAATGTGAAAACAATCTTATTCTTGAATTTTGATGAATGTCATAAAACTAGAACAATCTAGTGTGTACCCTTTTGAGCCTTGCTTCTTTCACACAGCATATGTTTGAAACTTACCCACATTGTGTCACATCATCTGTTATACTGTTGAATAGTATCCCACTGCCTGGATATTTCATTACTGGTTTCTCACTTCACATCATTTCAATTCAGTTCAGTTTCTCAGTCGTGTCCGACTCTTTGAGACCCCATGAATCGCAGCACGCCAGGCCTCCCTATCCAACACCAACTCCCGGAGTTCACTCAGACTCATGTCCATCGAGTCGGTGATGCCATCCAGCCATCTCATCCTCTGTCGTCCCCTTCTCCTCCTGCCCCCAATCCCTCCTAGCACCAGGGTCTTTTCCAATGAGTCAACTCTTCACATGAGGTAGCCAAAGTATTGGAGTTTCAGCATCAGTCCCTCCAATGAACACGCAGGACTGATCTCCTTTAGAATGGACTGGTTGGATCTCCTTGCAGTCCAAGGGACTCTCAAGAGTCTTCTCCAACACCACAGTTCAAAAGCATCAATTCTTCGGCGCTTAGCTTTCTTCGCAGTCCAACTCTCACATCCATACATGACCACAGGAAAAACCATAGCCTTGACTAGACGAACCTTTGTTGGCAAAGTAATATCTCTGCTTTTCAATACGCTATCTAGGTTGGTCATAACTTTCCTTCCAAGGAGTAAACGTCTTTTAATTTCACAGCTGCAGTCACCATCTGCAGTGATTTTGGAGCCCCCAAAAATAAAGTCTGACACTGTTTCCACTATTTCCCCATCTATCTGCCATGAAGTTATGGGACCAAATGCCATAATCTTCGTTCTGAATGTTGAGCTTTAAGCCAACTTTTTCACTCTCCTCTTTCACTTTCATCAAGAGACTTTTTAGTTCCTCTTCACTTTCTGCCATAAGAGTGGTGTCATCTGCCTAACTGAGGTTATTGATATTTCTCCCGGCAATCTTGATTCCAGCTTGTGCTTCTTCCAGTCCAGCGTTTTTCATGATGTACTCTGCATATAAGTTAAATAAGCAGGGTGACAATATACAGCCTTGACGTACTCCTTTTCCTATTTGGAACCAGTCTGTTGTTCCATGTCCAGTTCTAACTGTTGCTTCCTGACCTGCATATAGGTTTCTTAAGAGGCAGGTCAGATGGTCTGGTGTTCCCATCTCTTTCAGAATTTTCCACAGTTTATTGTGATCCACACAGTCAAAGGCTTTGGCATAGTGAATAAAGCAGAAATAGATGTTTTTCTGGAACTCTCTTGCTTTTTCAATGATCCAGTGGATGTTGGCAATTTGATCTCTGGTTCCTCTGCCTTTTCTAAAACCAGCTTGAACATCTGGAAGAACATTTAGATGTCTCCATGCTTTTAATAAAGAATAATGGTGCTATAATCATTCATGCACAGGTTTGTTGTTTTTTTTTTATGAACAAGAATTTTTGTAGGCAATTTTTAAAATCAATACTTGGAAGTAGGATTGTTGAGTCATATGTAAGTGAATGTATAACATTTTTTGAAACTGCTAAACTGATTTCTGCCATCTTTCATTGTTATCAGCAATATATGAAGTTTCAAGTTACTCTGCATTCTAGGCAGTACTTGATTGTCAGTTTTATTGATTTTTCATTTCAGCCAATCTAATAGGTGTATTGTCATGGCATTAATTTGCATGCTCCTAAGGACTAATAATTTTGAGCATCCTATCAACTGCTTAAAATTTTAATGAACTATTTATTCAAATCTTTGGCTCATCTTTGTTGCTTTCTTTTTGCTTTACTGTTGCTTGAGTGAGTGACAGAAAGCTGCTCAGTCTGACTCTTTGTGACCCCATGGACTATAGCCCACCATGCTCCTCTGTCTATGGAATTCTTCAGGTAAGAATATGGAAGTGTGTTGAAATTTCCTTCTCCATTATTATTGCTTAGTTCTGAAAATGTTAAATATACTTCATTTGTGTACAAGTGATTGCAAATATATTCTAATAGGTAGCTTGTTTTTCATTCCCTTTATGATGCTAGGAAACAGTAAGTTTTAAGTTTGCATGAAGTTTAACTTTTGTATTTTTTCTCATATTGATTGTGCATTTATTTTTGTATCTAAGAATCTATTTTTTGATTCTTAATCAGATGGCAGAGTATAAAGAATTGACCTCACCTACTCTCATGAAGGCACAAAATCACAATTAAGTACTGAATAACCATTGACACCAAAGAGGGGAACCTACCAAACAAATATTTTACCTCCAAATAAAAGAAGTCACAATGGTAGGAGAAGGACTTTCACAATATAATCAAATCCTATATCTATCAGGTGGGTGATGCAGAGGTTCTCTTGTCCACTCTCACCACTTTTATTCAACATAGTCTTGAAAGTCCTAGCCATGACAATCAGAAGAAAACAAATCCAAAGTAAAAAAGAAGTGAAACTGTCACTGTTTGTAGATGACTTGATACTATACATAGAAGAGCCTAAAGCTGTGACCAGAAAACTACTAGAGCTCATTGATAAATTTAGTAGTTGCAGTATACAAAGTTAATAGAGAAATCTGTTGTATTTCTATATATTGGCAACAAAAGATCAGAAAGTGTGATTAAGGAAATAATTCCATTTAACATTGCATCAAAAGGAATAAAATTCCTAGGAATAAACCTAACTAAGGAGATAAAAATAGGCTTTCCTGGTGGCTCAGATGGTAAAGGATCTGCCTGAAATGCAGTATCACCTGGGTTCCATCCCTGGGTCAAGAAGATTTCTTGCAGAAGGGAATGGCTACCCACTTCAGCGTTCTTGCCTGGAGAATTCCCTGGACAGAGGAGCCTGGCATATTACAGTCCATGGGGTCATGCAGAGCTGGGCATGACTGAGAAACTAACACTTTCATTTTAAGGAGACAAAAGATCTGTATCTCAAATGCTAAAAGATGCTGATGAAAGCAATCAAAGATGACAGAGGGAAAGATATGTAATGGTCTTTGACTGGAAAAATCAATATTATCAAAATACTATACTACCCAAAGCAATCTACAGACTCAATACAATCCCTTCAAATTATTAATGTCATTTTTCACAAAACTAGAACAAAATATTTTATAATTTGTATGGATACACAAAACATCCCAAATAGCCAAAACAATCTTAAGAAAAATGGAGCTGGAAGAATCAGGCTCCCTGACTTCAGACTATATTACAAAATATAGTCATCAAAACATTATGGTATTGGCACAAAACTAGAAATATAGATCAATGGAATAGGATAGAAATCACAGAAATAAACCCACAGACTTATGCTCAATTAATCTATGACAAAGAATGCAAAAATATACAATGGCAAAAAGACAATCTCTTCAATGAGTGGTGCTGGGAAAACTGGATCACTACATGTGAAAGAAGCAGAACATTTCTTTAACACCATACACAAAAATAAACTCAAAATGGGTTAAAGACCTAAATTTAAGTCCAGATACTACAAAACTCTTAAAGGAATACACATAGGCAGAACACTGATAGAAATCACAGCAATATTTTTCTAGATCCACCTCCTACAGTAATGAAAATATAAACAAAAACAATTGGACCTATTTAAACTTCAAAGTTTCTGTACAGCAAAAGAAACTAAACAAAAAGACAAACTACAGGATAGGAGAATATAGTACTTTCCTTATATACAAACAAGTTCCATTCTAAGAGCATGCTTTTAAGTCCAACAAAATTAACCTAGGAACCCAAGTAACACAATCAGCTAAATAGTACTGTACTAGGTTTACAATACTTTTCACACAAATATACATTGAAAACAAACACAAAAAATAAACATTTTAATCTTATAGTACAGCAGCTTAAAAATTACAGTAGCACCAGATACATCACCACTGCTTACACTTTGGGACATCTTGGGATTGATAGACACTATACTACTGTATTCTATACAGTACTTACAGTAAAGAATTAAAAAAAAGGAGAACCACTTGTATAAGATGCACACATGTGACAATGTACAGTACCAGACACATGAGCAACTTACATGATTGGACATGTGAATGCATGTTTGCAACTTGAAGGTTCATATATAGATGACTTACTGTATAGCTATAAATGAAGCAACCCCCAAGGGATTAATCCCCAAAGTATACAATCAGCTCATGTAGCTCAATACCAAAAAAGCAAACAACCCAATCTAAAAATGGGCAGAAGATTTAAATAGTCATTTCTCCAAAGAAGACATAATGGCTAATAGGAGCATGAAAAGCTCAACACTGCTAATTATTAGAGAAATATAAATCAAACTACAGTGAGATATCACAAGTCAGATCAGATCAGTCGCTCAGTCATGTCCGACTCTTTGCAACCCCATGAATTGCAGCATGCCAGGCCTCCCTGTCCATTACCAACTCCCGGAGTTCACTGAGACTCACGTCCATTGAGTCAGTGATGCCATCCAGCCATCTCACCCTCTGTCGTCCCCTTCTCCTCTTGCCCCCAATCCCTCCCAGCATCAGAGTCTTTTCCAATGAGTCAACTCTTTGCATGAGATGGCATCAAAAATCTTATGAACAATAAATTCTGGGAGGGTGTGGAGAAAAATAAACCTTCCACAGTTGGTGGAATATAGATTGGTATAACCAGAACAGTATTGTTCCATAAAAAAACCAAAAGATAGAGCTACTATGCTGCTGCTGCTGCTGCTAAGTCACTTCAGTCGTGTCCGACTCTGTGTGACCCCATAGACGGCAACCCACCAGGCTCCCCCGTCCCTGGGATTCTCCAGACTAGAATACTGGAGTGGGTTGCCATTTCCTTCTCCAATGTATGAAAGTGAAAAGTGAAAGTGAAGTCGCTCAGTCATGTCTGACTCTTAGCGACCCCATGGACTGCAGCCTACCAGGCTCCTCCGTCCATGGGATTTTCCAGGCAAGAGTACTGGAGTGGGGTGCCATTGCTACTATAGTATATAGCCAGAGCTACTATACAGTCTATCAATTCCACTCCCAGGCATACATTCAGATAAAAACTATAATTTGAAAAGCTCCATGCACCCCAATGTTCACTGCAGCACCGTGTACAACAGTCAAGACATGGAAGCAACCTAAATGTCCACTGACAGATGAATGGATAAGAAGACATGATACATATAAACTATGGAATGTTCAGACATAAAAAAGAATGAAATAATGTCATTTGCAGCAAGATGGATAAACCTTGAGATTACCATATTAATGAGGTAAGTCAGAGAAAGACAAATATATGATATCCTTTATATGTTGAATCTTAAAAAATATATATATCCTAATAAACTTATTTGCCAAACTGGAATATACTCACAGACTTCAAAAGCAGACTTGTGGTTGCTGAAGGTGGGGGAAACATGGGAAGGAAGGATACATTTGTAATTTTGGATTAATATATATACTATTATATATAAAATAGATAATCAATGGGGTTACTGTATAGCACCAGACACTCTACTCAATATTCTGTAATAACCTACATGGGGAAAATCTGAAAAATATTTTATGTATGTCCATATATATGTTTTTCAGATTTTATAAATTTATATATATAAAATCTTTTTCAGATATATAACTGAACCACTTAGCTGTGTACCTGAAACTAACACAACATTATAAATCAACTATGAAAAGTGAAAGTGGTTCAGTCATATCCCACTCTTTGTGACCCCATGGACATTACAATCCACATAATTCTCCAAGCCAGAATACTGGAATGGGTAGTCTTTCCCTTCTCCTGGAGACCTTCCCAATTCAGAAATCAAACCCACGTCTCCTGCATTGCAGGTGGACTCTTTACCAGCTGAGCTACAAAGAAAGCCCATACTTCAATATAAAATAAAATAAAATTTTAAAAAATGAATCTATTACTTAACCCAAGTTTATACTTTTATTCCATCTTTCAACAAAATTTTTATAGTTTTATAATTCAGGTTTAAGTGTGTATTTTTATAGTTATGCAAAAATATGTAGTTGTTTTACTATCATTCCATTAAAAGACTACACTTCTTTTCTTTCAATATGAAGTATATTTGAGCTTTATCCCCACACATATTGGTAAAACAAAAGCCTGCTCTCTCTAGTCAAATAATGATGAAAGGGAAAGCCTAATAGGACATAAAAAATTTAAACAATAATGACTTTAACAAAACAACAAAGGAAAACAGTGGCCCTGGATCCAGACACTCCAAAAAGATATAAAGGTACACTGAGGCTCACAATGCCACAGTTTGGGTGGTATCAGAAAAGGTGAAGGATAAAGCCAAGTCCTCCATCACCATCCATGGCTAATAAGACATTCCCCATTGCCACAGTGTAATTGGAGAACAAATGAGTAGCCTAGACATCTACCTCCCCTGACAGTAATAAGTGTTTCCTTCATCTCTATTCTGGGTTGGTGTCAGAACAGCTTAATAGAAAGGACTTTCAAAATCATCTGGTAGCAAGTACAAACAAGACCACTCCAACCACAGTGTCAGTAGGTACCATGTGAGAAGCTGAAACTTCAACTCCAGCTTAGCAGTAATAAGGAACCCCATCTATAGTATCATCTGAGGTCACCTAGCAGAAATGGGACAGTCCCCTTACTCTGCCAGAAAAAAAAAATCATCAAAAGTTAGTTAAAATGAAGATTTAAGTAAGACCTAGACACTCTAGTGTTCTTGCCTGGAGAATCCCAGGGACAGAGGAGCCTGGTGGGCTGCCATCTATGGGGTTGCACAGAGTCAGACACGACTGATGCAACTTAGCAGCAGCAGCAGCAGACTCTCATAACACAATATAAAAATATTCAAGTTCCCATGGAAAATTACTCTTCATACTAACAACCAGGAAAATATCAATCTAAAAAACAAAGACACTAAACTGATGCCAACACCAACACTGCAGAGATGTAAGTATTACCCAACATATATTTCAAATCATTCATCATGAAAATGCTTCAGTGATCAATTATGAATACACATGAAACAAAAATCTTAAGAAACACAACATCTCAATATAGAAATAGAAGAAATAAAGGAGAATCAAGTGGGAACTTAGGAACTTATATACACAAATCTAAAATGGACAGGCAAAATATCAGATAGAAAGGAAAAAAGGAAAGGATCAATGAACTAAAAGAGTATAATAAAGCATATAATATGAAAAAAGAGAGGTAATACATACTAAAAATTAACAGACCCTCATCTACCTATGGGAATATAACAAAAAGTCTAATATTTAAAACACAAATCTTTGCCACACTACATGGCTGAACTTCTTAAAACAAATGACAAAGGAAACTATCATGACAATAGCCAGTGAAAAATGATATTATATCCATAAAGGAAAAATTTGACAATAAGCCTTTCAAAAGGCATGATGGAAGTCAAGAAGGTGCAGTAAAATATTTTTCAGAAGCTAATAGAAAATAACTATCAATACACGCTTGATCAAGTGAAAATATCCTTTGGAAGTAAAGGGGGATTAGTAAATGTATCATGTATTCCACTTGAACCCCATTGTCTAAGTGCCATGAACTTCTGAAGATACATATGAGCTGTGAAATATATGTACCTTTAAACTACTGCATATAGAATATAGATATTAATTTGAAAACACCAAATCAAAATAGAAACAAATGATAAGCTATTCTGAACTCTTCATGATGGTTAATTTTATATGTCAACTTGTCTGAGCCATAGTACCTAGATGCTTGGTGAAATATTATTCTGGATGTTCTGTGAAGATTTCTGATTAACATTTAGACCAGTAGACTTTGTATAAAACACATTGCTCTTCATAATGTGAGTAGGCCTCATCCAATCTATAGTAGAAAGCTTTAATAGAACAAAGAATGACTTCCTCATAGCCAGAAGGACTTCTGCTAGCAGACTGCCTTTACACTAGAACTGCATTTCTTCCCTGAGTGCCTAGTCTACTGATATAACCCATTAGACTTTGTACTCACCATGTCTCCACAATCACTGGGCCAATTCCTTAAGATAAATCTACCTTTCCTTTCCTTCCTCTCTCTTTCATTCTGTTCTGTTTCTCTGGAGAACCTGACTAACATACTATTGATAATTATATGCCTAGATCTATTAACTTTTGATACAGAGATGTTGAAGTATTAAACTATAAATTTGGATCTGCGTAATTTTCTTTTCAATTATATCAGTTTTACTTTGCATATGTTGCAGCTCTGTTGCTTGGTATATACATATTTACAATTGCTAGGTCTTCTTGGTAGATTAACACTTTTTCATTATTAAATAATATGTGAATGCCTTTTACTCCTGCTCCCACTCACCTATTAGCTTATCCCAGTGTAAGTTAGAACCAGTGTAAGTTAGAATGTCCAAAGGCTCCATTTATGAGATATCTACTCCTTTGGTTATTAAAAAAAAAAAAAAAGACACACCTAAATTTAAAATAATAGAAATCATACAAAGTCTGTTCTTGAAATCCAATGGAATCAAACTTAAATAACATAAAGATGAACAAAAAAAAATCTACAGAATTGGAAACAAAAAAACATATTTTAACAATAATCCATGGGTCAAATAGGAAGTCTCAAGGAAAATCAAATAATACTTTGAACTGACTGAAAATGAAAATGTTAATACAACATATCAGAATTTATGGGACTTAGCTAAAGCATTGTTAAGTGGTAAATTTCTAGCAATAGACACATATATTAGAAAAGAGGAGAAATCTCAAATCAGTACTCTAAGATACCAACTCAAAAATATATAGAAAGAGCAAAATAAACCAAAGCAAGATGAATGAAACAGTAAATACAAGAAATTATGTCAATGGAATTAAAAACAGATATTAAATATAGAAAAGTAGTAGAGAGCTTGTAATTTGAAAAGTTCAAAAAAGTTAATAAACCTCTAGTAAGACTGAAAATATGAGAGAAGGCTAGATTACCAATAAAAGAAATGAAAGAGAGGATATTACTATAGACGCTGAAGATATCAAAAAGATAAAAATAGAATACTTTGAAAAATTTCACACACACAAATTTAACATCTTAGATAAAATGCATTAATTAATCATAAATTGCAAAATCCTACAACTCATCAAATATGAAATACATAATTTGGATAGTACATAAATAGAGTACAATAAGCAAACAAACTGTACTCATTTCACATCCTAGCCAGGTAATGATCAAAATGCTTCAAGCTAGGCTTCAACAGTATGTGAACCAGGAACTTCCAGATGTACAAGGTGGATTTAGAAAAGGCACAGGAACCAGAGATCAAATTGACAATATCTGTTGGATCACAGAAAAAACAAGGGAATTCCAGAAAAACATCTCCTTCTGCTTCACTGACTAAGCTAAAGCTTTTGAATGTGTGGGTCACAACAAACCGTGGAAAACTCTTAAAGAGATGGGAATATCAGACCACTCTACCTGCCTCCTGAGAAACCTGTTTGCAGGGAAGAAGCAGCAGTTAGAACCAGACGTGGAAAAATGGACTGGTTCAAAATCGGGAAAGGAGTACATCAAGGCTGTATGTTATCACCATATGTATTTAACTTATATGTAGAATACATCATACAAAATTCTGGGCTGGATGAAGCTCAGGCTGGAATCAAGATTGCTGGGAGACATATAAATGACCTCAGATATGCAGATGGCACCACCCTAATGGCAGAAAGCAAAGAGGAACTAAAGAGCCTTTTGATGAAAGTGAGAGAGTAAAAAAGCTGGCATATAATTTAACATTCAAAAATCTAAGGTCATGGCATCCTGTCCCACCACTTCATGGCAAACAGATGAGGAAAAAAAGTGACAGATTTTCTTTTCTTGGGCTCCAACATCACTGCAGACCATGACTCAAGCCATGAAATTAAAGGACACTTGCTCCTTGGAACAAAAGTTATGACCAGTCTAGACAGTATATTAAAAAGCAGAGACATCACTTTGCCAACAAATGTCTGTATAGTCAAAGCAATGGTTTTCCACTAGTCGTGTATGAGTAGGAGTGAAAGTGAAATCTCTCAATCGTTTCTGACTCTTTGTGACCCTATGGACTATAGCCTACCAGGCTCCTATGTCCATGGGATTTTCTAGGCAAGAATACTGGAGTGGGTTGCCATTTCCTTCTCCAGGAGATCTTCCTGACCCAGGGATTGAATCCAGGTCTCCAGCATTGTAAGCAGACACTTTACTATCTGAGCCACCAGGGAAGTCTCGTGAGTATGAGAGGTGGACCATAAAGAAGGCTGAGCACAGAAGAATTGATGCTTTCAAACTGTGGTGCTAGAGAAGACTCTTGAGAGTCCCTTGGACTTCAAAGAGATCCAATCAGTCCATCCTAAAGGAAATCAGTCCTGAATATTCATTGGAAGGACTGATGCTGAAGCTGAAGTTCCAATATTTAGGTCACCTGATGTGAAGAGCCTACTCATTGGAAAAGACCCTGATGTTGAGAAAGATTGAGATCAAGAGGAGAAGGGGATGACAGAGGATGAGATTATTGGATAGCATCATTGACTCAATGATTGGATAGCATCATTGACTCAATGAACATGAGTTTGAGCAAACTCCCAGAGATAGTGAAGGACAGGAAAGCCTGGAGTGCTGCAGTCTACAGTGTTGCAAAGAGTCGGACATGACTGAGTGATTGAACAACATAGCAAAAAAGAAAAACAAAACTACAGAACAATACCCATTATGAATATAGATGAAAAGATTCTTGCCAAATATTAGCAAATTAAAATCACATTATATGAATAATCATATTAATATAATTGTATGCTATGAGCAAATGGTTTTATCTTAGGGGTAGAAACTGCTCCAATATTTGAAACACCATCAATGTAAACTATGAAACTAAAAAGGGCTTCCAAGGTGACCCTAGTGGTAAAGAAACCACCTGCTAATGCTGGAGACATAAGTGACGTGGGTTCACTGTCTGGAATAAGAAGATCCACCCGAGAAGGAAATGGCAATCCACTCCAGTACTCTTGCCTAGAGAATCCCATGGACAGAGGAGCTTGGCAGGCTACCGTTCATAGGGTCACAAAAAGTCAGACACAACTGAAACAAATTAGCACAGCACATCAAACTAAAGAAAGAGAATCAGGAATCAGACAATCATATCAATTGATAAAATAAAATCTTTTTAACAAAACTTCATAACCATGACAAAAACCCAAAAAAACAGGAACAGAAGGGTACTTTCTCAAAGTAATAAGGAGCGTCTTCAAATAAATAAATAAATAAAAGCCCACTATAGCTAACATTTAATGGTGAAACACTGGCTGCTTTTCCCATAAGACTGGGAACAAACCAAGGAAGTTCACTTTCAACACTTCTTTTTTTGTTGTTCTTTTTAAATTTTATTTTATTTTTAAACTTTACAATATTGTATTGGTTCTGCCATATATCGTAACGAATCCGCCACAGGCATACATGTGTTCCACATCCTGAACCCTCCTCCCTCCTCCCTCCCCATACCATCCCTCTGGGTCGTCCCAGTGCACCAGTCCCAAGCATCCAGTATCGTGCATCAAACCTGGATTGGCAACTCATTTCATATATTATATTATACATACTTCAATGCCATTCTCCCAAATCTTCCCACCCTCTCCCTCTCCCACAGAGTCCAAAAGACTGTTCTATACCTCAGTGTCTTTTTTGCTGTCTCGTACACAGGGTTATTGTTACCATCTTTCTAAATTCCATATATATGCGTTAGTATACTATATTGGTGTTTTTCTTTCTGGCTTACTTCACTCTGTATAATAGGCTCTAGTTTCATCCACCTCATTAGAACTGACTCAAATGTATTCTTTTTAATGGCTGAGTAACTCCATTGTGTATATATACCACAGCTTTCTTATCCATTCATCTGCTGATGGACATCTAGGTTGCTTCCATGTCCTGGCTATTATAAACAATGCTGTGATGAACATTGGGGTACACGTGTCTCTTTCAATTCTGGTTTCCTCAGTGTGTATGCCCAGCAGTGGGATTGCTGGATCATAAGGCAGTTCTATTTCCAGTTTTTTAAGGAATCTCCACACTGTTCTCCATAGTGGCTGTTCTTATTCAACATAACGTTGGAAGTTCTAGCTACCGCAATATAACAAGAAAAGGTTATAAAAGACACAGACAGAAGTAAAACTATCCCTGTTTGTAGGTGGTATCACTGTCTATGTAGATAATCTTAAGGGATCTAAAAAAGAAAAAAATAACAGAAACAAACCTAGAAACAGTAGGTAAATTAAAGAAGATCTCAGGATACAAGAAAAACACATGAAAACTCAACTGTTTCTATACACTTGCAATTAACAAGTGAATACCAATATGGTAATTTGTTTTTATAATTACATCAATAATTACTTCAAAGAGAATGAAATACATAAATGTAAAACTAACAAAACATGTTCACGATCTGTATGCTGAAACCCGCACAAGAAAGATGAAGGAAATTGAAGCATATTTAAATAAATGGGAAGGGAATTTTGGTTTTGGTTTGGAACATTCAAAGGTATAATGATTTTGATTACCCCCAATTAATACCTAGGTTTAACATAGTTTATATAAAAATCTTGCAAGGTTTTTGTTTTTGTTGTTGTTACATAGATGAGGTCATTCGAAAATTTATATAGAAATGCAAAAGAACTACAATAGTCAAGCCAATTTTGGGAAAAAGAATATTTAAGTGTAAGGAATGAGTATACTTTATTTAAACACTTTTTATATAACTACAGTAATCAGGGCCAAATCAGGGAAGACTTCATACAACTTACCAAAGTATTTGATAACAACAACAACAAAAAGATTGTATATAGCATTGGTGGAAGGATACATAAAGATTAATGGAAGAGAATAGAGAACCCAGGGATAGATCTATATAAATATGCCCCAATTATTTTTGAAGAAGGTGGAAAAGAACTCAATGGGAAACAGATATTCTTTAAAACAAATGATGCTAAAACTAGCTGAGCTCAACCTAAAGCAACAAATATTAAGTCAGAACAAAAATGAACTCAAAATGAATTATGAACATAAATGTAAAATTACAAATGGATTTAGAAAAAAAAATAATAGAACAACTTCAGATGTAATGCTAAGCAAACATTCTTAGACCTGATACCAAAAGCATAGTCTACCTGTCCAGGATCCTTTGCATTCTTTCAGTGGAACCTTTGCACTCAATGCCAAGTTTTTGTTGGAATGCCATAAAACCATTCTGAAAAAGTCAGTAATTTCTAGGTTTTGTTTGCCTGTTCCTGCCTTTTGCTCATTTTTTAAATTCAGTTGTTGAAGTCTTTTTTCAACTGTTAAACGTTCTTTGTACATTCTAAGATCTAATTTTTGTTGAATATAAGGCTTGATAATTTTTTCCACACTTTCAGTTTGTGTTTTCATTCTCTTAATTAGTTTTTTTCATATAACAAAGTCTAAGAGGTCTTTATGCCTATATTCTAAAATTTTCCCACAGCTTTATTTATTTATTTATTTTTGTAAAAGTTAAAGTCTTTCACAGAGAAGAGTTTATTAATATTTCCTTTTATGGACTATACTTTTGCTAACTTAGTGATTTTCTTATAGAACCCATTCTTAATGATCAATATTCCTCCTTGTATTACAAAATCTTTCTGAATATGCATTAGATAAAAATTTTTGTAGCTTAGTAAAAGTGCTTTCCTGTTATTATGTTACTTTGTAATACAAGGAGGAATATTGATCATTAAGAATGGGTTCTATAAGAAAGGGATCAGTGTTACTGGTCCAGGTACAGTGTTAGTGATTTAGCAAGACTGATCCCTTCTACCCCAACACGTGCACACACTTCCTGTCCTTGCCCTAACAATGTTCTTTGGGGTCTGCAAGGTTCTGTCAACCCTGTGGTCATGCTTATGAAGTTCTGTATAACTTACCCACTGGCAAAAATATGAGTTTGTGCCTTTCAACCACTATAACAAATTTTTTAAAATTGACAGTTGAAGAATTGTGGAGTGCTTTTGCATTGATCCTTTGCTAGTGTGATTAGCAGAATGATTTGCATATTTGACTTTAAAATGTCCTTGAATTATATGAAACAAAAAACTAAGCATGCAACTACCATACAACCCAGCAATTGCACTCTTAAACAGTTATCCTGGAAATATCTAAGAAAAATCTATTTTCATGTAAACAAATGCTTATGGCTATCATAATAGTCAAAAAAGGGAAAGAAATAAAATATTTAACAAGTGAATGGGTAAACAGTGTTATCTATACATGGAATACTACTCAGTAATAAAAAGGAAGAAATTATTGATAAAACAAAACACCCAGATGTATCTCTATAAAATTGTATTACATGTAAAGAAACCAAGTCCAAATGGTGACATACTGTATTATTCTACTTATATTACATTTGAAATAACAAAATTATAGAAGTAGAGAAGTGAATAGTAACTAATAGTAATAGTTAAGCCAAGAGTTAACAAGTAGGTGGAGATGTGAGGGAAGTAAATATGGTTACAAAAGGTCAACATGGAGAGTGGTTATGGTGATAGAAATGTTCTACATCCTGACTCCATCAGTGGCAATATCTAGGTTGTGATATTATGCTATAATTTTACAAGTATTTTTAAAATTATATTTATTATTTGGAACAATTTGATCAAAGACATACAGATTTCTTTGTACTACTTTATATAATTCGTTCTGTTTCTAAAGCTGTAATCATTTCAAAATTAAAAGTTTAATTTAAATATAAATTTCCCACACATAAATGGTTCTTTTTCTGGACACTATGTCATTTTCCATTCATCTATATGTCTTTCCTTTCACCACAATCACATTGTACTGATTACAATATCTTTACAGTGAGTCTTAAAATCTGATAGTGTAAGTCCTTCAGTTTTGTGTTTCTATTTATCTGGAACAGTAAAGGATCTGAGAGTTTACCCTTGTTGTTGTAGTTCACTCACTAAGTCATGTCCGACTCTTTGCAACTCCATGAACTGCAGCATACCAGGCTTCTCTGTCCATCACTATCTCCCTGAGCTTGCTCAAACTCGTGTCCATTGAGTTTATAAGCTAAAAATACTACTTGTAAGCTAAAAATATTAGCCTACCACACTTTCATAAGTGTTTGCAGAACACATGGATTGGCGACAGAGACAAAAGAATGTATTGTTTACAGCACAGCAGGCAACATGAGCTTCATATTCAATACATATTCAATATGATGCACCTTGTCCCCACAGGTCCATGGTGTAAGATAGAGGCTAACACATAGATACTGTACAGGCCGTTGTGTGTTGTTGTAGAGTTACTAAGTCATGTCTGACTATTTTGTGACTCCATGGACTGTAGCCAGGGAGATACCACTGGCCATGGGATTTTCTAGGCAAAAATACTGGAGTGGGTTGCCATTTCCTCCTCCAGGGGATCTTAGCCCAGGGATTGAACATGCATCTCCTGCAAATCTTTCCTGCATTGCAGGTGGATTTTTTTTTTTTTTACCACTGAGACACCAGTGAATCTTATACAGGCAGTGGGCTTGTTCTATAGAAAAGGAAACCTAATCTTATAAAACTAAAAATATTACAAAGGTGTTACTGATACATATGCCCAATCTTTTCTCAAGAGTAGAAAAAGCTTCAGGATACTGTCTCCATCATCTAAGATTGCTTGTTATGTAAACATCATTAACAAGACTTCCTGGAACAAAAAGTGCTATTAGTTAAATGAAAATGGAAAAGTGTCTCTCAACCAAATTTACAACTTTTCCTATACCACTTTAGCTCCTGGCAAATTTCCATAAAAATATTACCCTCTGCCAGTCTTTCTGACTAATCTCACCATCTGGGGCTGGAACAAAATCCATTCAGTTTGGCTCATGCAGTATTAAATAGCATTAAATTAATTACCAAATTCAGACTGAAATTTAAGAAAGTGGAGAAAGCCACTAGACCATTCAGGTATGACCTAAATCAAATCCCTTATGACTATACAGTGGAAGTGAGAAATAGATTTAAGGGACTAAATCTGATAGACGAGTGCCTGATGAACTATGGACGGAGGTTTGTGACATTGTACAGGAGACAGGAGTCAAGACCATCCCCAAGAAAAAGAAATTCAAAAATCAAAATGGCTGTCTGAGGAGGTCTTAAAAATAGCTGTGAAAAGAAGGGAAGTGAGGAGCAAAGGAGAAAAGGAAAGGTATACCCATTTGACAGAGAAGGCAATGGCACCGCACTCCAGTACTCTTGCCTGGAAAATCCCATGGGCGGAGGAGCCTGGTAGGCTGTGGTCCATGGAGTTGCGAAGAGTCAGACATGACTGAACTACTTCACTTTCACTTTTCACTTTCATGCATTGGAGAAGGAAATGGCAACCCACTCCAGTGTTCTTGCCTGGAGAATCCCAGGGACTGGGGAGCCTGGTGGGCTGCCGTCTATGTGGTTGCACAGAGTCGGACACGACTGTAGTGACTTAGCAGCAGCAGCATACCCATTTAAATGCAGAGTTCCAAAGAATAGCAAGGAGAGATAAGAAAGCCTCCTGAGTGATCAATGCAAAGAAATAGAGGAAAACAATAGAAAGGGAAAGACTAGATATCTCTTCAAGAAAATTAGAGATACCAAGGGAACATTTTATGCAAAGATGGGCTCAATAAAGGACAGAAATGGTGTGTACTTAACAGAAGAACAAGCTATTAAGAAGAGGTGGCAAGAATACACAGAACTATACAAAAAAGATCTTCATAACCCAGATAATCACAATGGTGTGATCACTCACCTAGAGCCAGACATCATGGAATGTGAAGTCTAATAGGCCTTAAGAAGCATCACTATGAACAAAGCTAGTGGAGGTGATGGAATTCCAGTTGAGCTATTTCAAATCCTGTAGGATGATGTTGTGAAAGTGCTGCACTCAAAATGCAAATTTGGAAAACTCAGCAGTGGCTACAGGACTAGAAAAGGTCAGTTTTCATTCCAATCCCAAAGATAGGCAATGCCAAAGAATGGTTAAACTACCACACAATTGCACTCATCTCACACACTAGTAAAGTAATGCTTAAAATTCTCCAAGCCAGGCTTCAGCAATACATGAACCGTGAACTTCCAGATGTTCAAGCTGGTTTTAGAAAAGGCAGAGGAACCAGAGATCAAATTGCCAACATCCGCTGGATCATTGAAAAAGCAAGAGATTTCCAGAAAAACATCTATTTCTGCTTTATTGACTATGCAAAAGCCTTTGACTGTGTAGATCACAATAAACTGTGGAAAATTCTGAAAGAGATGGGAATACCAGACCACCTGACCTGCCTCTTGAGAAATCTGTATGCAGGTCAGGAAGCAACAGTTAGAACT
Source organism: Bubalus bubalis (assembly GCF_019923935.1). Taxonomy (NCBI): domain Eukaryota; kingdom Metazoa; phylum Chordata; class Mammalia; order Artiodactyla; family Bovidae; genus Bubalus; species Bubalus bubalis. Next base: position 85,017,735 of record NC_059157.1, read on the forward strand.
GGACATGGAACAACAGACTGGTTCCAAATAGGAAAAGGAGTACATCAAGGCTGTATACTGTCACCCTACTTATTTAACTTATATGCAGAGTACATCATGAGAAACATTGGGGTGGAGGAAGCACAAGCTGGAATCAAGATTGCCAGGAGAAATATCAATAACCTCAGATATGCAGATGACACCACCCTTATGACAGAAAGTGAGGAAGGACTAAAGAGCCTCTTGATGAAAGTGAAAGAAGAGGGTGAAAAAGTTGGCTTAAAGCTCAACATTCAGAAAACTGAGATCATGGCATCTGGTCCCATCACTTCATGGGAAATAGATGGGGAAACAGTGGAAACAGTGGCTGACTTTATTTTTCTGGGCTCCAAAATCCCTGCAGATGGTGACTGCGGCCATGAAATTAAAAGACGCTCACTCCTTGGAAGGAAAGTTATGACCAACTTAAACAGCATATTAAAAAGTAGATACATTACTTTGCCAACAAAGTTCTGTCTAGTCAAAGCTATGGTTTTTCCAGTAGCCATGTATGGATGTGAGAGCTGGACTGTGAAGAAAGCTGAGCACTGAAGAATTGATGCTTTTGAACTGTGGTGTTGGAGAAGACTATTGAGAGTGCCCTGGACTGCAAGGAGATCTAACCAGTCAATCCTGAACCAGTCCATTCTAAAGGAGATCAGCCCTGGGATTTCTTTGGAAGGAATGATGCTAAAGCTGAAACTCCAGTAGTTTGGCCACCTCATGCGAAGAGCTGACTCATTGGAAAAGACTCTGATGTTGGGAGGGATTGGGGGCAAGAGGAGAAGGGGACGACAGAGGATGAGATGGCTGGATGGCATCACGGACTTGATGGACGTGAGTCTGAGTGAACTCCGGGAGTTGGTGATGGACAGGGAGGCCTGGCATGCTGCGATTCATGGAGTCGCAAAGAGTCAGCGACTGATCTAATCTGATCTGATCTGATAGTGAAGCTGAAACTCCAATACTTTGGGCCACCTGATGCAAAAAACTGACTCATTGGAAAAGACTCAGATGCTGGGAAAGATTGAAGGCAGGAGAAGGGGATGACAAAGGATGAGATGGTTGGATGGCATCACTGTCTCAATGTACATGAGTTTGAGTAAGCAGCAGGGCGTGGTAAAGGACAGGGAAACCTGGTGTGCTGCAGTCCATGGGATCACAAAGAGTCAGACACGACTGACTGAACTGAACTGAGCACTATGGGTTGATAAAGGAGAGTTTGTTTTTAACTGACAGTGGGCAGCACCAGAATTAAATACAGTGTCTCCTTTGCTAGAAGTGTTTTTAGTTCTCAATCCATGACTCCTCAGTCCTCTAATCCCATCTCAGCCATTTTAAGAGAAAAAGTCTGGGGATCTCTGTGAAATGGAAGGATTAAACTTTGATATTCCCTTTGGCTGTAGATGCCAGTTATCCTACCCAGTCAAAAAGGGAGAGAGAGAAGAAGCAGGTCCAGAAGTGATCAGGGAAAAGCAACAAATAACACTCATACCATTTGCTCTCAGTGGGAGGCTAAGGATTTAGTGTATTTTTATCCTCAAATGTCCAAAACTGACTGCGTGAGCACCTTCACATGGATAGTCCCTCTAGCCATCAAAACTACTCCTGTCTCCTTGGCTTCCCACCATAACAGATGACTCAGCACATTTGTATAATTTTATGGGTATTGAAGATGATATTAATACAAGTCTTTGTGAAGGATTATCTTGCTGATTGGAACTTCTTCATAGCAGAGGGCCCCCAGTCCTAGTTTTCAGAATAAGAAGAGAACATTTTGTTTGTTTGCTCCTTTTATTTTATGAAGAAGCTTTGGTTTTTGTCAGCTATGCAGTTATGAAGTTCTGGGATTCAGGTTGTCTGGCATGAGACATGATTTCAAAAACAGAAATAAGAGAAATGAAATAAACTAGAAAAAGAAATTAACCACTGTATTGGTTGTTCAGGAATTGACCACTGTACTGGTTGTTCTTTGAATTTTAATTTCCAAAATTTGCCTGCAACTCTTTACTTTTTAGGATCTATAGGTAGTTGCTTTATATATTCCGCTCAGTCATTGTTGTAATCATTGGGAAAGATTAGATGAAGTGTGTCTCCTTTATCTTAGGTGGATCTGGATGCCTGTCCTATAATTTTTAGGACTAACAAAATTCTGTTATTTCAACACACATAGTGGCAGCTATACTGTTTCCTCATCTCACACTTACACTGAGTAACATAAAGCTAAAAGAAAGGGGAAAAATGCTAGGAACTCCTTGCTTTCCATATTATATTTCTTTAAAACTCTCCTTTTCTTTTATTATTCACATTTTAAGTCCTAATAATATCATATACCACATTCATACTTCATTTATTTACTAGTGTGGTATTTAACAAGAAAATTGAACATTATTAATCTACTTTATTTTGTGTCTATTGATGCTTGGCAACAGGCTTTTGCTTTTATTTTCTATCCTTTACAAGCACTGTCTGAGAATAATTAATTTTAGAGTCAGGCAACAATTTTCTCAGTCTTTCAAACCTTGTTTACTTTGTTAAAATAACACAGTAAAAATTTAGAATGTTTCAGCCAAGGAATAAGCAATCAGTCACAGAATACCTTTCTAATTAAATCCAGTATTTCTACTGACTCCCAACTTAATGTACATCAAATTTAACCAATAGAAGCAGCAGATTTCTAATAATCCATTATATAGAGATATACTCATTTGACTGCTTGTTTGATCACTAAAATAACCTACTTCTCAACATATTCTAGTATTGCCAGAACAATTAATTCTCACAAAGTTATGGATAATATAAGTAAATTGATTTTGAGTACAAGTTTTTGCTCCATATTTTCATTTATTGTGATTTAACAATGAATTATTTAATATATCTAATGTATTTTTATCATACAAATTAAATTATAATTAGGAAATATATTATTAATAATTTTATTATTCATTATGTATTTAATATTTAACCTTAACATATACATAGAACTATGACATCACTAAGAATGTGACACAGGTTGTTTTTTATTTTCTTCCTAAGAAGAACAACAACTAAGAAATATTCTAAAACAAGGCACCACTGAGAGAATACTAGAACACAGAGGTGAGGCTTATGCATCCTCTTGCACCATAGAACTCTATTCCTAGGTAGAGAAGATCCCCTGGAGAAGGGCTAGGCTCCCACTCCAGTTTTCTTGGGCTTCCCTGGTGGCTCAGATGGTAAAGAATCCACTTGGAATACAGGAGACCTGGGTTTGATCCCTGGGTTGAGAAGATCTTTTGAAGGAGGGCCTGGCAAACCAGTCCAGTATTCTTGCCTGGAGAGTTCCCATGGACAGAAATGCCTGGCAGTCTACAGTCCATGGTGTTGCAAAGAGTCGGACATGACTGAACAACTAAACACACACACCATAGAGACCAAGACAGACTACACTAGGATGTAAGAAAAAAAGCTAGATACATGTTAACCATGTTGACCCTTCTCTGTGCCAGCACAGCACCACAGGAAGAGGTCTCCCCTGAGTATGTGGTGCCTCCAGTGTGAAAAGGGAACCTAGGGCAGACAACCAGTACCCCTAGATTTGTTGGTCATTTTGTGGGAGGCCCTGCTCTGATCTCACTCCACAGGGATTGCAGGAGAATCTTCAGGACTTGCAAAAACTAGTACAGGTGTCTTGACAGACCAAGTTTATACCTGTAGCCTTGCTAATTTGTAGTACCAAGCTGGTGGTACCCTCTGATCAGGGAACTCAACAGGATGCAGAACTGCCTAATTTAGATTCTCAAATGAAGAGTTTGACCAGTCCTAAAGCCTGATTCAGAAAACGAAGATCATGGCATGCGGTCCCATCACTTCATGGGAAATAGACGGGGAAACAGTGGAAACATTTCCAGACTTTATTTTTGGGCGGTCCAAAATCACTGCAGATGATGATTGCAGCCATGAAATTAAAAGATGCTTACTCCTTGAAAGGAAAGTTATGACCAACCTAGATAGCATATTCAAAAGCAGAGACATTACTTTGCCAACAAAGGTCCGTCTAGTCAAGGCTATGGTTTTTCCTGTGGTCATGTATGGATGTGAGAGTTGGACTGTGAAGAAAGCTGAGTGCCGAAGAATTGATGCTTTTGAAGTGAGGTGTTGGAGAAGACTCTTGAGAGTCCCTTGGACTGCAAGGAGATCCAACCAGTCCATTCTAAAGGAGATCAGTCCTGGGATTTCTTTGGAGGGAATGATGCTAAAGCTGAAACTCCAGTACTTTGGCCACCTCATGCAAAGAGTTGACTCACTGGAAAAGACTCTGATGCTGGGAGGGATTGGGGGGCAGGAGGAGAAGGGGACGACACAGGATGAGATGGCTGGATGGCATCACTGGCTCGATGGACATGAGTCTGAGTGAACTCCGGAAGTTGGTGATGGACAGGGAGGCCTGGCGTGCTGCGATTCATGGAGTCGCAAAGAGTCGGACATGACTGACTGACTGAACTAAACTGAACTGAGAGCCTGATTCACCTACATCCATGTAAGTAACTGAGTCACAACCCCACCTACTGTGGAGGGTATGTTCTGACCACAGTTGACAAGAAGTTGGCAACAACACCTGGAAGTTCTGTAGCCTAGCAACACTCCAGTCCCATCTAGAGGCAGGTGGATAGGACTGACTGCCCCTAGAGCAGAGTCATCACCAGGCATGAAGAGTCCCTCTTCTATGCTCACACAGGGGGATTAGTTCACAGCCAAGGCTGAAGGTCCTGTCTAGCTCCTCCCAACAGGAGAGCCTTTTGGAATACAGAATGGCCTACAGTGGGCTCTCCCCTTCATGGCCAGGTAAGATAGCTAAGGCATAGCCCAATCTGCTATGATTTCCAGCCCCATCTAACCAGAAAAATTAATGAAAAAAACTGAAATCTGTGTGGCCAACTCTTTTTTTTTTTTAGATTTATTAATTTTATTTTATTTTTAAACTTTACAATATTGTATTAGTTTTGCCAAATATCAAAATGAATTCACCACAGGTATACATGTATTCCCCATCCTGAACCCTCCTACCTCCCCATACCATCCCTCTGGGTCATCCCAGTGCACCAGCCCCAAGCATCCAGTATCGTGAATCAAACCTGGACTGGCAATTCGTTTCATACATGATATTATACATGTTTCAATGCCATTCTCCCAAATCTTCCCATCCTCTCCCTCTCCCACAGAGTCCATAAGACTGTTCTATACATCAGTGTCTCTTTTGCTGTCTCATACACAGGGCTATTGTTACCATCTTTCTAAATTCCATATATATGCGTTAGTATACTGTTTTGGTGTTTTTCTTTCTGGCTTACTTCACTCTGTATAATAGGCTCCAGTTTCATCCACCTCATTAGAACTGATTCAAATGTATTCTTTTTAATGGCTGAGTAATACTCCATTGTGTATATGTACCACCGCTTTCTTACCCATTCATCTGCTGATGGACATCTAGGTTGCTTCCATGTCCTGGCTATTATAAACAGTGCTGCGATGAACATTGGGGTACACATGTCTCTTTCCCTTATGGTTTCCTCAGTGTGTATTCCCAGCAGTGGGATTGCTGGATCATAAGGCAGTTCTATTTCCAGTTTTTTAAGGAATCTCCACACTGTTCTCCATAGTGGCTGTACTAGTTTGCATTCCCACCAACAGTGTAAGAGGGCTCCCTTTTCTCCACACCCTCTCCAGCATTTATTGCTTGTAGACTTTTGGATCACAGCCATTCTGACTGGCATGAAATGGTACCTCATAGTGGTTTTGATTTGCATTTCTCTGATAATGAGTGATGTTGAGCATCTTTTCATGTGTTTGTTAGCCATCTGTATGTCTTCTTTGGAGAAATGTCTATTTAGTTCTTTGGCCCATTTTTTGATTGGGTCATTTATTTTTCTGGAGTTGAGCTGTAGGAGTTGCTTGTATATTTTTGAGATTAGTTGTTTGTCAGTTGCTTCATTTGCTATTATTTTCTCCCATTCTGAAGGCTGCCTTTTCACCTTGCTAATAGTTTCCTTTGTTGTGCAGAAGCTTTTAAGTTTAATTAGATCCCATTTGTTTATTTTTGCTTTTATTTCCAATATTCTGGGAGGTGGGTCATAGAGGATCCTGCTGTGATGTTTGTGTGGCCAACTCTTAACTCAAGCTAAGAGTTGGGCATGCAGAGCCAATAAATTATTTGCAGAGCAAAGACAGTGCCCTAGGCTGTCAGGAAACTTGGGACTTGGGTCAGCTTGAGGTAAGACAACAAAGAGCTTTACTGGTCTAGAGTTTCTTTTTCCTCTGTTTTTTTGGCAGTAAATCTAATCTGTAGCCCTCCTCATTCCTCAATACAGCCGTCAGCCTGTTCAACCAGGGAACCTAACCAGAACACATGGGAGGCTGTACAGCTGATTTCATAGCCCTATGTACAGTGACACATAAACAGAAAGCACATCTTGTAGCTTTCTATATCTGCAGAGAAAAACTGGTGACCTCACCTGAGCAGAAAATTCACTGCACACACTTTGGCCTGATTGAGTGCCCAAATAATGAGCTAGCTGCACAGGGTCTGTGTCCTTTACTGCTGCTCTAACAGAGCAGGGAAGCTAATCTATAGCCCTGTCCACTAGGGAGTATAGCACACCATCTAGTGTGCTTTCACCATCTAGTAAGTCTGACCAGAGAATCCAGGCAACCCACAAAGCCCATCCCCTAGCCTTACTTTGGTAGGGAACCAAGCCAGTAGCCTTATACAACTGTTCTCAGCTAGTGGCACACTCTGCAATCTCCAACTTCAGAACTTGAGCAGTTGACTTGCCTTATAACAGACCATCATAGCAAACTCCAGCTGCCTAAGGACATTATCATAAGATACACCCAGGAAACCAAACAGAATTGACTGGCAAAGAACTGTCTCTGCCAAAGAAAACTAGTAAAATCTGGAAGAAACACTGATTAATCAAATGTGTAGATATTAAAGTAAGAAATCAAGGATCATGAAAATCAGGTAAATAAGAATCATCAAAGGACATTAATAAAGCTCCAATAATTGACTCTAAATAAATAGATATATCAGATAAAAAATTTAGAATAAATCTCTTTAAAAAATTCAGTGAACTAGAACATATGGACAACTAAGTTAGGAAATTAGACAATGAACAAACAAAACAAGTGGTTCAGCAAGGAAATAACAACCATCAAAACAACAAACAACCAAATGCTAGACTTGAAAAATATATTAACTGAAGTGCATAATTCAGTCAAAATTTTCAAAAGTAGAATTGACCATACAAATGAAAGGATAAGAAACCTGGATGGGACCCTGGAAATTATCAGTTAGAGGAACAAAAATTAAAAAAAAATAGAATAGAAAGAGTGAAAAGTTTATGAGAATTATGGGACACAAAGGAAAAATATTTTCCTTATGGGAATTTGAGAAGAATAGGATAAATAAAAAGGGGCAGAATCCATAGTTAAAGCAACAATGGCTGAAAACTCCTCAAATCTTGGGAGAGAAATGGACATTCATATCTGTGAGATCCAAAAGATTCAAAATAGGATGAATTCAAATAGGGCTACTTTGAGATATATTATAATTAAATTGCCAAAAGGCAAGTAGAATTTTTAAAACTGTAAAAGTTAAGAGAGAAGTTATAAACAAGGTGGATTCCCACATTAATACTAGCAGATTTTGCAACAGAAACTTTTCAGGCCTGGAGAAAATGGAATAATATATTCAAAATATTGAAAGAAAATAACTGTTAACTAAGAATTCTATACTCATCAAGGTTGTCCTTCAGAAACTAACAAGGGATAAAGACTTTCTTACATAAACAAAAGCTGAGGGAATTCATTACCAACAGACCACTAAAGTGAAATCTTTCAGTGAAAGTAAAAGAATGCCAATTAACATAAAAACATAAAAAAGTAGAGCAAATCCCACTAGAAATGGTAAATGCATAGACATTCAATTTTTCAGTTTGGTAATAGCAGTGAATAATTCACTTATAGTTCTAGTTTAAAGGTTAAGAAACACTTAAACATAGTTAACAATAATCTGTTATTATTTTATTAAAAACATGTAAATTGGCAACTGCAATAACCCAAAATGTGAGTGGGAGGAGCAATTAAAGTGGAAATTTACAAGTTGTATTGAAGTTGTCATCAGTTTAAAATAGGTTGCTATAAGATAGCTCATATATATCACAGTAACCACAAAGAAAAAAAAATCTGTACTAATTACACAAAAGAACATGATAAAAAGTCAAAGCATACTGATACCAAACAACATCACTAGACATTTAGGAAAATGCAAATTAAAACCACAATGAGGTATCACTTCAAGTCTGTCAGAATGGCTATCAACTAAAAGAGATAATAAATGAGGGGCGAGAATTTGAAAGGGTTTCCCAGATGGCGCTAGTGGCAAAGAACCTGCTTGCCAATTCAGAAGATGCAAGAGACGTGGGTTCCATCCCTGCATCAGGAAGATCTGGAGGAGGGCACGGCAACCCACTCCAGTATTCTTGCCTGGAGAATTCCATGGTACAGCCACTATGAAAAAAACAATATAGAAGATCCTCAAGAAAACTAAAAACATAGATATACCACATGATTCAGCCATTCCACTTTTGGGACTATATCTAAAGGAAATATAAAAAATAAGGTAAAAAGATATCTCTACCTCCATGTTCATTATCTGCATTATTTACAACAGCAAAGGCATAGAAGCAAACTAAGTATCTGTTAATGAATCGATGCATACAGAAATTGTGGTATGTATATGTGTGTGTGTGTGTGTGTGTGTGTGAGATGCAATAACATTGTCATACAAAATTAGGAAACCATACGGTTGTGACAACATGGATGTACCTTGACATTATGCTAAATGAAGTAAGACAGAGAAAGAGAAATAGTGTATCATCTCACATGTGGAAATTAAACCCAAAGGAAAAGAGATTGGACCCATGGTTAACAGAAGTGGATGGTGGGGTAGGGAGACCTGAAGGAAAGCAGTCAAAAGGTACAAATATTCAGCTATAAGATAAATATGTCCTAGGGACATAATGTACAACATGATCCATATAGATAGGACTGCTGTAGAACATATAGAAAATTCGTTAAGACAGTAAATCTTAAGAGTTCTCATCACAAGCAGAAAAAAGTTTTTCTTTTTCTTTTCTTTTTACTGAGCTATATGAGAAGATGAATGTTAGCTAAGCCTATTATAGTAATCACTTCACAATATATGTAAATCAAACCATTGTGCTGTATGCCTTAACTCACACAGTGATGTGTCAATTATTTCTCAGTGAAACTGGAAAAAAAAAGAATATACATATATCATTTTAAGACTGTTAACTCAAAACCCTGTGAGAAGCATATATATATATATATACAATCTAGAATACTTGGTTTTGTAATTAGCTCTTTTTCTGTCTTTTGCCTTACAGTATAAAATATTCCTTTCCAAAATTACTTAGATTATTCTTTTCACCTTCATCATATAATGTTGTGGGATTGATCTGTAATAATGTTTAATTTTTCATAGCATTGATTAAGATCATTCCCTCCCCCCTGACAAATCTTGGTTGATTTTTTAAATTACTGCATATTAAAGATCATTCATTGTAGTGTGGAGCTCTATGGGTTTGGACAAAGATGTGAAGCCATGGTCATCACAGAAACTGGACCATGATCACCAAATGCTCATGCTGTGAATGAGTAGAAAAAACCCTTTGACCAATAGCAAACTTAAACAATAATGAGATAATCCCATCCCTATAATTTTAACTTTTCATTATGGCATATAAGTGGAATATTATGTAAACTTTTGGATCTGGCTAATTTGACTTAGTAAAATGCATTTAAGATGCACCTTTAGGTTGTTTTGTGAAAGAGTACTAAATTTCAGTGTATTGCTGAGAAGTATTCCATTGTGTGTACCTATCTTGCTCTATGAGTTTACCAGTTGATAGAAAGCTGAGTTTCTTAAAGTTTGAAGGATTATCAATAAATTCTGCTGTAAATACATATGCAAATATTTTTGTGTGAATGTGAGTTTTTTATTTATCTTGGTTAAATATCTTTGAGAGAAATTACTAGGTTTTATGATATCTATATTTTTAACATTAAAATTGCCTATTAATAGTTGAATTGTGTCTATGTGTGTGTATATATATATATATATATATATATATATATATATATACACCTATGGCAACCCACTCCAGTGTTCTTGCCTGGAGAATCCCAGGGACAGGGGAGCCTGGTGGGCTTCTGTCTATGGGGTCGCACAGAGTTGGACATGACTGAAGCGACTTAGGAGCAGCAACAGCAGTATATATATATACATATGTGTGTGTGTGTGTCTGTGAGTATTGTAACATTTTTTGGAATTAAGGTCATTATAGAGGTAATCAAGTTAAAATGTGGTTATTAGTTCAGTTCAGTTGCTCAGTTGTGTCCCACTCTTTGCAACCTCATGGACTGCAGCATATCAGGCCTCCCCGTCGATCACCAACTCCTGGTGTTAACTCAAACTCATGTCCATTGAGTCTGTGATGCCATCCAACAATTTTATCCTCTGTCATCCCCTTCTCCTCCCACCTTCAATCTTTCCCAGCATCGGAGTCTTTTCCAATGAGTTGGTTCTTCACATCAGGTGGCCAAAGTATTGGAGTTTCAGCTTCAGCATCAGTCCTTCCAATGAATAATCAGGACTGATTTCCTTTAGGATTGGCTGCTTGGATCTCCTTGCAGGCCAAAGACTCTCAAAAGTCTTCTCCAACACCACAGTTCAAAAGCATCAGTTCTTCGGCGCTCAGCTTTCTTTATAGTCAAACTCTTACATCCATACATGACTATTGGAAAAACCATAGCTTTGACCACATGGACCTTTGTTGGCAAAGTAATGTCCTTGCATTTTAATATGCTGTGTAGGTTGGTCATAACTTTCTTTTCAAGGAGTAAGCGTCTTTTAATTTCATGGCTGTAGTCACCAACTGCAGTGATTTTGGAGCCCAAAAGAATAGTCTCTCAGTGTTTCCACTGTTTCCCCATCTATTTCCCATGGAGTGATGGGACCAGATGCCATCATCACCATTTTCTGAATGTTGAGTTTTAAGCCAACTTTTTCACTCTCTTCTTTCACTTTCATCAAGAGGCTCTTTAGTTCCTCTTCACTTTCTTCCATAAGGGTGGTGTCATCTGCATATCTGAGGTTATCGATATTTCTCCAGGCAATCTTGATCCCATCTTGAGCTTCATCCCCACTGGCATTTCACATGATGTACTCTGCATATAATTTAAATAAGCAGGGTGACAATATATAGCCTTGACATATTTGGAACCAGTCTATTGTTTCATGTCCAGTTCTAACTGTTGCTTCTTGACCTGTATACAGATTTCTCAGGAGGCAGGTCAGGTTCTCTGTTATTCTCATCTCTTTCAGAATTTTCCACAGTTTGTTGTGGTCCACACAATCAAAGGCTTTGGCATAGTCAATGAAGTAGAAATAGATATTTTACTGGAACTCCCTTGATTTTTGATGATCCACCGGATGTTGACAGTTTCATCTCTGGTTCCTCTGCCTTTTCTAAATCCAGCTTGAACATCAGGAACTTCACCGTTCATGTACTGTTGAAGCCTGGCTTCAAGAATTTTGAGCATTACTTTACTAGTATGTGAGATGAGTGCAATTGTGTGGTAGTTTGAGCCTTCTTTGGCATTACCTTTCTTTGGGATTGAAATGAAAACTGACCCTTTCCAGTCCTGTGGCCACTGTTGAGTTTTCCAAATTTGCTGGCATACTGAGTGCAGTACTTTCACAGTATCATCTTCCAGGATTTGAAATAGCTCAACTGAAATTCCATCACCTCCACTAGCTTTGTTTGTAATGATGCTTCCTAAGGCCTACTTGACTTTGTATTCCAGAATGTCTGGCTCTAGGTTGGTGATTGCATCATCATGATTATCTGGGTCATGAAGACCTTTTTTGTGTATTTCTTCTGTGTATTCTTGTCACCTCTTGTTAATATTTTCTGCTTCTGTTAGATCCACACCTTTTCTATCTTTATTGAGCCCATCTTTGCATGAAATGTTCCCTTGGTATCTCTAATTTTCTTGAAGAGATTTCTAGACTTTCTCATTCTATTGTTTCCTCTATTTCTTTTCATTGATCACTGAGAAAGGCTTTCTCATCTCTCTTTGCTATCCTTTGGAACTCTGCATTCAAATGGGTATATCTTTCCTTTTCACCTTTGCCTTTCACTTCTCTTCTATTCACAGCTTTTTGTAAGGGCTCCTCAGACATCCATTGTGACTTTTTGCATTTCTTTTCTTGGGGATGGTCTTGATCCATGTACAATGTCATGAACATCCATCCATAGTTCTCCAAGCACTCTGTCTATCATATCTAATCTCTTGAATCTATTTGTTACTTCCACTGTATAATCATAAGGGATTTGATTTAGGTTATACCTGAATGGTCTAGTTGTTTTCCCTACTTTCTTCAATTTAGTCTGAATTTGCCAATAAGGGGTTCATGATCTGAGTCACTGTCAACTCTCAGTCTTGTTTTTGCTGACTGTATAGAGCTTCTCCATCTATGGCTTCAAAGAATATAATCCATCTGATTTTGGTATTGACCATCTAGTGCTGTCCATGTGTAGAGTCTTCTTTTTTGTTGTGTTGTGTGGTTATTAGTATAGGCCCTAATCCAGTGACTGTTGTCATTATAAAAAGTGGAAATCTGTACAGAGATACACAGTTAGAAAGCCATGTGAAGATGGAGGCATGGACTGAAGTGATGGATATTTAATCCAAGTAATGCCATGGACTGTGGGCAATCAGCTGAAGCTAAGAGAGAGGCATGGAACAGAGTCCTCAGTAAAAAGCAACTCTACTGGAGGTCCTCCAGAACCATAAGAATAAATTCTGTTACTTTAAATAACCATGTTTACAGTACATGGTTACAGCAGGCTTGGGAAATTAATCCATATCAAATTGTTTTCCCAGAAAGCTATAGCAATTTTATTACAGTAGAAATGCATGACAATGTCAGTTACTCTCCATGTTCAATAACACTTAATAATATTGCCTTTGTTTTGTTATTAGTCTTGCAGAACTAACTCATAGTGATTTTAATTTGAATTTACCATTGATTGATCATCTTTTCGAATTTACCAATGATTGATTGATCATCTTTTCATATGATTATTTTCCATCTGCATACTTTCTGAAATATATGTTTTCTGCACAATACTATAATTTTTTTTAATTTAGTTTTTTTTTGGCATATAAAAAATAGTGAAGAGTAGTTGTGGTAGCCTTTATGCAAATTTAGGATTAGGAAAAATGTAGTTATAATAATTGCAAGCATGTGTCTAGGAAAGACAACAGATGGAACTAATTCTACATTGTGCTGCTCACAAAAATGATTATCTGTACACTGTTGTTTGGTACCTTAGGTCTGATCTAGGATGGCTGCTTTCCAATAGGTATGATCTAGGATGTTGATAACATGGTAAAAGATATTTGGGAAGTATAATTGAATTTTTGAGGTATTTACAAAAATCTGTTTTATGGAGGAAGGTTTCACTATAGATAAGCCTTGAGCCAGGTTCAGAAGTAACAAAGTACAAACCTTATGGGGAATGGCAACAGCAAGATCTGAAAATCAAATGCCAGATAACTGAGTTTTACCAGATGAATTTAATGGGTCTGTGGATTGCCCAGAGTTCAGGCAAACATCTGGTTATAAAAACTAGGAAAATATAAGAAGAATTAAGAGGAAATCACACTATTTATTGGATATACAGTCACCACATTTAGAGCACCACATTTCACATCTATATTTCTGATGAAAAAATTATTTATTTTAAATACTATGTATTTTAATATGCTTACCATGAAGAAGCTTAGATTTTGGAGGACCACTAAAAACACCAATGTATAGGAGTTTCTGAAATAACAACTAATTTGCTTCTTTTTGGAGACTTAATTATTTAAAATGCAATTTATATATATATGGACTATTCTATAAATTTATTGTTAAGATGTAGTGTCATGCTCTTTCATCCACTCATGAGTACAGAATTTCACTGAGGTACTTTGAATTTATCTCCAAGTTGGTCTACCAGATAATTGTTCAAACTATTCTTTCTTTCATTCAAGTTTCTTGCCCCATATCCTCTCTTCTGAATGTTTATTTGCATCTAGAAGAAAAATAATGCTGGAACAAATAATGATTGAGTGGCCACTTACTCTTTCAACTGTGATGCTTAACTTAAAGGAGAGTGATGGTGAATGGGAGGTATACCAAGAAAGACATGGGTTGGCACCAGGTATATTTTAAGTCCACCCCAAAATTTAACATTGTATACAGTGATACACTGTGACTATTCAAATGTCTGGACCAAACTGGGAGTACAAAATTATTATACATTCTAGAAAGCAAAATAAAATATGACAAATAATTTTAAAATGTAATACATTTTAAATGCAGTTTCCTATTTGAACTATAAATTTTTGCTTCAAATATAGTTTTGCAGTTTTATATGATAGATAAAATATATGTGACACATAGGATATGCCAAATGTGCATATTAGGTAATTTTTGCCATAAATTCATTGTTAAGTATTTATTCATTTAGAGTTTATTTTGGCATATATGAAGTTTTCTCCTCAATCCGGCATACCTGTGTACTAGAACTGTGAGGTAATAAGGAAACTGAATGAATGCTGTGATAATTCTGAAAATAATTTTGAGCTTCGTGAGAGGATGAAATTTAGTCAGACCTGTTCTTCTTTTTCTTCACATTATGAGAATAAAAGCTCAACAAGAACATGTGGTTTTCTTATATATATATGAAATATACTTAGGATTCAGAAAGACTGTTGATTATTTCTGGGTGGGGAAAATGACTGTCTGAAATCTATTTAAATGTATTTAATACATTTAAAGAAAACTAATTTACATTTTACTTTTTTTTCCAATACATTTTTTTCCAAGAAAAGAAATAGAGGAAAACAATAGAATGGGAAAGAAGAGAGATCACTTCAGGAACATTAGAGATACCAAGAGACCATTTCATGCAAAGATGGGCAAAATTAAGTACAGAAATGATATGGACATAACAGAAGCCAAAGATACTAAGAAGAGGTGGTAAGAATATACAGAAGAACTATACAAAAAAAGATGATAGTGATCCAGATAACCACAATGGTGTGATCAAACACCTAGAGCCAGATATCCTGGAATGCGAAGTGAACCGGGCCTTAGGAAGCATCACTACAAACAAAGCTCTTGGTGGTGATGAAATTCTAGCTGAGCTATTTCAAATCCTAAAAGATGATGCTGTGAAAGTGCTGCACTTAATATACCAGCAAATTTGGAAAACTCAGCAGTGGCCACAGGGTTAGGGAAGTCAGATTTCATTCCAATCTCAAAGAAAGGCAATGCCAAAAAACATTCAAACTACCGCACAATTGCACTCATCTCACATATTAGCAAAGTAGTGCTCAAAATTCTCCAAGCTAGGTTTCAACAGTATGTGAACCATAAATTTCCAGATGTTCAAGCTGGATTTAGAAAAAGCAGAGGAGACAGAGAACAAGTTGCCAACATCTGTTGGATCATAGAAAAAGTAAGAGAATTCCAGGGGAAAACAAAACAAAACAAAACAAAACAAAAAAACTACTTCTTCTTCATTGACTATGACAAAGTCTTTGACTGTGTGGATCACAATAAACTGTGAAAAATTCTGAAAGATATAGGAATACCAAACCACCTTACCCACCTCCTAAGAAACCTGTATGGAGGTAAAGAAGCAACAGTTAGAAGGGGACATAGAACAATGAACTGGTTCCAAATTGAGAAAGGTTGGATATTGTCAACTTGCTTATTCATCTTTTGTGTAGAGTACATCATGTGAAATGCCAGACTGGATGAAGCATAAGCTGGAATCAAGACTGCAAGGAGAAATATCAATAACCAAAGATATGCAGATGACACCACCCTTATGGCAGAAAGCGAAGAATAACTAAAGGACCTCTTGATGAAAGTCAAAGAGGAGATTCAAAAAGCTGGCTTGAAACTCAATATTCATAAAAATAAGATCATGATATCTTGTCCATCACTTCATGGCAAATAGATGGGGAAACAATGGAAATAGTGACAGACTTTATTTTCTTTGGATCCAAAATCACTGCAGATGGTGACTGCAGCCATAAAATTAAGACACTTGCTCCTTGGAAGAAAAGTTATGACCAACCTAGACAGCATACTAAAAAGCAGAGACGTTACTCTACCAACAAAAGTTAGTATTGTCTAAGCCATGGTTTTTCCAGTAGTCATGTATGGATGTGAGATTTGGGCCATAATGAAGGCTGAGCACTGAAGAATTTATACTTTTGAATTATGGTGTTGGAGAAGACTCTTGAGAGACTCCCTTGAACAGCAAGGAGATCCAACCAACAATCCTAAAGGAAATTAGTCCTGAATATTCATTGGAAGGACTGATGCTGAAGCTGGAACTCCAATATTTTGGACTCCTGATGTGAAGAACTGACTCATTGGCAAAGCCCCTGATGCTGGGAAAGATTGAAGGCAGGAGGAGAAGGGGACAACAGAAGATGAGACGGTTGGATTACATCACTGACTTGATGGACTTGAGTTTGACCAAGCTCCTGGAGTTGGTGATGGGAAGCTTGTTGTGCTAAGCCCATGGGGTTGCAGATAACTGGACATGACTGAGTAACTGAACTTAACTAAATACTCCAAAAACAGATTAAATCACACACATCTAAGTCAACTAGTACTTTGGATGTAATAACAAATACATAGATACTGGTTCAGTTGCTTCTTTTAAATCTATTCTTTGTAATAGACATTTTTTTTTTTTACTATTTCACATTAGATATTTACAGAATGTTTTTTAATATGATGTCAACATTTTTCTTGCATGCCAGTTTCTTCCACAATGTTGTAACATACTTCTAATTCTTAAATATTGTTGATAAAGACAGGAATAAATATCATGAAACAGTATGAGAGAATCACCTTTAGGGTCAAGATATATCTAAATCAGTATTCCATCATTGCGCTCCATGGCACTGTCTGAGATTTAGAAAGTATCATTGATAAAGTACATGGATGACACTATCTCTGATTCAGAATTCAAATGAGGATTAAATGAGTTTTCTATTATTTCCAAAATCTTTGTTGCTTGATCTGTCCTTCAGAAACACAATGCTTCAAATTGATCATAATGCTTGACTAATGGGTGATTAATGAAAATCATTAACACATGCTTGTTTCTGCAATAAGATCCTGTATTGGTATATCTTTAGGACATGCTAAGCATTATAACAGCTGTCCAATATTGTTGGCTTATTCAGTTTAGTGTAACTTACACTGCAAATCTGAATGAAATACAAGAGATTTTGCAGTCACATGTACTTTTGACTTCCAAACAACAGATTATTTGTTAGAATTGCAGTTACACAAATTGCAATGGGGAACAATTTTGTGGTCTAAATTTAATCAGATAAAGCTGTAAGCATATCAAATTGCACAAACTGCTGTCATTTTCATGTGATTTGTTTACTAAAATTTTTCATGTACAAGTAAGCATAATTGGATATATATATATATATATATATATACACACTCCTTATGAACAGTTATCTCTTTCAAAATAAATAGATACATTTTAACTTGATAGTGCATAAAATTTTCTATAATCTATGCAGGTTGGGCTTATCTATTAAAAACCATTAAAACCTTTCAAACATAAATGGGAATTTCTTGATATAGGACTATGGTAGAAAATGTGACACCAGGGAAAAATTGTGTTCAGGTCACTGTAGTTAATCTCATCGTGACAGTCTACATGTTTGTCTGATTCACCTTCATATAACTGTGATTAACAGACTTTGGCATATCATACATGCTCAGGAAATATTTAAGGAGAAAATAAAACATGAATGATGGATGAACAAATAATGAATGAAACAGTCCACCTACTTTGTGAAAATTTGTACTTTAATGTCTATCAATGAAAAATATCATAAATTAAACAGAGCAAATGTTCATTGAATACTTGATACATATAACATGTATCAAGTGTTAAAAGAAAAAATAGGAGTAAGGAAGACATAGTATCTGCCTTTAAATTCCTTATCACTTTAATAGGAGCACATGGTTTCTACATAATAATACAAAACCAAATGTAAAGGCAATGATAGAAATGCTAGGGAAATTGGCATCAGCTTCATTCTAAAATAAAATGTTTTAAGACTAAGATATAATGTTCATATATTAAAATCTAAAAACATTAGATATTTGAGTTCTGACATTTGTATAACCTGTACACTCATCATTCAAAACAAGATATGGAATATTTCCTCAACTAAAGTTAGTTCCTACTCACCCTTTTCGTGCCCCACGGACAACCACTCTATTCCTGTCACATCAATCACCAGGTTATGGACCTTCTACAAATAGAACCATAAAGTGAGCACTCTTTTGGATCTTGCTTCTTTTCCACAACATGTTTCTGAGATTTAAAAAGTCTAGTATTGTAAAAAATATATATGTGCATAAAAAGTATACATATATATATATAAAACAAAATAGGATGTTCTCCCCTCCCCCAAGTAGAAAGAAGATATCTTGTCTACTACCTTTGTATGAGCAAAGACAAAATTAAAAATAACAGAGTTAATTCTCTCTTAAAAATAAGGGAAGAGATTGCATTTTCTTAGAGAATTTTCTTTAGAAAATTTATAGTAGTAAGTTCTTAGCTGTCTCTGAAATATATGCAAATCTTTTTAAAGTTAAATAAGTCTCTCCTCAGCTTTAGGACCCATGAGTGTCTCTCTCAAGGACCTGGCAGTCATCCCTTCGAAATGTACTCATTAAGGAAGACAGGGCTATGATCCCCCAGTTTCTCTGGGAGGGTGGGGCCCTAATTTTTGTGGAGAATGTGCTTCAAGTTGCAAAACTACCACTTATCATAAGGAAACAAGAAGATTGTTTTTCCTTTCGATAAAACCAGCTAACACAGATGGTCACCCCAATTATGGGGTGAATTTAGGATAAACTATGTGTAATAAATGGTGCTGTCAACTCCTCTTACTTGAAGACCAGGTATTATTTATCTTGAGAACATGTGTGTAATGGGTTATGTCTGTCTGGCTACTCTGGGTGAGATATCTATCTTTGCAACCTCTTAGAGAATTGTTTGTGATGCATACGACATTTTGGCTTAGTGCTTATGCAGTAATGAAATTGTTTTATTTCCTTTTGTTAGTGTCCTGGGTTGAGAGAAAACTTTGTTATTTATTGTCTTCCACAAACAATGATGGTGATAAAGATGGATGACTGGCAGTCCCTGATCTTAACAGAGCACCTGAAGCTCTGTGGCCACACAACAGTCAGAAAAGAGATCCTAAATGTTGATATATATATATATGCTTTACTTATATATATGCTTTATGTATATATATATGGTATATATAGTTTCTATGAATGTATTATATATCATATATATGTATGTGTGTGTGTGTATATATATATATATATATATATATAAGCTATATATATATATAGTTTATATGAATGCATTCCCTTCTACTTCTCTGCTCTTTTGGAATACTAGCAGAATGAACCACTCTCCAAAATCAAGATTTTACTCTTGAATAAATATGGCAATACAGATTTTTAAATGCCATCAAATCATCATATGGTTGGAAAATGTGAAAAACCAGAAATGTTACCCATAGGTCTTTTTTTTTTTTTAAATACCTTCTATCTTTCTATCATATTTTGAATGGGTATAAGAGAATCTGGTCTTTCATTGGTTTAAGGACAACTCTTTTGGTTTGAATAAATTAATCTATTTGCTGGAGTCTTCAGTCTCATCCCAAGCAGAAAAATTATTGATATTTAAGGGATATCATTGTAAGAAAAAAGTAAAACTGATTTTTAAAGCAAAAATAAAATACTCTAAAAAATGGAAGAGGAAATGTAAAAATTAAAGCCACTTTTTCTCAGGGGGCTTCTCAGGTGGTTCAGTGGTAAAGAATCCACCTGCTAATGCAAGAGGTGTGGGTTCAATCCGTGGGTTGGGAATATCCCCTGGAGAAGGAAATGACAACCCATTCCAGCATTCTTGCCTGGAAAATTCTGTGGACAGAAGACCCTGGTGGGCTATAGTCCATTCAGTTGCAAAGAGTCTTGACTGGAAAATTCTGTGGACAGAAAACCCTGGTGGGCTATAGTCCATTCAGTTGCAAAGAGTCTTGCCTGGAAAATTCTGTGGACAGAAGACCCTGGTGGGCTATAGTCCATTCAGTTGCAAAGAGTCTTGCCTGGAAAATTCTGTGGACAAAAGACCCTGGTGGGCTATAGTCCATTCAGTTGCAAAGAGTCTTGCCTGGAAAATTTTGTGGACAAAAGACCCTGGTGGGCTATAGTCCATTCAGTTGCAAAGAGTCAGGCACAGCTGAGCAAACATGCACTATTTCTTAGACTCTCCTTTCTCTACTGTCCTTACGGCCTCCATAGCACCTGGATCACTTTATCCTTCCTTGCTTTAAGTAGGACTCATTAAAGAAGGTGATGGCCTTTTATATGCAGTTTCCCCTCATTAGTGGATTTCCCTGAAAAAAAAAAAAAAGTTGTGGGGGACATGATTTATTTCCCTGGTAGTGAATCACCTACTTTGATGAAAAAGGTTTGTATATTTCATATCCCAGCCCTGAGTCCATTTCACTTCTTGGCCCAGATTCCTCCTACATGAGTCCCTTATCATCCATATACCATGAAGATAGAAAAAGAAAAGACTTGACAAAGATACTTGATCAAGGTGTGATTGACTATTATTAGTAAAACTTAGTAAAAGCCTGTGCCACTTTATGAAGGCAAAAGGATGGTGAGTAGCTGCATTAGTCACTCTGAAAGAGGCAAGGAACTAAGGTCTTTTCCTCCCCAATATGGGAAGGGAAACCACCATGCCACATAATTTACATTTTTCCTATCTTAATGCAAGTGAAAACAGGCCTTCTTATTTAGATTGACCAAAAAAAGATGAGGGCACTGAGTACCCAGAACTGTTGGGTCATCCACATGCTTTCCTTGCCAACTGATGTTAATAATTTAAAGAAGTATTTTCACTATTCCCCAGAAGTTTGGAAAAGTACTCTTAAGCTTGTTTTCTGTTTACAGCCCAACATATTCCTTGCCTCATGCAAAGGTAAGGAATTCTGCACCCAGCAGTTGCATGGAATTCTGCAACCAGAAGATCCACTCCTTTGATGGAAAAAATTGGAGTCCAAAAATTACCATATCAAGGAGAATGGTGTCCAAGGGGAGATAAGAAACCAATTAGATAGCTAGACAGACAGAACTCACACTGAAGAGAAACAAATGTATACAACACTTTTGTTCCTAAAGAATATGATACTGGTTTAATTCAAGATATAAAACCAACAAAGACTGTTTTCTACATGTCCATGGAAAGTAAACTATGTCCTTTATTGGGAGCTTAATTAAAATCAATAAAACTAGTTATGAAATAATTAGAAAATGAAGGGGTAATTTTTAAAGGGCATTCATCTTGCAGTATTCTCATCCTTCCAGTAAAGAAGGTATGTACATTTGATAAAATTTTTCAACTATCATAAAGATTTGTGTAAGATCTTAGAAAAGTAAGTGTGTGTATTGTTCCATTATTTTCTACAAATCCTAACCCTACAGTTATTTTGCCTTTTCATTTTGGTTCCTTTGTCTGAAAAGTCTTTTTCTGTAACTGATCTATGCTCTGCATTTGCTTCTTTGACTTCCTTCCTTCCCTCCATCTGTCCTTTCTCTTGTGTTCCTCAACTGGATAAGACTTACTTCTTTTTTACTTTTGCTTATGAAAGAGTATTATATTTATGATGGGCTTAAGACTCTTCCACTAGATTTTGCTAGTCATTTACAGAGAAACTTAGAGAAATTTGTACCACCAGAGAGGTCTATAATTATTCATGAAGCAGATGATTTGCATCATTTCTCTCTGGCTGTTTTCAAGGTATTTTCTTTGCTGTAGAAGTAAACTTTAGAAGTTTAATTATAATGTGTTTTGGTTTTCTCTGGATTTGTTTTCCTTTGAGTTTTACTTAGCCTCTTAAATTTGTTTGTTTAGGCCTTTACTAAATCTGAGAAGAGTTTAGAAACTACTTCTTTAAAAATTATTCAATTTCACTCTCTTTTCTGCTCCTCTTGGACTCTAATGAGACAAATGCTAGTTCTTTTGTCATAGTTCCACTGGTCCCTAATATGTTCATTTTTTATCTAGTCTCTCTATTGTTCAATATTGAGTAAGTTTTATTGATGAGTTCAATCATGAGTAAATGATTCAAGTTCAATGATGAGTAAAGAGTAAATCTGCCATCTCCATTCTACTATTGAGTCCATCCATTGAGATTATTTTTCAGCTGCTCTATTTTTGAGTTTTATAATTTATATTTCTTTGCTGATATTTTCTTTCTTCATTTTATTAAAGATATTTGTAATAATTGCTTGCTAATGTAATTTGGATTCTATTTAAACAATTTTAAGCAGGAAATCTCTTTCAAAGTTTAGCATGAGCCCTGTGTGTTTGTTGAGTTTCCTGTTGGGCTTGGCCAACACAACCCCAGCAAAAGTGGGAACTGCCTCTTTACAAATATCTGGGGTCAAATTACAGTAAATGAGTAAGTATGCTGGTGCTAATGAATAACAAAGTTCTCACTGTTACTACAGAAAATACAAAATGGAGAGACAAGGAAGAAAAGAACATGATGATATTGGTTAAAATTAGAGTTAAAAGCAATAACTTACTTTTGTTAGCTTAGTCCACTGAAGAGCCTAGAAACAATGCAACCCCAAAACATGAGTATAGGTCTGGTTGCCCACAACTTTTTTCTAAATGCCATGCCACTCTAAATGATGAGGCTTTATTGGTGCTAATAATTCAGAAGATTAAATGACAGAAAGCATCTTAAAGGAATCCCACATTCCAAATTTAAGATAATTAGTGATAAATAGCAATCATAGGTAGATTACAGTGAATAAAAAAAAAAAAAGGCACACATGCAAGATTTCAGAAGAGAAAATCTCTTCTATACAGAAAAATGCCCCTATGTCGAAAGAATGATATAGAACATTAACACTTTTCAAACAGCTATTGTCTCATTTAGACATCATCAATGATTTTAGTAACTTCATATTTAGTAATGCAATTACTAATTAATATTGTAAAAATAAACATTTACAATGAAGATATCTGGAGGATACCACCTCAAATCAAGTAATAAAGCTTAATATCTAAAATAATATTGCAAAATGACTTTATGGTCTTACTTATGTGATGAACTGAAAATGACACACCATTCCTACTTAACTCTTGACAAAAGATGTTTAATCTAAACAAGGAAATAATAAATTCAAATTGGAACATATACACACTCATGAAAACTTCAGCTCTCTAAGATATCAATGACAGAAAAAAAAAACAGATAATCAAGGGAACTGTTCTATTTTAAAGGAGATCAAAGAAAACAAATTAAAAAGAGAAATTAAGGAGATCAAAGGAGAAAAGAAAAATGCTAACTAAATGCAATTCATGATCCTTGGATGGACTCTGGATTTAAAAACAAGCAATTATAAACCATACATAAAGACATTATTGGGTCAACAGGAAACTCTTAATATAACTGCTTATTAGATAATTATATTGCTTTGCTTTAAAGCTATTACAAACCTAAAGAAAATGAAAGTGAAAGTTGCTCAGTGGTGCCTGACTCTCTGTGACCCCATGGAGATACAGTCCATGGAATTCTCCAGGCCAGAATACTGGAGTGGGTAGCCTATCCCTTCTCCAGTGGATCTTCTCGACTCAGGAATAGAACCAGGGTCTCCTGCATTGCAGATAAATTGTTTATCAACTGAGCTATCAGGGAAGCCCTGACAAACATAGACAGCACATTAAAAGGCAGAGATATTACTTTGCCAACAAAGATCCATAGAGTCAATGCTATGGTTTTTCCAGTAGTCATGTATGGATGTGAGAGTTGTACCAAAAAGAAAGCTGAGCACTGAAGAATTGATACTTTTGAACTGTTGCGTTGGATGAAACTCTTTAGAGTCCCTTACACTGCATGTAGATCAAACCATTCAATCCTAAAGGAAATCAATCCTGAATATTCATTGGAAGGACTGATGCTGAAGCTCCAATACTTGGCCACCTGATGTGAAGAGCCAACTCATTAGAAAAGACCCTGATTCTAGGAAAGATTGAAGGCAGAAGGGGATGACAGAGGACGAGATGGTTGGATGGCATCACCAATTCAATGGACATGAGTTTGAGCAAGCTCCGAGATTTGGTGAAGGACAGGGAAGCCTGGGGTGCTGCAGTCCATGGGTCACAAAGAGTTGGGTGCAACTGAGCAACTGAACAACAATTGCTTTAAAGTTTTTGAGTGTATTTTGATTAAATAGGAAAATGCACTTTTTTCTTTAGAGATAAAAGTTAAAGTAACTAGAAGTGGCATAGCACAATGTTCATAAGTTAATTTCAAATGATGTAACCAGAACCAAGTATACATCTATACTGTATCCAGAACTCTATTCATAAAAAGAGAAAGAGGAATAAAGTTAATGTGGACAACATGAACAACTTAGGTATAAAGAAGAAGATATATATGTGACTCTTATTTTAATGCTTCCATTTTTTCTGTATATTCTAAGAAATTTTATTTATTTTATTTTATTTATTTATTTTAAAATTTAAATTTATTTATTTTAATTGGAGGCTAATTACTTTACAATATTGTATTGGTTTTGCCATACATCAATATGAATCCGCCATGGGTGTACACGTGTTCCCCATCCTGAACCCCCCTCCCTCCTCCCTCCCCGTACCATCCCTCTGGGTCGTCCCAGTGCACCAGCCCCTAGCATCCTGTATCCTGCATTGAACCTGGACTGGCGATTCATGTATATGCCATACATGTTTCAATGCCATTCTGCCAAATCATCCCACCCTCTCCCTCCCCCACAGAGTCCAAAAGACTGTTCTATACATCTGTGTCTCTTTTGCTCTCTCGTATAAATTTTAAATAAAATGTTTGGAGCAAACACACCAACTGAATGAAGAGTGGAAAATTAGACAAAAGATTATAATTAATTTTGAGTATTTCTTTAATTGGAAAATAATATTGAGTCTGGCATTTTTATAATCTGCTACTGCTGCTGCTGCTGCTAAGTCACTTCAGTCGTGTCCGACTCTGTGTGACCCCATAGACGGCAGCCCATCAGGCTCCCCCATCCCTGGGATTCTCCAGGCAAGAACACTAGCAGAAATATAAAATGCAGGCTATTATTTATCTTCATGTATATATAATACAAAGTATATTTTAATTGTTTAAAATGTCTGTACACTTCCAAAGAAATGAAAGTATAAGAACATCTCTATCAAACTTATTGGGATATTTCCTTTAGAGTTCTTTTAAAGTAATAGTTACATAATTAAGAAGAAAAATTTGCTGTTTACCAGAGAGAGATTTTGTCATTAATCTCTAAATGTTTGCCTAAAAGAGAAGAATGTGTTTTATAAATTGGTAATATAAAATTTCTTTCCAATTTTTTTCTTTCCAATATTATTTATCATTGTTTACTTGGTTTGACTAAATGTTAAATTTTATTTTTGGAAAAATTATGAGGAATTCTTGGAAAAAATCATAAAATTATAATTTTAATAATTTGCCACAAACTAGAAGAAAATTTATATGATTAAGGGAAGGTGAAATTGTCACAGGAACTGACTCCTGGGCAAAACAAAAGAAGACTTTTTCAGATGTGCATCCTCAATCCATATTAAATCATGTAGGTTGTATATATAATCTTACTTAGTCTCATTTCTGTATTAACTTTTCCAAGAATTTGTAAAAAGTGCATACTATTGTACGATTACCTTCACTGTATTTGTGTGTGCATGTGTAGCTTTTGTCTCAAACAAATGGCAAGCATATTTCTTAATTATTTAATTTAAGTTTCTCACTGGTTCCATAAAGAATTATTTTATGTCTCCTGCATTGGCAAGCAGGCTTTTTACCATTAGAGGCACCTGGGAAGCCCCATTGGCTATACCCCGATATAAAATGTTTTTGGTGTTAAAGAATAAAGATAAATTAAAAAATAATAAATATATCTTTTGAGATATGGATATATTTATATGGAAATTTTACAAATTTTTATGAAATATTTTTTATTCCATAGGTAAGCATTGATATTAAATACTGTTATTACAGAATAAACATTTCATATGTTGGAGTACATTCCCATATAAATTTAGTTCTAGGTAAACATCTGCTATGTAAAATCAGTAGGATTTGATTATTTTTTGAACTAGATATTACCACATAAATTATATATATTTTTTAAGTTCAGATCTACCCTCTGTCTACATCCAACCTTCCCCACAAAAAATTAAAAATCACTGCCTTCAAAGAGAAGGTAAAAGAAAATAGCAATCTAAAAATATAACTGCACATTATCAGTGGTGGCATTTTGAATGTGCAGGAGGGATTGGCAATTACCTTAAAAACTATTTGTAGGCAAATTCTTCATTTGGAATCTTTAGAAATTATCTTTTGGAACCTGTGTTCTCTTTCACTTTCTATTGTTTTCTAGGAGTATAGTTCATGGGACAACCTGTCTACAAGATGAGACGTCCCTCCCCAATTAGGGTCACTAAATCATTCTTATCTAAAATTATTATTAATATTTACCTGGAGAAACTCTTTAAAGGAATGTTTCTTTTAGTTTTATTACAGAATTAATTCAAAATCTCTGTGATAGAAAAGATGGTATTGAGATGACAGAATGTGCTTTTTTATGTAGTACTCCAAAATATTATTTTTCATATATTTTAATCAAAGTATATTTAAGTTACAATATTGTGTCAGTTTCAGGTGTATGTATAGTATAAAAGATATTGGGTAAAATTTCCTGTCAGTCAGTTCAGTTGTTCAGTCATGTTCGACTCTGTGTGACCCAATGGACTGAAGCAAACCAAGCCTCCCTGTCCATCACCAACTCCCAGAATTTACTCAAACTAATGTCCATTGAGTTGGTGATGCCATTCAACCATCTCATCCTCTGTTTTCCCCTTCTCCTCCTGCCCTCTATCTTTCCCAGCATCAGGGGCTTTTCAAATGAGTCAGCTCTTCGCATCAGGTGGCCAAAGTATTGCAGTTTCAGCTTCAGCATCAGTCCTTCCAATGAATATTCTGGACTGATTTCCTTTAGGAAGGACTGGTTGGATCTCCTTGCAGTCCAAGGGACTCTCAAGAGTCTTCTCTAACACCGCAGTTCAAAAGGATCAATTCTTTGGCACTCAGCTTTCTTTATAGTCTGACTCTCGCATCCATACATGACTACTGGAAAAACCATAGCCTTGACTAGATGGAAATTTGTTGGGAAAGTAATGTCTCTGCTTTTTAATATGCTGTCTAGGTTGGTCATAACTTTTCTTCCAAGGAGTAAGTGTTTTTAATTTCATGGCTACAGTAATAATCTGCACTGATTTGCAGTTCAGTTCAGTTCATTTCAATCGCTCAGTCGGGTCCGGCTCTTTGCGACCCCATGAACTGCAGCACGCCAGGCTTCCCTGTCCATCACCAACTCCCAGAGTTCACTCAGACTCGTGTCCATCAAGTCAGTGATGCCATCCAGCCATCTCATCCTCTGTCGTCCCCTTCTCCTCCTGCCCACAATCCCTCCCAGCATCAGAGTCTTTTCCAATGAGTCAACTCTTCACATGAGGTGGCCAAAGTACTGGAGTTTCAGCTTTAGCATCATTCCTTCCAAATAAATCCCAGGGCTGATCTCCTTCAGAATGGACTGGTTGGATCTCCTTGCAGTCCAAGGCACTCTCAAGAGTCTTCTCCAACACCACAGTTCAAAAGCATCAATTCTTCGGCACCCAGCTTCTTCAGAGTCCAACTCTCACATCCATACATGACCACATAGCCTTGACTAGACGGACCTTTGTTGGCAAAGTAATGTCTCTGCTTTTGAATATGCTATCTAGGTTGGTCATAACTTTCCTTCCAAGGAGTAAGTGTCTAGAGCTTGTCACTGTTTCCATTGTTTTCCCATCTATTTGTCATGAAGTAAAGGGACCAGATCTTTGTTTTCTGAATGTTGAATTTTAAGCCAAGTTTTTCACTCTCCTCTTTCACTTTCATCAAGAGGTTCTTTAGTTCTTCTTAACTTTCTGCCATAGGGGTGGTGTCATCTACAAATCTGAGGTTATTGATATTTCTCCTGGCAATCTTAATTCCAGCTTGTGCTTCATCCAGACCAATGTTTCTCATGATGTGCTCTGCATATAAGTTAAATAAGCAGGCTGACCAATATACAGCCTTCCAATTTGGAACCAGTCTATTCCAAGACTACTTCTTTTGCTTCTTGACCTGCATACAGATTTCTCAGGAGGCAAGTCAGGTGGTCTGGTATTCCCATCTCTTGAATTTTCCAGTTTGTTGTGATCCACACAAAGGCTTTGACATAGCCAATAAGCAGAAGTAGATGTTTTTCTGGAACTCTCTTGCTTTTCAATGATCCAGCGGATGTTGGCAATTTGATCTCTGGTTCCTCTGCCTTTTCTATATCAAGCTTGAACATCTGGAATTTCAGGGTTCACATACTGTTGAAGCCTGGCTTGGAGAATTTTGAGCATTACTTTGAAGTGTGTGAGATGAGTGCAATTGTCAGTAGTTTGAACATTTTTTGGCATTGCCTTTCTTTGGGATTGGAATGAAAACTGACCATTTCCAGTCCTGTGGCCACTGCTGAATTTTGCAAATTTGGTGGCATATTGAGTGTAGCACTTTAACAGCATCACCTTTTAGGATTTGAAATAGCTCAACTGGAATTCCATCACCTCCATTAGCTTTGTTCGTAGTGATGCTTTCTAAGGCCCACTTAACTTCACATTCCAGGATGTCTGACTATAGGCCAGTGATCACACCATTGTGATTAGCTGGGTCGTGAAGATCTTTTTGTACAGTTCTTCTGTGTATTCTTGCCACCTCTTCTTAATATCTTCTGCTTCTGTTAGGTCCATACCATTTCTGTCCTTTATTGAGCCCATCTTTGCATGAAATGTTCCCATGGTATCTCTAATTTTCTTGAAGAGATCTCTAGTCTTTCCCATTCTATTGCTTTCCTCTATTTCTTTGCACTGATCACTGAGGAAGGCTTTCTTATCTTTCTTTGCTATTCTTTGAAACTGTGCATTCAAATGGAATTCCAAATTCCCTGTGCTGTATAGTAAATCCTTGCTGCTTACCTATTTTATATATAATAGCTTTTAATCTGTTAATCAATCTGATTTTGGTGTTGACCATCTGGTGATGTCCATGTGTGGAGTCTTCTCTTGTGTTTTTGGAAGAGGGTGTTTGCTATGACCAGTGCATTTTCTTGGCAAAACTCCTTTAGTCTTTGCCCTGCTTCATTCAGTATTCCAAGGCCAAATTTGCCTGTTACTCCAGGTGTTTCTTGACGTCTTACTTGTACATTCCAGACCCCTATGATGAAAAGGACATCTTTTTTGGGTGTTCTAAAAGTTCTTGTAGGTCTTCATAGAACCGTTCAGCTTCTTCAGCATTACTGGTTGAGGCATAGACTTGGATTACTGTGATATTGAATGGTTTGCCTTGGAAGGTAACAGATCATTCTGTCGTTTTTGAGATTGCATCCAAGTACTGCATTTCGAATTCTTTTGTTGACCATGATGGCTACTCCATTTCTTCTGAGGGATTCCTGCCCACAGTAGTAGATATAATGGTCATCTGAGTTAAATTCACCCATTTGGGTCCATTTTAGTTCGCTGATTCCTAGAATGTCAACATTCACTCTTGCCATCTCTTGTTTGACCACTTCCAATTTGCCTTGATTCATGGACCTGACATTCCAGGTTCCTATGCAATATTGCTCTTTTACAGCATCAGACCTTGCTTCTGTCACCAGTCACATCCACAACTGGGTTTTGTTTTTGTTTTGGCTCCATCCCTTCATTTTTTCTGGAGTTATTTCTCCACTGATCTCCAGTAGCATATTGGGCACCTACTGACCTGGGGAGTTCCTCTTTCAGTATCATATCAATTTGCCTTTTCATACTGTTCATGGGGTTCTCAAGGCAAGAATACTTGAGTGGTTTTCCATTCCCTTCTCCAGCAGACCACATTCTGTCAGACCTCTCCACCCTGCTTATTTAACTTATATGCACAGTACATCATGAGAAACACTGGTCTGGAAGAAGCACAAGCTGGAATCAAGATTGTTGGGAGAAATATCAATAACCTCAGATATGCAGATGACACCACCCTTATGGCAGAAATTGAAGAGGAACTAAAAAGCCTCTTGATGAAGTTGAAAGAGTAGAGTGAAAAAGTTGGCTTAAAACTCAACATTCAGAAAATGAAGATCATGGCATCCGGTCCCATCACTTCATGGGCAATATATAGGGAAACAGTGGAAACAGTGTCAGACTTTATTTATTTAGGCTCCAAAGTCACTGCAGATGGTGACTGCAGCCATGAAATTAAAAGACGCTTACTCCTTGGAAGGAAAGTTATGACCAACCTAGATAGTATATTGAGAAGCAGAGACATTACTTTGCCAACAAAGGTCTGTCTAGTCAAGGCTATGTGCTGGGAGCCAGCGTGAGGAGCTCCGCCCGTGGCAAAGGTCATGAGGGAGGAGGCTCAGCATACGCAAAGGCAGGATCTAGCCTCAGGAGTCCCCCTGGAAATTCTCGAGCATCTACCCCCAAAACCAGAGTCTGCCTACTTTACGCTTTGTGCTCTCACCTACACGTCTGACTTACGGGGGCCTGTCCCCCACCACCATCTCTCTCTCTGAAAAAGAGTTAACTTACAGCTCCTGTTAATAAAGTTCCTGGGTGTGACAAGAGTGTTTCAACCTACAAACTCCTTTGGAAGTTCTCTAGCCTGACTGAACAGGTTCTTTCAGCCACATGTGATTGTTCAGAGGCTCCCAACCGTAAGTGGCATGAGATGTTCTAAACTGTCTAAATACAGATTCCTTTGAGCAGTTAAAAGATTGATTAGAAATTGTATTGGTGAAGGGTTTTTCACTTGTTGGACGAATGTTTGCTGCTAAGTTTCCATATCCCTTACCTACTGTGTCCCTGGGAGTGTATTGATTAATATAATTGGTGTATAGGAATGTAAGTAGTAGCTTTAATGTTTGTAACCTTGGACCCTTGAGTTAATTCTTTTCTCGTTATAGTCCACCACACCTTTGCCCTATAGGAATGCAACTTTATCTAATGCTTTTGAAGGGTGGCACCTGACTTTAGAATAATCACCTTTAGAGAAAAATAAGTTTTCTGAGGAAAGAGTCATAAAATGTTAACAGGCCTCCTGGCCAGAAGATGATGTAAATCACCTAAACCT
Source organism: Bubalus bubalis (assembly GCF_019923935.1). NCBI lineage: Eukaryota > Metazoa > Chordata > Mammalia > Artiodactyla > Bovidae > Bubalus > Bubalus bubalis. The sequence continues at coordinate 85,049,265 of NC_059157.1, forward strand.
TTGCATATGATAAGTTTGAAAGCCTGGCTTCAATAGGGATCAAGGACTGCTGTCCTTGAATGACTCTACCCCTTCCCCCATTATCCTCTATGCACAACTTAAGGTATAAAACTACTTTGGAAAATAAAGTGCAGGCCTTGCTCACCAAGCTTGGTCTCTCCATGTCGTTCTTTCTCTCACCTTCTGGCTGAATTCCCATCTGGACCGTGGAGGCTCATCAAGCCTATTAATTCTGCCTGGGCTTCTAAGATCTGACCGGGAAGGCCTTAGTGTCTCCTCTCCTTCGGGAGAATGGGAGGTGCCTGCAGCCTACGTAGGTGACGCAAATTCCTTGTCTTGGAATTTTATTGGCTTTCCACGTAAACCAAGTTATTCAGCCTCTTTTCTCCACTGAAATTTCTCACTGAGCTATCCTTATTTAACCACTCTTTATATCTTTAATTCTATCATATCCTGATCACCGAAGCCATATCCCCTTCGAATTCCCTGGATCCACAGGGGCTGGACCCCGGCAGCTATGGTTTTTCCTGTGGTCATGTATGGATGTGAGAGTTGGACTGTGAAGAAAGCTGAGCACTGAAGAATTGATGCTTTTGAACTGTGGCGTTGGAGAAGACTCTTGAGAGTCCCTTGGACTGCAAGGAGATCCAACCAGTCCATTCTGAAGGAGATCAGCCCTGGGATTTCTTTGGCAGGAATGATGCTAAAGCTGAAACTCCAGTACTTTGGCCACCTCATGCGAAGAGTTGACTCATTGGAAAAGACTCTAATGCTGGGAGGGATTGTGGGCAGGAGGAGAAGGGGACGACAGAGGATGAGATGGCTGGATGGCATCACTGACTCGATGGATGTGAGTTTGAGTGAACTCCAGGAGTTGGTGATGGACAGGGAGGCCTGGCGTGCTGGGATTCATGGGGTCGCAAAGAGTAGGACACGACTGAGTGAATGAACTGAACTGAATTGAACTGAATCTGTTAATCCCTTCTTCTTAATTTATCCCTCTCAATCCTTATTCTTTGGGAATTGTAAGTTTGTTTTCAATGTTTCTGTTTTGTATGCAGATTCATTTTATTTTTTTTTTTAGATTTCTCATATAAATTATATCATACAATATTTGTCTTTCTCTGTCTGACTTACTTCACTAAGGATAATATTCTCTACATCCATTCAATAGGTGTAAGCTCTTCTTTATATGGTAGAATTCACAGTGAAGACGTCCAGGTCTGGACTTTTATTTGCAGGTCATGTCCTTTCCCCTGTTGTGTCCCACCTAGACATAGTGCAGGGGTATTTTGGGCACAGCATAAGGCCAGAGCATTCATTAGTCTGGGGTGTGGAGTCAGGCTGATGTGGCTGTAGGAACTGAAGTGTCTTCTCTGCTGCTAGAGATCCAGGCTGCCTCTTTGGGAGTTTTTTTCCTAGGACCTGTCTGTCCCAGGTCCAGTACTAAGCTTTAGTGTATCAAGGACAGAGCTCTCATGCCCTCCCCCAGACTATTTCTGCTTAGTTAGACTGATTCTTTTCCTAGAGTTGGCCCAGATCTCATGCCAAGCTGTTGCATGAAGCACTTGGAGACTGAGTGTTCACCCTGCTTGAACTGGGGACTAGGAGAGTGGCAAGGCAATAGCCATCAGTTCAAGACTCTCTCTGCTCTGCTAACTGGTAAGTCAGCACATGCACTCTACTTGTGGCTACAGTCTAGGCTTCTCCAGCACTTCTGTTTTTCAGTGTTTCCTCCCCGTATCCAAGGAAGCTTTTCTCCTCTGCACAGGACACCAGGACTGGGACACCCAAACTGTGGCTCAACAGGATCACTCCCCAAGGCAAAGGTCCACTCATGTAGACCTTCTCATCTTTTCAGATCCCTCTCAGGGTCAGGAACCTCTGCCTTTTATTTTTCTGTCCTACCTGATTGTGTGGTGATACTTCTTGCAGCTTTGGCTGTAGAGGAGTTCTTCTTCCAATTTCTAGTTAGTATTCTGTGAGAATTGTTCTGCCTGCAGACGTATTTTTGATGTGTTTGTGCAGGGAGGTGAGCTGCACATCATCCTATTCTGCTATCTAGATTCCTTCTCTTCACAAGAAATTCTTTAATACTTTAAATGTGAAAATCAAACTTGTATGCGCTCCAGGAATAGAGGCAAGAATATTCTTTGGTATGATTTTTTGAGCCTCACCAATGAATCACTATAAGATTATTCAACCCAACATACCAAGGAAAATGGCCTAACATCAACTTCAGGCTGAGTAGAGAGAAATCTGTATGCGGGTCAAGAAGCAAAAGTTAGAACAAAACATGGAATAACAGAGTGGTTCCAAATTGGGAAAGGAGTACGTCAAGGCTGCATATTGTCACCCTGATTATTTAACTTATATGCAGAGTACATCATGAGAAATGCCAGCCTGGATGAAGCACAAGCTGTAATCAAGATTGCATTGAGAAATAATCAATAACCAATAACCTCAGATATGCAGATGACACCACCCTTATGGCAGAAAGTGAAGAAGAACTAAGAGTTTCTTGATGAAGGTGAAAGAGGAGAGTGAAAAAGTTGGCTTAAAACTCAACATTCAGAAAACTAAGATCATGGCATCCGGTCCCATCAGTTTATGGCAAATAGATGGGGAAACAATGGAAACAGTGACAGACTTTATTTTTTGGGGCTCCAAAATCACTGCAGATGGTGACTGCAGACATGAAATTAAAAGATGCTTGCTCCTTGGAAGAAAAGCTGTGACCAACCTAGACAGCATATTAAAAAGCAGAGATATTACTTTGCCAAAATAGGTCCATCTAGTTAAGGCTATGGTTTTTCCAGTAGTCATGTATGGATGAGATTTGGACCATAAAGAAGGCTGAGCATCAAAGAATTTATGGTTTTGAACTGTGGTGTTGGAAAAGACTCTTGAGAGTTCCTTGGACAGAATGGAGATCCAACTAGTCCATCCTAATGGAACCCAGTCCTGAATATTCATTTGAAGGACTGATGCTGAAGCTAAAACTCCAATACTTTGGCCACCTGATGCAAAGAACTGACTCATTGGAAAAGACTCTGATGCTGGGAAAGATTAAAGGCAGGAGGTGAAGGGGACAATAGAGGATGAGATGGTTGGATGGCATCACCAACTCAATGAACATGAGTTTGAGCAAGCTCTGGCTGTTCATGATGGACAGAGAGGCCTGGCATGCTGCAGTTCAAGTGGTCGCAAAAGAGTCAGACAGGACTGAGTGACTGTGCTGACTAAGAGCTCTAATATATTGAAGGGGGATGTTTCTGCAAACATATTCCTCCAGTGGGGTGGACTGTGTGTGTCTATGTGTGTTTGTGCATGCATATACACATTGAGAAGGTGAATTTAATGGGGTAGGAATAGTAGGAAGGGGAGAGAGTCAGAAAATTGCATTCCTATGTATTTTTGCTTAGAAAGCATGACTGCAGCAAACATGGAGGAGTTTGAGGTCTTGGTTCTGGAACATGTAGCAATGGTCAGTTGTGCTGATGTGTACACATTCTTTCTTCTACTTTTCTATTATGGTCTATGACCAACTGTTATATAGCAGAATAAAACTTGGATGCAGAATGCAAACTTAGGCATGATATTTTATATTTAAACATTCAAATTTACTTAAATTTTAGACCTCTATGTAAACATCCAAATTTTTGTTTATATCCATATGATTATTTGTTTGTTTATTTACACAAAGCACATAACTACTCAAAACAGTAATCAAAATAAAGTCTTAGGAGTGATTACCATTATCTATTGTAATCAAAACTGTAAAAATACAGAAGAACTGGAGAGAATTATCATTTAACTACTTATTTGGGTATGTGTAGAGATGGCAAGAATACACAAAAGAACTGTACAAAAAAAGATCTTCATGACCCAGATAATCACGATGGTGTGATCACTCACCTAGAGCCAGACATCCTGGAATGTGAAGTCAAGTGGGCCTTAGAAAGCATAACTATGAACAAAGCTAGGGGAGGTGATGGAATTCCAGTTGAACTATTCCAAATCCTGAAAGATGATGCTGTGAAAGTGCTGCACTCAATATTCCAGAAAATTTGGAAAACTCAGCAGTGGCCACAGGACTGGAAAAGATCAGTTTTCATTCCAATCCCAAAGAAAGGCAATGCTGAAGAATGCTCAAACTACCACACAATTGCACTCATCTTACACGCTAGTAAAGTAATGTTCAAAATTCTCCAAGCCAGGTTTCAGCAATATGTCAACCGTGAACTTCCTGATGTTCAAGCTGGTTTTAGAAAAGGCAGAGGAACCAGAGATCAAATTGCCAACATCCGCTGGGTCATGGAAAAAGCAAGAGAGTTCCAGAAAAACATCTATTTCTGCTTTATTGACTATGCCAAAGCCTTTGACTATGTGGATCACAATAAACTGTGGAAAATTCTGAAAGAGAGGAATCCCAGACCACCTGATCTGCCTCTTGAGAAATTTGTATGCAGGTCAGGAAGCAACAGTTAGAACTGGACATGGAACAACAGACTGGTTCCAAATAGGAAAAGGAGTTCATCAAGGCTGTATATTGTCACCCTGTTTATTTAAATTATATGCAGAGTACATCATGAGAAACGCTGGGCTGGAAGAAGCACAAGCTGGAATCAAGATTGCTGGGAGAAATATCAATAACCTCAGATATGCAGATGACACCACCTTTATGGCAGAAAGTGAATAGGAACTAAAAAGCCTCCTGATGAAAGCAGAAGTGGAGAGTGAAAAAGTTGGCTTAAAGCTCAACATTCAGAAAATGAAGATCATGGCATCCAGTCCCACCACTTCATGGGAAATAGATGGGGAAACAGTGGAAACAGTGTCAGACTTTATTTTTCTGGGCTCCAATATCACTACAGATGGTGACTGCAGCCATGAAATTAAAAGACGTTTACTCCTTGGAAGGAAAGTTATGACCAACCTAGATAGCATATTCAAAAGCACTGATATTACTTTGCCAACAAAGGTCTGTCTAGTCAAGGCTATGGTTTTTCCTGTGGTCATGTATGGATGTGAGAGTTGGACTGTGAAGAAGGCTGAGCACCAAAGAATTGATGCTTTTGAACTGTGGTGTTGGAGAAGACTCTTGAGAGTCCCATGGACTGTAAGGAGATCCAGCCAGTGCATTCTGAAGGAGATCAGCCCTGGGATTTCTTTGGAAGGAATGATGCTAAAGCTGAAACTCCAGTACTTTGGCCACCTCATGCAAAGAGTTGACTCATTGGAAAAGACTCTGATGCTGGGAGGGATTGGGGACAAGAGGGGAAGGGGACGACAGAGGATGAGATGGCTGAATGGCATCACTGACTTGATGGACGTGAGTCTGAGTGAACTCCGGGAATTGGTGATGGACAGGGAGGCCTGGCGTGCTGCCATTCATGGGGTCACAAAGAGTCAAACATGACTGAGCGACTGATCTGATCTGATTATGTCTCTGAATATGTATATATTTGTTGTTGACAACGATGATGCTGTTATGACAGACACCTGTTCCTTCTGTGTTGCATGACCCACAATGCTTATACCTCTTCTACTCTAAGCTTTCTTTGGCACAACTGTGAAGAAAAGTGGTTAATAAAATGTGTCATAGGGTATAGTTCACAGGAAAGCTCCCAGCAGCGATAGTACTAAGTTAGGAGATACATCAGTTCTCATCCCTCTGATTTTCTATTTACTGTATGTAACAGAAATGATGGCAGGAATAGCAATAGCATGTGTGAAAGGTCAAGAGAGAAAAGAGTTACTGGAGTTGTGAAATTCAAGCTATGTAAGCACTCTAAGAAATTTGATTGGTACAAATACAGATAAATAAAAATATAAAAGTTCCAAAGGAAACTCAGCATGATATCCTAACAGGCAAAATACAGAAAGAATATTATTGGAAAAAAAATAGATGCTCAATTTCAATATCACTGAAAGAAAATGTGAGTAAAATAGAAGTACTCATCATATAGTGTGAAATAAGTGTTAGGATAAAAGACAATAAACACTTGTAAGAATTTTTGGTAGAGGATTTTTACACAAAATCATTTTGTCATACATAGTATTTACATCATTTTAAACACACACATAGGCACACACATAATGCTCATATTCTTTTTTTGTGTTTATCATGCATGAAAGCTTCATAAAAATGAAAATGTAAATGTGTGCATAAACACACATATGTATTTATACATATAATGAAAATAAAAACACACGTAGTGATAAGATTTCTAAGCTCAGGAGAGTGTATCTCATGAAGGAGGGGTGATATGTTTTTGGACAAAACTGTGGTTATTTTTTATTTATATATATGTATATATATATATATGCACAAATATACATGAACACGTATATAATATGTATATAGACACATACACATGTGCATTTCTAACATATTATAAATTTATATGAATATATTTTGTTTTATTTTTCTCTATATATTTTAAATAGAGCAATTTAAAAAGCTTTCTTAGAATACTTTTGTTAGCTTAACTTCAGCTGTAGGTATATAATTTTTTTTTCTTTTTTTAATTAATTTTATTTTATTTTTAAACTTTACATAATTGTATTAGTTTTGCCAAACATCAAAATGAATCTGCCACAGGTATACATGTGTTCCCCACCCTGTTAGTTTCTATAGTTGTACACAGAACATGCAACCATGAAATTAAAGGCACTTACTCCTTGGAAGAAAAGTTATGACCAACCTAGACAGCATATTAAAAACCAGAGACATTACTTTGCCAACAAATTCCCATCTAGTCAAGGCTATGGTTTTCCAGTAGTCATGTATGGATGTAAGATTTGGACCATAAAGAAGGCTGAGAACCAAAGAATTGATGCTTTTGAACTGTGGTATTGTTGAAGGCTCTTGAGAGTCTCTTGGACTGCAAGGAGATCCAACCAGTCCTTCCTAAAGGAAATCAGTCCAGAATATTCATTGGGGGACTGATGCTAAAGCTGAAACTCCAGTATTTTTGCCACATAATGTGAAGAATTGACTCATTTGAAAAGACCATGATGCTGGGAAAAGATTGAAGGTGGGAGAAGAAGGGGGTGACAGAGGATGAGATAGTTGGATGGCATCACCGACTCAGTGGACATGAGTTTGAATAAACTCCAGGAGCTAGTGATGGACAGGGAGGCCTGGTATGCTGCAGTCCATGGGGTCACAAAGAGTTGAACACAACTGAGCAACTGAATTGAACTGATAGTTGTACATAGTAAACATTTTGTGTTTTACATTTAATAAAAGAAATTCCTAAGGCTAGATATTAACAAAGAAATGGTAATTAACAAAAACACAATCTACCTGATTTAAAAGTCATCTGAATTTTCTCTTGTCATTGGAAAAGCTGACTTAATCAGTATTATATTATGATTTAAAAATGACCTTGAGTCATTATTTTCATATAATATGGCCAACTATCCATTGAGAAATTTTCCCTAGAGAAGCAATCTTCCCAATTCAAAATACCAATGAGTGATGCTTTGGCAGAAAAATTGCCAGTAACAGCATTTACATCCTTGGAAGTTATGATATCAGCTAATGAAGTCTTAGAGTATATAAGATTCAGACGACTGTCAAATGGTTCTAGGCCTTGAGGGATTTGAATGTTCATTAGCAGGAGGGTTATATATTAACACAATCTCATTCATTCATTTCAGGACAGTGAATTAGGTTGAAAAAAGAAAAAGCTCTTATTAAAGTCATGATATTCAGGTCATGTGAATGTGACTAGCCTACAGCTGCCTAAATCATTTTGCCAGATTACTGGATGAGAAAATGGCTTAAAGTCTTGCAAGGTGTGAATTTCTCTTCTAAAACTCGTGTCCTCTCTATAAAAAAAGTTAAACTTTTAGAAACCTTTCAAAAAATAAAACATTTGAGTTTGTCCCATTATCCTTACCTGTTTCAGGAAACAACTACAAAGTAATGAAAGCTGTGATCTAAAATAATTTCTTAAAACAATCTGGACACTCGCGTGCACGTTAAGATTTAGAATTCATGCATTCTTTTTCATTGCATTGCTAGTGGTGACAGGTTTTGACATGCAGGATACAGCAAATTTCTAAACAGTCTATTTGAGATGAAATTTCACAGTCTCAGGGTTTCCACTTTCTACTGCTGTCTTAACCCCTTGCTTGCTTTTGTCATAGCACTATCACAATTGGTAAATAATTTTTTGTTAAGTTTTAAACTTCTTTATTTTTAATTGAAGGATGATTTCTTTACAATACTATGTTGGTTTTTGCCGTACATCAACATGAATCAGCCATAACTATACATATGTCTCCTTCCTCTTGAACCTCCCGCCTCATCCCACCCCTCTAGGTTGTCAACAGAGCACCAGTTTGAGTTCCCTGAGCCATACAGCAAATTCCCACTTGCTATCTGTTTCACATATGGTAATGTATATGCATTCATGGTACTTTCTTCATTCATTCCATCCTCTCCTTCTCCCTCATGTCCACATATGTTCTCTACATCCCCATGGTTGCTCTGCAAATAGGTTCATCAATACTATCTTTCTAAATTCCATACATATGTTTTAATATACATTTGCTTTTTTCTTTCTGACTTACTTCATTTTGTGTAACAGGCTCTAGGTTTGTCTACATCATTAGAACCAACTCAAATGCTTTGCTTTTCATAGCTAAGAAGTATTCTACTGTGTATATATACCACCTTTTTATTTTTTTAAATCCATTCATCTGTTGATGGACATCTAGGTTGCTTCCATGTCGTTGCTATTGTAAATAGTGCTACAATGAACACTGGGGTGTTTTTTCAATTATTGTTTCCTCAGAGTATATGTCCAGTAGTGGGATTGCTGGATCACATGGTAGTTTTATTTCTAGTTTTCTAAGGAATCTGTTTACTGTTCTCCATAGTGGTTGTATCAGTTTGCATTCCCACCATCAGTGCAAGAGGGTTCCCATTTATCCACACCCTCTCTTGTATTTATTGTTTGTAGACATTTTGATGATGGCCATTCTGATCTGTGTGAAATGATACCTCAGTGTAGTTTTGATTTTCATTTCTCTAATTGTTGTAGCCACACGTTCCGGGAAACAAACTCACTCAGAAGGACAATTCAGATAATGGAGTGCAGTTTATTACACTGGCGGGCCCAAGGCAGAGTCTCCTCTTAGCCAAGGACCCCGACCAGCATTTGTTAAAATCTTTTATACCCCATGTGTACGTGTCTGAACCCACCACCCCAAATTCCTTGAGACTTACATAAACCAAGGAAAATACAATCCCAATAACCCTATCATTCACGTGCTATGTGCTCATGTGCTCAAACAGTCAAACAGTTGGCCAATAATCAATAAACCCGAGGTTACACTCCGATAGATACAGAAAAATTTATGGCCAGTCTGGAAGAAGGGGTGATTAGTGTACGTTTTCTCTTAGGTGATGAGTAACCTAGATACGATCTTCAAGGTTCCCCTGTCTGGAGGGGGTCTTATCCTTCTGTTGTTGTTTTCATAGGCACTAAACACAGAGTCCATTGGAAAGGTGGCTGAGCATGATTAGCATGAACAGGCCTAAGATTGAGTCCAGGTCCTACACATTCCTTCTTCATAATAATGAGTGATGTTGAGCATCTTTTCATGAGTTTATTAGCCACCTATATATCTTATTTAGAGAAATGTTTGTTTAGGGCTTCTGCCCATGTTTTTATTGGGTTGTTTTCCTGGTATTGAGTTGCATGAGCTGCTTGTATATTTTGGAGGTTAATCCTTTGTCCTTTGTTTCATTTGCTATTATTTTTTCCCATTTTGAGGGTTGTCTTTTAACCTTGTTTATAGTTTCCTCTGCTGTACAAAAACTTTGAAGTTTGATTAGGTACCATTTGTTTATTTTTGTTTTTCGTTCCATTATTCTAGGACGTAGGTCATAAAGGATCTTTCTGTAATTTATGCCAGAGTGTTCTGCCTAACTGCTCCTTATTCATTTAATTGGGTAACTTTCAATTCATCCTCTGAGTTGCTTATCAGAAGAATTTCTAAATTATTCAACCAGTTAAAATATTTTGGTTTCTAAGTATAGCTTCTTAATAAAGTTCCAATTTCTTTATTCAGCCTTTTATTACTTTCCTATCTCTATACATCAGTGATAATCCTGCTGTTATTTTTTCCAGCAATACTGAAGCCTCCTACATGAACCCCAGTGTTCATTGCAACACTGTCTACAATAGCCAAAACATGGAAGCAACCTAAATACTCATTGACAGAGGAATGGATAAAGAAAATATGGTACATATGTACAATGGGATATTACTCAGTCATGAAAAAGAATAAAGTAATGCCATTTACAGAAACAATGGATGAACCTAGGTATCATCATAGTGAGTGACGTAAAAGACAGAGAAAGAGAAATATCATATAACATCCTTTATATGCAGAACCTAGAAAGAAATGATACAAATGAACTTACTTAAAACAAACAGACTCACAGATTTAGAGAACAAATTTATGGTTGCCAAGGAGGCAGAATGGCAAAAAAGATAATTAGCTAGTTTAGAACTCACATGTACACACTGCTATATTTAAAACGGATAACCTACAAGGTCCTACTATATAGCACAGGGAACTCTGCTGAATGTTATGTGGCGGCCTGGCGGGGAGAGGAATTTGGGAGAGAATGGATATATGTGTATGTATGGTTAAGTCCCTTGGCTGTCCGCCTGAAACTATCACAACATTGTTAATCAGCTATACTCCAATATAAAATAAAATGTTTGAAAAATACTTCAGCTTTTTGTGCTCGAATATTTTAACCCATTGAGCATAAACTATTTGCATATATGTTTTCCTCTAACAAGTAATATTCTTCCTTTTCTTTTTTAACTAACTCAATCTGATTAAAACATCAGATCAGATCAGTCGCTCAGTTGTGTCCGACTCTTTGAGACCCCATGAATCGCAGCACGCCAGGCTTCCTTGTCCATCACCAACTCCCGGAGTTCACTCAGACTCACGTCCATCGAGTCCGTGATGCCATCCAGCCATCTCATCCTCTGTCGTCCCCTTCTCCTCCTGTCCCCAATCCCTCCCAGCATCAGAGTCTTTTCCAATGAGTCAACTCTTTGCATGAGGTGGCCAAAGTACTGGAGTTTCAGCTTCAGCATCATTCCTTCCAAAGAAATTCCAGGGCTGATCTCCTTCAGAATGGACTGGTTGGGTCTCCTTGCAGTCCAATGGACTCTCAAGAGTCTTCTCTAACACCACAGTTCAAAAGCATCAATTCTTCGGTGCTCAGCCTTCTTCACAGTCCAACTCTCACATCCATACATGACCACAGGAAAAACCATAGCCTTGACTAGCTGGACCTTTGTTGGCAAAGTAATGTCTCTGCTTTTAAATATGCTATCTAGGTTGGTCATAGTTTTCCTTCCAAGGAGTAAGCATCTTTTAATTTCATGGCGGCAGTCACTATCTGTAGTGATTTTGGAGACCAGAAAAATACAGTCTGACACGGTTTCCACTGTTTCCCCGTCTATTTCCCATGAAAACATAGCGAGGACAAATCCAGTGTTGAGTCTGCTTATCTGCCTCAGTTTACTACCCATGTATGTAACCCTCCATTTACAACTTTCCTCCTCAGCAAAACAGTACAGTAAGAGTCAATGATATTTAAGCCCATAAAGCAATATCTGGCACCTAAGAAGTATCTGATATCAACATTAGTTAACTCATTTCAATGTATTATTATTATTAAGTTTTCCAAATTCATCTCAATTGTGACCTCACTGGACTTTTTGTCTATGTGCTCTTATTTCTCAACATTTAGGGACATCTCCATTGCACTTCTCAATGACATTGCAAATTTTTAATGTTTTTTTTTTCATATTTTATACAAATATTTTGTTAAATTGTTCATACTCTTACCTAATTTATAGATTTTGGTGGGATGGAGGAATTATTCAAAATAGGCTAACAGTTGTATTAATGACATCCAAATTTCAATGGCTATCTAATATGGAGGTTTGTAGTTAGATACTAAGGAGGGACTCTTAATAGCAGAGACCAATGGAACTCAGTTCTTTCCTTTTTATTTCCTCTAGGTCTTCAGAGTCCTTGCCATTCTAGCAGTAGATGAGGAAGGCATATTGCATGTTTTTTTTTTTTTTTTCCTTCTGTCCTTCCTTCCTTCCTTTCTCCCTTCTCTCTCCTTCCTCTCTTCCTTTCTTCCCTTTCTTCCTTTCAATGAACAAGGTCTGGTAGTCATGCATAGTATTTCAAACTATGCTTCACTGGTAAGAATTCAGTCATACGTCATGACTGCATAAAACCCTTTCATGCATAAAACCCTTCCAGGCAAAAGGTCTGGGAAAAAGATTATTTTCTATTGTAAAATATTGCTTAATAAATGAGAGACACAGCACCATACAGCTAGCTTAGCGAGTAGGGCAAAAGACTCTTAGATGAGATACACCTATAATAATACAAAATAAACTAAAGCCCTAGTAATGGGAGGAGTGGGGGAAAGGGGAGGATAATAGCTATCTTTGTTTTTCAGGCCTGTTCTTGAAAATTCCCTCCATCTGAAAAAGACCTCCCAGTGCTGCCTACCCACGCTGCTGTGGGTACTTTGGATTCAAGTTAAATGCTGAGCCTACTGATCACACATGGTAGTGCTAACTAATTATGAGATAGTTCTGCATTTTCCATACAAAATACTTCCAGATATCATTCATACTAGTGAGGCATCTTAATTGACATCATGGGCAAACAACACTATTTAAAACTAATGGCCTCAGAAATCAAGGGCCAAACTGAATTGAATTATGGGAAATGTACTGGGAACCCAGAGCAGGAGGCTCCATGACAGGAGGTCACATTGAGGGCCTGCTACCCTAACAACATGATTCATGAATGTCCTGTTTCAAGTGCCCTAGGACTGCAAACTTTCTCTTTCCAGGGACACCAAGCATTTCCTCTGGGATTATACTTCTTGTGTACATACCCTAATGATCCTGACAGTCTTATCCCTGAGAGACACTCAGGTCAGGTCAGCTTCAACTTACTGGCCAGAGTGGTCCTGTGCCTAACTCAATGCACTGGGCCAGATAAAAATGATTCATATAGGAACTTAATTAAACACTTATTTTATGCTTGCTCTCTAAAATTAATCCAGAGGGGATAGGTGACTTTTATTTCCTTGCTTGGAAGATGTTGGGATTCAGGGTTACATTCAGTCCTTCAGGCAGGCCCCATTATTCTGTTCAGAATAATTTTATTATGATCCTCTGTTACCTCAGACAAATTACTCAGTTTTTGTGAAAGAATTTCAAAGTCCAACTCATTTGGGCCTATGCTGAGGTAACCTATTTCTTGCTCAGGCCTTAAAACACTAAATAGAGTTGAGTCCACCTCCAGGTGGACATTTATGCACATCATTTTTTAGGCGTGCTCATTGGCACTTACAGAGCCTTTACCAGGCAGGCCTTTAGGGGAGGTGAGGGAGTGGGGAGGGGGAAGCCGCCTCTCAGCCAGACTTGGTGCACAGCCAGTGCATTGCAGTCTTGAAAAGAGATGCTGCCATCAAGGACTCAGTCAGTCATGCTCCTATACATATTTGCATTCCTAGCCTAGGCTCCTTTATTTCCAGGTCTCTTTATCGGATGCCATTGGCCAAGCCCTGTCCAGACTTCTCTACTAAGGCCTGTCTATGAAGGAGGAGGAGGAAGGATCTTAAACACTCTTCTCTTCAGTATGCTTACATCCCTAGCTCTCTGTCCTTGCCCTTCCCCTGGCCTCAATGTCTCCTGTTCCACAGGAGAAAAAGGGAAAGGAAGGAAGGGAATAGTCCTTTCTGCAGTTTGAACCTCTTGCTTTTACTATCAGAGTAAGTGACTGCAGGCTTATTCACTTCCATTTGGCTTCTTGTTTGCTTTAATAAACTCTTCTGACCCTCTGACTCTCTCCAGCTCAGCTGAGCTCCTGATATGTAGGTACACAAACAAGTGTGTAATAATTGCACAATAATATATTGAATATTGATATTACAGACAAATTAATTAAAAGAGAATTTGCATAATATATTAAAGGAAAAATATAAATTAGCAAAGTAAAATATTGAGGATGAAAAAGTAATATTTATACAAATTAAAATAGATAGAAACCACTAACAAAGAGTCTTAACAAGTCAGATTGTGGGGTGCCTGAGGTTTCTCTGCTCAGTAGGAACAATTTGTGAACTGTTTATTATTCTCTTGTGCCATAGGTAGAGTCTGCTAGGTATGGTAACATGTGGAGCTGCTTTGCTTAAAGAAAGTCAGGTCCAGTTCAGCAGGGTTTATATTTTTTTAATTAGATTTTAAAGGAGAATAAGAAATAGAAAAAATTAAAGAGCCAATGGTAGATATTAATACTTTTCAAAAATTAAATTATCAGTTTTATGTAGATTTTACTTGCACTGTAAACAAAACATAGCAGTTTTTTTTTTCTTTTCATTTTCACACAGGTGTTTTCACATCTTGAAAATATTTTTTTTGTTGAGTATGCCCATCTGCTTATCCTTCTGTGATGCTTTTTCTTGTCATGAAGATCTAAGTTAAGCACTCCCATCCCTTATTTCACAGCACTTCTAACACTGCAGTTACATGTTGTATTGTTGTACAGTGAACTGTCTATTTTGAAGTCAGTTTCTTTCTGTAGCCTATGTCATGCCTTTATATTCTGACAGGGTAAGTACCCAATAAATGCATGTTAATGAATAAGAACAATGAACCTTTCTTGCTGTTACGATTTTACCCACCAAGAAAAATTATGTTGAAGAAGATTGAAACACATTTCAAATATATTCATTCATTTAAAAGAAGAATTTTACCACTTGCTTTGATCCCCATGAAACTCCTAAAATGTGTATTTTATGTGAGTTTTCAGCTTCCCCAGCCAATGTGTGAGGACAGCTGGCATTAGTGTCAGCAGGAGTGGGATATCTGTTTTACAGTAAACCATGTAAAGGCTGTTTCCAGCTTTGGCTCACATTCTATTTCGCAGTAATGGAAGTAGTCAATACAATAACCTTAAAAAAAGACATATTATACTCACCAACTTTCAATAATATGAAGAACAATTCATGAAAGGGAAATGTTAGAAATTAAATACGTAAGAATGTCTTTTAACTAGTCTAATTTTTGTTTTGTTAGTTCTTTATTTGCAAAATGCATTCAAGGTTCTCCTTTAAAATTTTGATGTTATGTTACTTATCTACTATTGTGATTCTTTGGTTTGTATACTGAAACTCTAAAATACAAGTTTATATTTTCTGAAATATTTTTTGGTTAACATTATCTTTCAACAATGCAGATTATATAAATGGATTAAATTTATAAGTACCATATTTACCCTTACATAATGCTTAATAATTAGCAATAACCCTTTTATATTATCTTATGAGAATCTGAGCATGAACAAGTTAATTGTCAGAGAATGAGAAGGACCAAGAAAAAGCAGGGCTCAGTCTCAGCTGACTGGTGTCTGTATAAACCATCCCAGGCACCAGAAAATAATCTTGAAAGCAAAACCCCAGAGGATGGCTGGTGTCAAAATTAGCAGTCAGTCAGAAGCAGTAATGCTCTAAAACTCTATGGAATTAATTCTAATTTTTGTAATATTCCAGATTGTTTCTTCTTTCTGTTTCTGCCTGCATCCTCCACTTTTTTTTTTTTTTTTTTTTTGGTATTTTAAGATAACCGCTATTCACTAATACATCTTTCTTAATATGGCCTTTTCTAAATCTTCCAATGTTATTTTTTAATAACCTTCAATACTTTCATTTTATACTAAATATTGTATTAGTTGCTCTTTTTTAATATATAAAAACAAGGATAACATTTATTGTTTATGACTACACCCCTGCTGCTGCTGCTGCTGCTATGTCACTTCAGTCGTGTCCGACTCTGTGCGACCCCATAGACGGCAGCCCACCAGGCTCCCCCATCCCTGGGATTCTCCAGGCAAGAACACTGGAATGGGTTGCCATTTCCTTCTCCAATGCATGAAAGTGAAAAAGTGAAAGTGAAGTCGCTCAGTCGTGTCCGACTTTAATGACCCCCTCTAGAGTTACACCTCTAGAGCCTAACAAGTTTCCTGCTTCATGGCAGGTGGTCCAGTTGGTGGGTGAGTACCTTTTCCACTTTAGGGAAGAGTGCAGAGTGATCAGAGAACATGTCAAACATTGTATAATCAAATGTCTCATTAAGCGCTCAAAATATAGTGATGGGCTTGAGCTACATGCAATATTAGAAGGACCAAATAAATTGTCTTCTTCATGAAAATCAGACAAAAAATTGAGCTGAAGTTCAGCAATGGGGAAAAGCTACAAGACGGTCAAGTCTATTTATTATGCAAAATAACCCATGATAAAGTGACTTGATTTCTGCATTTTGTGTATATTTATTTCTGGGTATAACTATGATGTTGATTTTGCAGATATGTATAGATTCTCATATATATATTTTATGCATTGATCAGTTCAGTTCACTTACTCAGTGGTGTCCAACTCTTTGCGACCCCACAGATTGTATGCAACACGCCAGGCTTCCTGCTCCATCAAAACTCCCGGAACTTGCTCAAATTCATGTGTATAGAGTGCGTGATGCCGTCCAACCATCTCATCTTCAGTCGTCCCCTTTTCTTCCTGCTTTCAATCTTTCCCAGGACCAGGGTCTTTTCCAAAGAGTCAGTTCCTCGCATCATCTGGCCAAAGTATTGGAGCTTCAGCTTCAGCATCAGTCCTTTCAATGAATATTCAGGACTGATTTCCTTTAGGATGTACTGGTTGGATCTCCTTGCAGTCCAAGGGACTCTCAAGAGTCTTCTCCAACACCACAGTTCAAAAGAATAAATTCTTCAGCACTCAGCTTTGTTTATGGTCCAAATCTCACATCCATACATAACTACTGGAAAAACAATGACTTTGACTAGATGGGCACGTTAGCTTAACAGTCAGGCAGAGGAGCAGGATTCTCTGAGGCAGACCATTCAGAAAGATTATAATAACAAAAGCAATGAAAAACAAATCAACGAAACAGTTCCAACATGGAGTCAGAATTGGCTTCCCCCATGCAACATAACTAATGACTGTAGAATATCTCTACATTTACTTGTCATCTTTAATTTCTCCCACCCACACTCTAATGTTTTGTCTTAAAGACTTGCACTACTTTTATTAGATTTATTACAAAATGTATTTATGCTATTGTATTTGGTGAATGCGATGGCACCCCACTCCAGTACTCTTGCCTGGAAAATCCCATGGATGGAGGAGCCTGGTAGGCTGCAGTCCATGGGGTCGCGAAAAGTCGGACATGACTGAGAGACTTCATGTTCACTTTTCACTTTCATGCATTGGAGAAGGAAATGGCAACACACTCCAGTATTCTTGCCTGGAGAATCCCAGGGACGGAGGAGCCTGGTGGGCTGCCGTCTATGGGGTTGCACAGAGTCGGACACGACTGAAGCAGCTTAGCAGCAGCAGCAGCAGTGGTTTACTAAAGTCATTCACAACTTTTTTGTGAATTTATAGAGATAAAATTGATTCTGAACATTGTCCTTGTATCCTGCAAACTGCTAAATTCACTTATTAGTTCTAGTAGATTTTGAAGATCCAACTCTAATATCTATACACAAGGTGGTATCACTGTATATAGCAAGGTAGAGTCTCTTCCATAAAATTGCTTTATTTCTCCAGCCATAATGAATTACCTAAATAACACTTATTTACAGTATAAACACAAAAGGTAAGCTTAAAAGTGGACAGTTATTCTTCATAAATTAAAAACATATATTTGCTGGAGAATTAGAAACCCATCTTAATTATTAC
Source organism: Bubalus bubalis (assembly GCF_019923935.1). Taxonomy (NCBI): domain Eukaryota; kingdom Metazoa; phylum Chordata; class Mammalia; order Artiodactyla; family Bovidae; genus Bubalus; species Bubalus bubalis. Next base: position 85,067,113 of record NC_059157.1, read on the forward strand.
TACTGTGGTATTGTGACACACTGGACAGTATTTTTATTAAATACTATATATTAAATAATATATGTTAAATAGTATATTAAAAAGCAGACATTACTTTGCCAAAAAAGGTCCATCTAGTCAAAGCTATGGTTTTTCCAGTAGTCATGTATGAATGTAAGAATTGGACTACAAAGAAAGCTGAGTGCCGAAGAATTGATGCTTTTGAACTGTGGTGTTGGAGAAGACTCTTGAGAGTCCCTTGGACTGCAAGGAGATCCAACCAGTCCATCCTAAAGGAAATCAGTCCTGAATATTCTTTGGAAGGACTGGTGCTAAAGCTGAAACTCCAATACTTTGGCCACCTGATGTGCAGAACTGACCCATTGGAAAAGACCCTGATGCTGGGAAAGATTGAAGGCAGGAGGAGAAGGGGATGACTGAATATGAGATGGTTGGATGGCATCACTGACTCAATGGACATGAGTTTGAGTAAACTCTGGGAGTTAGTGATGGACAGGGAGGTCTGGAGTGCTGCAGTCCAGTTGGTCAAAAAGAGTCAGACACAACAGAGTGACTGAATTGAACTGGACAGTATTTATGAATCACTAACATCCATAAAGTCTAAACAGAAACTGTTAGCTTGTTAGAATAGGAAAAAAGGAGTCCAGAATGGCGGTGGCTAAAAGAAAAGGAAGAGAAAAGCCTGCAAAAATAGAACAAAGGAAGGTCCAACTACTGGAGTGAAGACCTCAGGCAGAACAAACGGCACTCCTGGCTAGCCCAACTTATATAGGGCAGGCCCAAGGGGAGGAGAAAGACATTTAAAAAGAGGAGCCATAATTGGGCTGAGGGCCTCTCTTCTTTTTGCATCTTTTGGGTTGGCATGCCCTCACATCTTGAGGATGTGTTTTCCTTTACTTTCTAAATAAAACTGAACTGTAACACGGAATTGTAACACTGGTCCATCTGAGAGCTGTAACACTGGTCTGCCAAGGGCTGTAAAGCTGTAACCCTGGTCCGTCATTTCAAATTTTTGTTGTGATGAGACAGAACCAAGGAAATTACATACTCCCCCAACAAAACCATATAGCCATTACTTTTGCTAAGTTACATCAGTAGTGAACTATCAATAAAATATTAACTCTACTTAAATTCAGTTTCATTTGTGTAAAACTGCTTCTTGAATTGGTTTTTGTAAGAAATACAAAGATGTGAATTGTAGAAATGTATCAATGATTCCTAATTACAATTAATTATATTTCCCTTGGTAGTACAGAATTAGTATGTAATTCTGGAAATTGCTTGCCAAGCCAATCTGGGAATTCAGGCTATAAGACTGAGGATAGAGGCAACTGGTATTTTTAATAGGTGATGGCTCAGCTCCAGCTTGTGACATACTTGCATTCTGTGTTCTGGAAGTTGATTGTGGAGAATATAACTGCTGTTCCCTTTGCCTGCTATCTTACGTGTTACCTTACTTTTAAATTACTGGAACCCCAACATTTCATACTTTTCTAGCCACAAGGAGCATCATTTGGGGATCACTTGAAATTATATCATTTTGGACTTATAGATCATATCATTTATGAAAATATATCTGCAATATTTTATAGCAAGCTTGTGGTACAAAACTTCAGGAAATATTTTCTTTCCCAACTTTAAGTTTTTGTTCTTTAAAGCAAGACTTTTCCTGAAGCCAAGGATGGCAGTTGGTAGTATGCTCATTTCTGGTTCACAATGACTCTTTAGGATGTACCTTTTATTTTGCCTGATTAACACATCTGAGGTGATTTACCCAGATGTCCACCATGGCCATCAAGACTATTCATTATTGGAATAAATAATTGAGAACCTTCACTCAGATGTGATATTGAACTGATTTAATGCATACATCTAATAAATAATGGAAGCTGGAGCACATATGTCTTGTTATTCAGAAGGGTATTAATTTTTGTGTTCAAGCAGTTTTTACATACCACACTTCCTTACATTTTACCTTAATTCACCCTTTTTTCATCACAATGCACTAAATGGCTTTATTAAGAAATAGATAATTTTAGTAATGACTGAAGCTAATCACTCTATGCTTGCCTATTTTTTTGGATATGGAAAAATAGCCCATAGAACAGCTCTAAATCATATAGATGTCCAAACACTGAAAACATCACTTAGCAATCTACCTTTAGGTTCCAAAACAAATAACCTCACAAAAATTCCAGACTGTATGTTATTTCAGACCAAAAGGAATATAATATCACATGTAAAAGAATAAAATAAAGAATAGTCCCTGGACATCTAGTTCAGATAATGGTGGAGAAGCTTTTAATTGACTAATACTCCAGCAACAATTACAAATTCAAAAATAGATATATTCAAACAAAAATAATTTAAGGTCATTGTAGAGGGTCAAAACCAAGCAAAACTTGGAGGTCATTTAACCCCTGAAAAAGTGAACCACATTGAGTGAGATTTACATTTATACCTTTTCCTTTTAATGCCATTAAACTCACATAGAAACTCACAGTTTTACTGACTAGGGATGTAGTTAGGGATCTTAAGATAGCCAGAAACTGAGGGGGGAAAGCCCAGGAAGGAGAAATTTAGGCAGTCAGGGAAGCCCCTGATATATGCCTAAAACTCCCCTAAAACATTTTGCTGACACCAAAGACTCACTGCACCTTAACAGGAAACATCAGAAAGGAACAGTGTAAGATTCCTTGTGAGAAATCAGAGTGATAAATATATTACTAAATCTGTGGGATGGAAGAAAGATAAAGTCATCAAGGTATCTAGAATTCTGTCTAGCTCACATAATAAATCAGCGTTCTCAGAGGCTTGTTGGAAGAAAAGCAGGAAAATGAAACAGGGCTCTCAGTCCTACTGCAAGCACCTTCCTTATAGCATTAATGTCCTAGTGTGGGGAGAAGGAATACCTGCTGTTCAGACACATGTAAAGTGCTTCAACACCTGCTGCTGTGTGATCAGACTTGTGGATCTGCTTTTCTTGAAAGCCATTTATAGACTCCATGGGATGATTTTACTAATTGGAATATACTATAAAATCCCTAATAGCCCACATACTGTTCTAATGTTGGTATCAAAAACCTCAATTCAGAGTCCCTTTGTATTGATTTCCATCCCTCTTTTGTTAGGATTTAGATATATAATCAGAAAATCCTGTCTAAGGTAAACATATTTGAATTGTTGCATGGTTAAGAACATAAAGAAATATTCTTAAATTTATAATTTATAAATTTAAATTTATAATTTTCTTAAAATTATAAGTTTATAAAATGAAAAGCAATATCCAAAAAGAGCAAAAACAAATTAAACTGTACATTTTTCAAGAACTCCTGACTTTGACTGTCTGCATTATTAAAATGTAAATAAACCTCATATCAAACATTTGCTTAGAGATCCCCTTACTACCACTTTGACTATAGGAAAAAAGGTATACCTCAACTAATTAATGATATACAATATTTTAATTCTACAAAAGTAATCATAACTTGATAATTCTTTATGATTAGAAGTTTCTATAACCATACAAATATATACAAACATATTATATACAAATATTGAGATTTTAAGAATATTTTAAGGTTTCTTATGAGTTTATAATTTATATTTAATAAATTTTCATTGACTCATTTTACTCTAGTGCTCTGCCTGTGTGTGAAGACAACTAATGTAGTTAAAATGACGACAAAGAAAAACGAAAAGGATAAACATAAAAAATGACTGTAAAATACTCAATAGATAAGGAAAAAGTGATTCCAGAGATATAGAAACAAATGAATTGAGCCCAACAATTACATCTTTTTATTGCCTTTAAGAGTGTTTTCATGATACAACATTACAAAGCAGAGCACAGGCAGAGACTGAGAGGCTCCCTGAATTGAGGAAATAAATCTGAAAGGTATAGAGGTATCAACATACAATGAGCCATAAGGAGATCTACAGATGTTTCCCCTGAAGCATTCAACTGACTACTGATTATTGTTTAGGGAAACACCTTAGGCTGAAGATAGAACTACCCGAAATAATTAATGGTAACTGTTTTTTTTTTTTTTTTTTTTTAAATTAGTAATGTAGTGTTGGGACCAGCACTCTTTACCACAAGATACTGGAAAGCCTCAAGATTCATGGGGGCATTGACTCAGCAGTGGGGACTAATAAGCCCTAGGCTGAGCACTGCTCTAACAGTATCTATCAAATCTTAAAAGCAAGACTGAAAACGCCAAACGTGTTGTATACAACTTTACTGCATTATAGACAATAAGCTCAAGAATATATAGAAGTAAACAAAGCACTCAACAAAGGCAAACACAAGACATCTACTATCCACCAAAATTATCTAAGAAATGTCAATTCAACCCATAATATGAAGATAAACCAATTGATGGAAACTCAACTAGACTTTACATTGCTGTTAGAATTACCAAAGTTATTAAAATATTATTAAAACTTATTTATATATGTCTAATAAAAAAAGGCATCAGAAGTATATTATTAATCAAACTTTACTTCTGGGTATGAAAATATAATGTGTAAGTGGAAAAATACACTGGATAGGACCAAGGATAGTTTAGACTTTTCAGAAAATAAGATTAGTGAATTTAAGATTCAGCAGCAGAAATTTTCCAAAATCAACACGGAAGAGAAAATTTGAAAACATTATCATAGCATCAGTGAATTGTGGGATCATATCAAGTGCCTTAATACAAGTGTAATCAGTGAACTACACAATTAATGAACAGCAAAACAAAAAACTGTATTTGGAGAAATATGGACACTTTACAAATTTGATGAAAATTACAACTCATTCTAAGAAGGTCAGGTGAAAAAGTGTTAGTTGCTCAGTCATGTCTGACTCTAAGCAATCCTATGGACTGTAGCCTGCTGGGCTCCTCTGTCAGTGGAATCTTCCAGGTAGAATATTGGGTGGGTTGTCATTCCCTTCTCCAAGGGATCTTCCTGACCCAGGGATCAAACCTGGATCTCCTGCATTGCAGGCAGTTTTTTTTTTTTTTTTTTTTTTTTTTTAAACCATTGAGTCATCAGGTCAAAGACAAATACATGAAGAAAACTACACCAAGATAAATCCTAATAAAACTTAGCAAAATATTAGCAAGTAAAATATTTTAATGTAGGCAGAAGAAAAAAAAATATGTACAGAGGAATAGATATACAGATGACAGTGAGTTCCTTATTGAAAGCAATGCAAGTGAGAAGACAATGTTGCAAAATCATTAAAAGAATGAAAGAAAACAAAAGGAAACTGAAGAAAAAAATTTGTTGCCCATCTATCCTATACCAGCAAAGTTATCTGTCAAATACAAAGGAAAAATGAATAATTTTTCAGGATTAGTCACCAGCTGACCACAATACAAGAGAACTTACAGGATGTCTTTCAG